>NW_026061798.1:1240836-1551045 GCF_023897955.1 Schistocerca gregaria | reverse complement strand
CAGTCACCATGCGCACTTTCCTCCATGGGAGTAATTCTCTAACATCCTACGCTTTGAACGTTCCCTGGAAGACCAGTAGTAGTTTCCGATGCACATCTGGTGGCATTCTGTAAAATGTGGACAATCAGAGTGTTGATGAAACACAGAAATTGCATCGGGATTGAATACAACAGTCACCATGCGCACTTTCCTCCACGGGAGTAATGTCTCAAACAGTCTACGCTTTGATCGTTCCCTGGAAGACCAGTAGTAGTTTCTGATGCACATCTGGAGGCATTCTGTAATCTGTGGACTATCAGAGTGTTGATGAAACACAGAAATTGCATCGGGATTGAATACAACAGTCACCATGCGCACTTTCCTCCATGGGAGTAACATCCCTAACAGTCTACGCTTTGATCAATCCCTGGAAGACCAGAAGTAGTTTCCGATGCACATCTGGAGGCATTCTGTAATCTGTGGAGTATCAGAGTATTGATGAAACACAGAAATTGCATCGGGATTGAATACAACAGTCACCATGCGCACTTTCCTCCATGGGAGTAATTCTCTAACATCCTACGCTTTGATCGTTCCCTGGAAGACCAGTAGTAGTTTCCGATGCACATCTGGAGGCATTCTGTAATCTGTGGACCTTCAAAGTGTTGATGAAACACAGAAATTGCTTCGGGATTGAATACAACTGACACCATGCGCACTTCCTTCCACGGAGTAATGTCTCAAACAGTCTACGCTTTGATCGTTCCCTGGAAGACCAGTAGTAGTTACCGATGAACATCTGGAGGCATTCTGTAATCTGTGGACTATCAGAGTGTTGATGAAACACAGAAATTGCATCGGGACTGAATACAACAGTTACCATGCGCACTTTCTCTATGGGAGCAATGTCTCAAACAGTCTACGATTTGATCGTTCCCTGGAAGACCAGTAGCAGTTTCCCATGCACATCTGGAATCATTCTGTAATCTGTGGACCTTCAAAGTGTTGATGAAACAAGGAAATTGCATCGGGATTGAAAACAACAGTCACCATGCGCACTTCCCTCCATGGGAGTAATGTCTCAAACAGTCTACCCTTTGATCGTTCCCTGGAAGACCAGTAGTAGTTTCCGATGCACATCTGGAGTCATTCTGTGATCTGTGGACTATCAGAGTGTTGATGAAACACAACAATTGTATCGGGATGGAATACAACAGTCACCATGCGCACTTTCCTCGATGTTAGTAATGTCTCAAACAGTCTACGCTCTGATCGTGCCCTGGAAGACCAGTGTTAGTTTCCGATGCTAATCTGGAGGCATTCTGTAATCTGTGGACTATCAGAGTGTTGATGAAACACAGAAATTGCATCGGGATTGAATACAACAGTCACCATCCGCACTTTCCTAAATAGGAGTAATGTCTGAAACAGTCTACACTTTGATCGTTTCCTGGAAGACCAATAGTAGTTTCCGATGCACATCTGGAGGCATTCTGTAATCTGTGGATTATCAGAGTGTTGATGAAACACTAAAATTGCATCGGGATTGAATACAACAGTCACCATGCGCACTTTCCTCCATGGGAGTAACATCCCTAACAGTCTACGCTTTGATCATTCCCTGGAAGACCAGAAGTAGTTTCCGATGCACATCTGGAGGCATTCTGTAATCTGTTTAGTATCTGAGTGTTGATGAAACACAAGAATTGCGTCGTGATTCAATACAACAGGCAACATGCGCACTTTCCTCCAGGGGAGTAATGCCTCAATCAATCTACGCTTTGATCGTTCCCAGGAAGACCAGCAGTAGTTTCCGATGCACATTTGGAGGCATTCTGTAGTCTGTGGAGTATCAGAGTATTGGTGAAACACAGAAATTGCATCGGGATTGAATACAACACTCACCATGCGCACTTTCCTCCATGGGAGTAATTCTCTAACATCCTACGCTTTGATCGTTCCCTGGAAGACCAGTAGAAGTTTCCGATGCACATCTGGTGGCATTCTGTATCCTGTGGACAATCAGAGTGTTGATGAAACACTAAAATTGCATCGGGATTGAATTCAACAGTCACCATGCGCACTTTCCTCCACGGGAGTTATGTCTCAAACAGTGTACGCATTGATCGTTCCCTGGAAGACCAGTAGTAGTTTCCGATGCACATCTGGAGGCATTCTGTAATCTGTGGACTATCAGAGTGTTGATGAAACACAGAAATTGCATCGGGATTGAATACAACAGTCACCATGCGCACTTTCCTCCATGGGAGTAACATCCCTAACAGTCTACGCTTTGATCATTCCCTGGAAGACCAGAAGTAGTTTCCGATGCACATCTGGAGGCATTCTGTAATCTGTTTAGTATCTGAGTGTTGATGAAACACAAAAATTGCATCGTGATTCAATACAACAGGCAACATGCGCACTTTCCTCCATGGGAGTAATTCTCTAACATTGTACGCTTTGATCGTTCCCTGGAAGACCAGTAGTAGTTTCCGATGCACATCTGGTGGCATTCTGTAACCTGTGGACAATCAGAGTGTTGATGAAACACAGAAATTGCATCGGGATTGAATACAACAGTCACCATGCGCACTTTCCTCCATGGGAGTAATGTCTCAAACAGTCTACGCTTTGATCGTTCCCTGGAAGACCAGTAGTAGTTTCCGATGCACATCTGGAGGCCTTCTGTAATCTGTGGACTATCAGAGTGTTGATGAAACACAGAAATTGCATCGGGATTGAATACATCTGTCACCATGCGCACTTTCCTCCATGGGAGTAATTCTCTAAAATTCTACGCTTTGATCGTTACCTGGAAGACCAGTAGTAGTTTCCGATGCTCATCTTGATGCATTCTGTAATCTGTGGATTATCTGAGTGTTGATGAAACACAGAAATTGCATCGGGATTGAATACAACAGTCACCATGCGCACTTTCCTCCATGGGAGTAATGTCGCAAACAGTCTACGCTTTGATCGTTCCCTTGAAGACCAGTAGTAGTTACCGATGCACATCTGGAGGCATTCTGTAATCTGTGGACATTCAGATTGTTGATGATACACAGAAATTGTATCGGGATTGAATACAACAGTCACCATGCGCAATTTCCTCCATGGGAGCAATGTCTCAAACAGTCTACGCTTTGATCGTTCCCTGGAAGAGCAGTAGTAGTTTCCGATGCACATCTGGAGGCATTCTGTAATCTGTGGAGTATCAGAGTGTTTATGAAACACAGAAATTGCATCGGGATTGAATACAACAGACACCATGCGCACTTTCCTCCATCGGAGTAATTCTCAAACAGTCTACGCTTTGATCGATCCCTGGAAGACCAGTAGTAGATTCGGATGCACATCTGGAGGCATTCTGTAATCTGTGGAGTATCAGAGTGTTTATGAAACACAGAAATTGCATCGGGATTGAATACAACAGACACCATGCGCACTTTCCTCCATGGGAGTAATTCTCAAACAGTCTACGCTTTGATCGATCCCTGGAAGACCAGTAGTAGTTACCGATGCACATCTGGAAGCATTCTGTAATCTGTGGACATTCAGATTGTTGATGAAACACAGAAATTGCATCGGGATTGAATACAACAGTCACCATGCGCAATTTCCTCCATGGGAGCAATGTCGCAAACAGTCTACGCTTCGATCGTTCCCTTGAAGACCAGTAGTAGTTATCG
This sequence comes from Schistocerca gregaria, assembly GCF_023897955.1. Lineage (NCBI taxonomy): Eukaryota > Metazoa > Arthropoda > Insecta > Orthoptera > Acrididae > Schistocerca > Schistocerca gregaria. The sequence continues at coordinate 1,547,374 of NW_026061798.1, read as the reverse complement.
ATGCACATCTGGAGGCATTCTGTAATCTGTGGACATTCAGATTGTTGATGAAACACAGAAATTGCATCGGGATTGAATACAACAGTCACCATGCGCAATTTCCTCCATGCGAGCAATGTCTCAAACAGTCTACGCTTTGATCGTTCCCTGGAAGACCAGTAGTAGTTTCCGATGCACATCTGGAGGCATTCTGTAATCTGTGGACTATCAGACTGTTGATGAAACACAGAAATTGCAATGAGATTGAATACAACAGTCACCATGCGCACTTTCGTCGATGGGAGTAATGTCTCAAACAGTCTACGCTTTGTTCGTTCCCTGGAGGACCAGTAGTAGTTTCCGATACACATCTGGAGGCATTCTGTAATCTGTGGAGTATCAGAGTGTTTATGAAACACAGAAATTGCATCGGGATTGAATACAACAGACACCATGCGCACTTTCCTCCATGGGAGTAATTCTCAAACAGTCTACGCTTTGATCGATCCCTGGAAGACCAGTAGTAGTTTCCGATGCACAACTGGGGGCATTCTGTAATCTGTGGACCTTCAAAGTGTAGATGAAACACATAAATTGTTTCGGGATTGAATACAACTGACACCATGCGCACTTTCCTCCACGGAGTAATGTCTCATACAGTCTACGCTTTGGTCGTTCCCTGGAAGACCAGTAGTAGTTACCGATGAACATCTGGAGGCATTCTGTAATCTGTGGTTTATCAGAGTGTTGATGAAACACAGAAATTGCATCGGGATTGAATACAACAGTTACCATGCGCACTTCCCTCCATGGGAGTAATGTCTCAAACAGTCTACCCTTAGATCGTTCCCTGGAAGACCAGTAGTAGTTTCCGATGCACATCTGGAGTCATTCTGTGATCTGTGGACTATCAGAGTGTTGATGAAACACAGCAATTGTATCGGGATGGAATACAACAGTCACCATGCGCACTTTCCTCGATGTTAGTAATGTCTCAAACAGTCTACGCTTTGATCGTTCCCTGGAAGACCAGTGTTAGTTTCCGATGCAAATCTGGAGGCATTCTGTAATCTGTGGACTATCAGAGTGTTGATGAAACACAGAAATTGCATCGGGATTGAATACAACAGTCACCATCCGCACATACCTCCATTGGAGTAATGTCTGAAACAGTCTACGCTTTGATCGTTCCCTGGAAGAGCAGTAGTAGTTTCCGATGCAAATCTGGAGGCATTCTGTAATCTGTGGACTATAAGAGTGTTGATGAAACACAGAAATTGCATCGGGATTGAATACAACAGTCACCATGCGCACTTTCCTCCATGGGAGTAATTCTCTAACATTCTACGCTTTGATCGTTCCCTGGAAGACCAGTAGTAGTTTCCGATGCACATCTTGATGCATTGTGTAATCTGTGGATTATCTGAGTGTTGATGAAACACAGAAATTGCATCGGGATTGAATACAATGGTCACCATGCGCACTTTCCTCCATGGGAGTAATTCTCAAACAGTCTACGCTTTGATCGATCCCTGGAAGAAAAGTAGTAGTTACCGATGCACATCTGGAGGCATTCTGTAATCTGTGGACATTCAGATTGTTGATGAAACACACAAATTGCATCGGGATTGAATACAACAGTCACCATGCGCAATTTCCTCCATGGGAGCAATGTCTCAAACAGTTTACGCTTTGATGGTTCCCTGGAAGAGCAGTAGTAGTTTCCGATGCACGTCAGGTGGCATTCTGTAAACTGTGGACTATCAGAGTGTTGATGAAACACAGAAATTGCATCGGGAAAGGAACAACTCTCATCATGCGCACTTTCCTCCACGGGAGTAATGTCTCAAACAGTTTACGCTTTGATCGTTCCCTGGAAGACCAGTAGTAGTTTCCGATGCACATCTGGAGGCATTCTGTAATTTATGGAATATCAGAGTGTTGATGAAACACAGAAATTGCATCGGGATTGAATACAACAGTCACCATGCGCACTTTCCTCCATGGGAGTAATTCTCTAACAGTCTACGTTTTGATCGTTCCCTGGAAGACCAGTAGTAGTTTCCGATGCACATCTTGATGCATTCTGTAATCTGTGGATTATCTGAGTGTTGATGAAACACAGAAATTGCATCGGGATTGAATACAACAGTCACCATGCGCACTTTCCTCCATGGGAGTAATGTCGCAAACAGTCTACGCTTTGATCGTTCCCTTGAAGACCAATAGTAGTTACCGATGCACATCGGGAGGCATTCTGTAATCTGTGGACATTCAGATTGTTGACGAAACACAGAAATTGCATCGGGATTGAATACAACAGTCACCATGCGCAATTTCCTCCATGGGAGCAATGTCTCAAACAGTCTACGCTTTGATCGTTCCCTGGAAGAGCAGTAGTAGTTTCCGATGCACATCTGGAGGCATTCTGTAATCTGTGGAGTATCAGAGTGTTTATGAAACACAGAAATTGCATCGTGATTGAATACAACAGACACCATGCGCACTTTCCTCCATGGGAGTAATTCTCAAACAGTCTACGCTTTGATCGTTCCCTGGAAGACCAGTAGTAGTCACCGATGAACATCTGGAGGCATTCTGTAATCTGTGGACTATCAGAGTATTGATGAAACACAGAAATTGCATCGGGATTGAATACAACAGTTACCATGCGCACTTTCTCTATGGGAGCAATGTCTCAAACAGTCTACGATTTGATCGTTCTCCGGAAGACCAGTAGTAGTTTCCGATGCACATCTGGAGTCATTCTGTGATCTGTGGACTATCAGAGTGTTGATGAAACACAGCAATTGTATCGGGATGGAATACAACAATCACCATGCGCACTTTCCTCGATGTTAGTAATGTCTCAAACAGTCTACGCTTTGATCGTTCCCTGGAAGACCAGTATTAGTTTCCGATGCACATCTGGAAACATTCTGTAATCTGTGGACTATCAGAGCGTTAATGAAACACAGAAAATGCATCGGGATTGAATACAACAGTCACCATATGCACTTTCCTCCATGGGAGTAATCTCTCTAACAGTCTACGCTTTGATCGTTCCCTGGAAGACCAATAGTAGTTTCCGATGCACATCTATAGGCATTCTGTAATCTGTGGATTATCAGAGTGTTGATGAAACACTAAAATTGCATAGGGATTGAATACAACAGTCACCATGCGCACTTTCCGCCATAAGAGTAATGTCTCTAACACTCTACGCTTTGATCGTTCCCTTGAAGTCCAGTAGTAGTTTCCGATGCACATATGGAGGCATTCTGTAATATGTGGACTATAAGTCTATTGATGGAACACAGAAATTGCATCCGGATTGAATACAACACACACCGTGCGCACTTTCCTCCATGGGAGTAATGCCTCAAACAGCCAACGCTTTTATCGTTCCCTGGAAGTCCAGTGGTAGTTTCCGATGCACATATGGAGGTACTCTGTAATATGTGGACTATATGTCTGTTGATGGAACACAGAAGTTGCATCCAGATTGAATACAACAGTCACCGTGCGCACTTTCCTCCATGGGAGTAATGTCTCAAACAGCTTACGCTTTGATCGTTCCCTGGAAGAGCAGTAGTAGTTTCCGATGCACATCTGGAGGCATTCTGTCCTCTGTGGACTATCAGACTGTTGATGAAACACAGAAATTGCATCGGGATTGAATACAACAGTCACCATGCGCACTTTCCTCCATGGGAGTAATGTCTCAAACAGTCTACGCTTTGATCGTTCCCTGGAAGACCAGAAGTAGATTCCGATGCACATCTGGAGGCATTCTGTAATCTGTGGAATTTCAGAGTGTTGATGAGACACAGAAATTTCGTCGGGATTGAATACAACAGTCACCATGTGCACTTTCCTCCAGGGGAGTAATGCCTCAAACAATCTACGCTTTGATCGTTCCCAGGAAGACCAGTAGTAGTTTCCGATGCACATCTGGAGGCATTCTGTAATCTGTGGAGTATCAGAGTGTTGATGAATCACAGAAATTTCATCGGGATTGAATACAACAGTCACCATGCGCACTTTCCTCCATGGGGGTAATGTCTCAAAGAGTTTACTCTTTGATCGTTCCCTGGAATACCAGAAGTAGTTTCCGATGCACATCTGGAGGCATTCTGTTATCTGTGGACTATCAGAGTGTTGATGAAACACAGAAATTGCATGGGGATTGAATACAACAGTTACCATCCGCACTTTCCACCATGTTAGTAATGTCTCTAACCGTCTACGCTTTGATTGTTCCCTGGAAGACCAGTAGTAGTTTCCCATGCACATCTGGAGGCATTGTGTAATCTGTGGAGAATCAGAGTGTTGATGAAACACAGAAATTGTATCGGGATTAATTACAACAGTCACCATGCGCACCTTCCTCTATGGGAGTAATGTCTCAAACAGTCTACGCTTTGATCGTTCCCTGGAAGACCAGTAGTAGTTTCCGATACACATCTGGAGGCATTCTGTACCCTGTGGAGTATCAGAGTGTTGATGAAACACAGAAATTACATCGGTATTGAATACAACAGTCACCATGCGCACTTTCCTCCATGGGAGTAATGTCTCAAACAGTCTACGCTTTGATCGTTCACTGGAAGGATAGTAGGAGTTTTCGAAGCACATCTGGAGGCATTCTGTAATCTGTGGACTATCAGACTGTTCATAAAACACAGAAATTGCCTCAGGATAGAATACAACAAACACCATGCGCAATTTCCTCCATGAGAGTAATGTCTCAAACAGTCTTCGCTTTGATCGTTCCCTGGAAGACCAGTAATAGTTACCGATGCACATCTGGAGGCATTCTGTAATCTGTGGACTATCAGAGTGTTGATGAAACACAGAAATTGCATCGGGATTGAATACAACAGTCACCATGCGCAGATTCCTCCATGAGTGTAATGTCTCTAACAGTCTACGATTTGATCATTCCCTGGAAGAACAGTAATAGCTTCCAATGCATATCTGGAGGCATTCTCTCATCTGTGGACTATCTGGGTGTTAATGAAACACAGAAATTGCATCGGGATTGAATACAACTGTCACCATCCGCACTTCCCTCCATATAAGTAATGTCTCAAACGGTCTACGCTTTGATCGTTCCCTGGAAGACCAACGATTGTTTCCGATGCACATCTGGAGGCATTCTGTAATCTGCGGACTATCAGAGTGTTGATGAAACACAGAAATTTCATCGGGATTACATACAACATTCACCATGCGCACTTTCCTCCATGCGAGTAATGTCTCTAACAATTTATGCTTTGATCGTTCCCTGGAAGACCAGTAGAGGTTTCCGATGCACATCAGGAGGCATTCTGGAATGTGTGGACTATCAGAGTGTTGATGAAACACTAAAATTGCATCGGGATTGAATACAACCGTCACCATGCGCACTTTCCTCCATGGGAGTAGTGTCTCAAACAGTCTACGTTTTGTTCGTTTCCTGGAAGTCCAGTAGTAGTTTCCGATGCACATCTGGAGGCATTCGGTAATCTGTGGACTATCAGAATGTTGATGAAACACAGAAATTGCATCGGGATTGAATACAACAGTCACAGTGCGCACTTTCCTCCATGTCAGTAATCTCTCAAACAGTCTACGTTTGATCGTTCCCTGGAAGACCAGTAGTAGTTTCCGAAGCACATCTGGAGGCATTCTGCAACCTGTGGACTATCAGAGTGGTGATGAAACACAGATATTGCATCGGGATTGAATACAACAGTGACCATGCTAACTTTCCTCCATGGGAGTAATGTCTCAAACAGTCTACGCTTTGATCGTTCCCTGGAAGACCAGTAGTTGTTTGCGTGGCACATCTGGAGGCATTCTGTAATCTGTGGAGTATCAGAGTGATGTTGAAACACAGAAATTGAATCGGGATTGAATACAGCAGTCACCATGCGCACTTTCCTCCATGGGAGTAATGTCTCAAACAGCCTACGCTTTGATCGTTCCCTGGAAGTCCAGTAGTAGTTTCCGATGCACATATGGAGGCATTCTGTAATATGTGGACTATAAGTCTGTTGATGGAACACAGAATTTGCATCCGGATTGAATACAAAAGTCACCGTGCGCACTTTCCTCCATGGGAGTAATGTCTCAAACAGCCTACGCTTTGATTGTTCCCTGGAAAACCAGTAGTAGTTTCCGATGCACATCTGGAGGCATTCTGTACTCTGTGGACTATCAGAGTGTTGTTGAAACACAGATATTGCATCGGGATTGATTAGAAGAGTCACTATGCTCACTTTCCTCCATGGGAGTAATGTCTCTAACAGTCTACGCTTTGATCTTTCCCTGGAAGACCAGTAGTACTTTCCTATGCACATCTGGAGGCATTCTGTAATCTGCGGACTATCAGAGTGTTGATGAAACACAGAAATTTCTTCAGGGTTGAATACAACAGTCACCATACGCACTTTCTTCCATAAGAGTAATGTCTCAAACAGTCTACGATTTGATCGTTCCCTGGAAGTCCAGTAGTAGTTTCCGATGCACATCTGGAGGTATTCTGTAATCTGTGGACTATCAGAGTGTTGATGAAACACAGAAATGGCATCGGGATTGAATACAACAGTCACCATGTGCACTTTCCTCCATGAGAGTAATGTCTCTAAAAGTCTACGCTTTGATCTTTCCCTGGAAGACCAGTAGTAGTTTCCGATGCACCTCTGGAGGCATTCTGTAATCTGCGGACTATCAGTGTGTTGATGAAACACAGAAATTTCTTCGGGGTTGAATACAACAGTCACCATGCGCACTTTCCTCCATAAGAGTAATGTCTCAAACAGTCTACGATTTGATCGTTCCCTGGAAGTCCAGTAGTAGTTTCCGATGCAAATGTGGAGGTATTCTGTAATCTGTGGATTATCAGAGTGTTGATGAAACACAGAAATGGCATCGGGATTGAATACAACAGTCACCATGTGCACTTTCCTCCATGGGAGTAATGTCTCAAACAGTCTACGCTTTGATCGTTCCCAGGAAGACAAGTAGTAGTTTCCGATGCACATCTGGAGGCATTCTGTACTCTGTGGAGTATCAGAGTGTTGATGAAACACAGAAATTGCATCGGGATTGAATACAACAGTCACCATGCGCACTTTCCTCCATGGGAGTAATGTCTCAAACGGTCTACGCTTTGATCGTTCCCTGGAAGGATAGCAGTAGTTTTCGATGCACATCTGGAGGCATTCTGTAATCTGCGGACTATCAGACTGTTCATAAAACACAGAAATTGCCTCAGGATAGAATACAACAGTCACCATGCGCTATTTCCTCCATGAGAGTAATGTCTCAAACAGTCTACGCTTTGATCGTTCCCTGGAAGACCAGTAATAGTTACCGATGCACATCTGGAGGCATTCTGTAATCTGTGGACTATCAGAGTGTTGATGAAACACAGAAATTGCATCGGGCTTGAATACAACAGTCACCATGCGCAGTTTCCTCCATGAGTGTAATGTCTCTAACAGTCTACGATTTGATCATTCCCTGGAAGACCAGTAATAGCTTCCAATGCATATCTGGAGGCATTCTCTCATCTGTGGACTATCTGGGTGTTAATGAAACACATAAATTGCATCGGGATTGAATACAACTGTCACCATCCGCACTTCCCTCCATATAAGTAATGTCTCAAACGGTCTACGCTTTGATCGTTCCCTGGGAGACCAATGTTTGTTTCCGATGCACATCTGGAGGCAATCTGTAATCTGCGGACTATCAGAGTGTTGATGAAACACAGAAATGTCATCGGGATTACATACAACATTCACCATGTGCACTTTTTCCTCCATGCGAGTAATGTCTCTAACAATATATGCTTTGATCGTTCCCTGGAAGACCAGTAGTAGTTTCCGATGCACATCTGGAGGCATTCTGTAATGTGTGGACTATCAGAGTGTTGATGAAACAATAAAATTGCATCGGGATTGCATACAACAGTCACCATGCGCACTTTCCTCCATGGGAGTAGTGTCTCAAATAGTCTACGTTTTGTTCGTTTCCTGGAAGTCCAGTAGTAGCTTCCGATGCACATCTGGAGGCATTCGGTAATCTGTGGACTATCAGAATGTTGATGAAACACAGAAATTGCATCGGTATTGAATACAACAGTCACAGTTCGCACGTTCCGCCATGTCAGTAATGTCTCAAACAGTCTACGTTTGATCGTTCCCTGGAAGACCAGTAGTAGTTTCCGATGCACATATGGAGGCATTCTGTAACCTGTGGACTATCAGAGTGTTGATGAAACAATAAAATTGCATCGGGATTGAATACAAGAGTGACCATGCTAACCTTCCTCCATGGGAGTAATCTCTCAAACAGTTTACGCTTTGATCGTTTCCTGGAAGACCAGTAGTAGTTTGCGTGGCACATCTGGAGGCATTCTGTAATCTGTGGAGTATCAGAGTGTTGATGAAACACAGAAATTGAATCGGGATTGAATACAGCAGTCACCATGCGCACTTTCCTCCATGGGAGTAATGTCTCTAACAGTCTACGCATTGATCGTTCCCTGGAAGACCAATAGTAGTTTCCGATGCACATCTGGAGGCATTCTGAAATCTGTGGATTATCAGAGTGTTGATGAAACACTAAAATTGCATAGGTATTGAATACAACAGTCACCATGCGCACTTTCCTCCATAAGAGTAATGTCTCAAACAGTCTACGCTTTGATCGTTCCCTGGAAGTCCAGTAGTAGTTTCCGATGCACATATGGAGGCATTCTGTAATATGTGGACTATAAGTCTGTTGATGGAACACAGAAATTGCATCCGGATTGAATACAACAGTCACCGTGCGCACTTTCCTCCATGGGAGTAATGTCTTAAACAGCCTACGCTTTGATCGTTCCCTGGAAGTCCAGTAGTAGTTTCCGATGCACATATGGAGGCATTCTGTAATATGTGGACTATAAGTCTGTTGATGGAACACAGAATTTGCATCCGGATTGAATACAACAGTCACCATGCCAACTTTCCTCCATAGGAGTAATGTTTCAATCAGCCTACGGTTTGATCGTTGCCTGGAAGACCAGTAGTAGTTTCCGATGCACATCTGGATGCATTCTGTACTCTGTGGACTATCAGAGTGTTCATGAAACACAGAAATTGCATGTGGATTGAATACAACAGTCACCATGTGCACTTTCCTCCATGTTAGTACTGTCTCAAATAGTCTACGCTTTGATCGTTCCCTGGAAGACCAGTGTTAGTTTCCGATGCACATCTGCAGGCATACCGTAATCTGTGGACTATCAGTGTGTTGATGAAACACTGAAATTGCATCGGGATTGAGTACAACAGTCACTATGCTCACTTTCCTCCATGGGAGTAATGTCTCTAACAGTCTACGTTTTGATCTTCCCCTGGAAGACCAGTAGTAGTTTCCGATGCACATCTGGAGGCATTCTGTAATCTGCGGCCTATCAGAGTGTTGATGAAACACAGAAATTTCTTCGGGGTTGAATACAACTGTCACCGTGCGCACTTTCCTCCATGGGAGTAATGTCTCAAACAGTCTACGCTTTGATCGTTCCATGGAAGACCATTAGTAGTCTCCGATGCACATCTGGAGGCATTCTGTAATCTGTGGACCTTCCAAGTGTTGATGAAACACAGAAATTGCATCGGGATTGAATACAACAGTCACCATGCGCACTTTCCTCCATAAGAGTAATGTCTCAAACAGTCTACGATTTGACCGTTCCCTGGAAGTCCAGTAGTAGTTTCCGATGCACATCTGGAGGTATTCTGTAATCTGTGGACTATCAGAGTTTTGATGAAACACAGAAATGGCATCGGGATTCAATACAACAGTCACCATGTGCACTTTCCTCCATGGGAGTAATGTCTCAAACAGTCTACGCTTTGATCGTTCCCAGGAAGAGATGTAGTAGTTTCCGATGCACATCTGGAGGCATTCTGTAATCTTTGGAGTATCAGAGTGTTGATGAAACACAGAAATTGCATCGGGATTGAATACAACAGTCACCATGCGCACTTTCCTCCATGGTGGTAATGTCTCAAACTGTCTACGCTTTGATCGTTCCCTGGAAGACCAGTAGTAGTTTCCCATGCACATCTGGAGGCATTCTGTAATCTGTGGAGTATCAGAGTGTTGATGAAACACAGAAATTGCATCGGGATTGATTACAAAAGTCACACAGAGCACCTTCCTCTATGGGAGTAATGTCTCAAACAGTCTAAGCTTTGATCGTTCCTTGGAAGACCAGTAGTAGTTTCCGATGCACATCTGGAGGCATTCTGTACTCTGTGGAGTATCAGAGTGTTGATGAAACACAGAAATTGCATCGGGATTGAATACAACAGTCACCATGCGAACTTTCGTCCATGGGAGTAATGTCTCAAACAGTCTACGCTTTGATCGTTCCCTGGAAGGATAGTAGTAGCTTTCGATGCACATCTGGAGGCATTCTGTAATCTGTGGACTATCAGACTCTTCATAAGACACAGAAATTGCCTCGGGATAGAATACAACAAACACCATGCGCACTTTCCTCCATGGGAGTAATGTCTCAAACAGTCTACGCTTTGATCGTTCCCTGGAAGGATAGTAGTAGTTACCGATGCACATCTGGAGGCATTCTGTAATCTGTGGACTATCAGAGTGTTGATGAAACACAGAAATTGCATCGGGATTGAATACAACAGTCACCATGCGCAGTTTCCTCCATGAGTGTAATGTCTCTAACAGTCTACGATTTGATCATTCCCTGGAAGACCAGAAATAGCTTCCAATGCATATCTGGAGGCATTCTGTCATCTGTGGACTATCTGGGTGTTAATGAAACACAGAAATTGCATCGTGATTGAATACAACTGTCACCATCCGCACTTCCCTCCATATAAGTAATGTCTCAAACGGTCTACGCTTTGATCGTTCCCTGGAAGACCAATGTTTGTTTCCGATGCACATCTGGAGGCATTCTGTAATCTGCGAACTATCAGAGTGTTGATGAAACACCGAAATTTCATCGGGATTACATACAACATTCACCATGCGCACTTTCCTCCATGCGAGTAATGTTTCTAACAATCGATGCTTTGATCGTTCCCTGGAAGACCAGTAGTAGTTTCCGATGCGCATCAAAAGTCATTCTGTAATGTGTGGACTATCCGAGTGTTGATGAAACACTAAAATTGCATAGGGATTGAATACAACAGTCACCATGCGCACTTTCCTCCATAAGAGTAATGTCTCAAACAGTCTACGCTTTGATCGTTCCCTGAAAGTCCAGTAGTAGTTTCCGATGCACATCTGGAGGCATTCTGTACTCTGTGGACTATCAGAGTGTTCATGAAACACAGAAATTGCATGGGGATTGAATACAACAGTCACCATGTGCACTTTCCTCCATGTTAGTAATGTCTCAAAGAGTCTACGCTTTGATCGTTCCCTGGAAGACCAGTGTTAGTTTCCGATGCACATCTGCAGGCATTCCGTAATCTGTGGACTATCAGTGTGTTGATGAAACACTGATATTGCATCGGGATTGAGTACAACAGTCACTATGCTCACTTTCCTCCATGGGAGTAATGTCTCTAACAGTCTACGTTTTGATCTTTCCCTGGAAGACCAGTAGTAGTTTCCGATGCACATCTGGAGGCATTCTGAAATCTGCGGCCTATCAGAGTGTTGATGAAACACAGAAATTTCTTCGGGGTTGAATACAACTGTCACCGTGCGCACTTTCCTCCATGGGAGTAATGTCTCAAACAGTCTACGCTTTGATCGTTCCATGGAAGACCATTAGTAGTCTCCGATGCACATCTGGAGGCATTCTGTAATCTGTGGACCTTCAAAGTGTTGATGAAACACAGAAATTGCATCGGGATTGAATACAACAGTCACCATGCGCACTTTCCTCCATAAGAGTAATGTCTCAAACAGTCTACGATTTGATCGTTCCCTGGAAGTCCAGTAGTAGTTTCCGATGCACATCTGGAGGTATTCTGTAATCTGTGGACTATCAGAGTGTTGATGAAACACAGAAATGGCATCGGGATTGAATACAACAGTCACCATGTGCACTTTCCTCCATGGGAGTAATGTCTCAAACAGTCTACGCTTTGATCGTTCCCAGGAAGAGATGTAGTAGTTTCCGATGCACATCTGGAGGCATTCTGTAATCTTTGGAGTATCAGAGTGTTGATGAAACACAGAAATTGCATCGGGATTGAATACAACAGTCACCATGCGCACTTTCCTCCATGGTGGTAATGTCTCAAACTGTCTACGCTTTGATCGTTCCCTGGAAGTCCAGTAGTAGTTTCCGATGCACATATGGAGGCATTCTGTAATATGTGGACTATAAGTCTGTTGATGGAACACAGAAATTGCATCCGGATTGAATACAACAGTCACCGTGCGCACTTTCCTCCATGGGAGTAATGTCTCAAACAGCCTACGCTTTGATCGTTCCCTGGAAGTCCAGTAGTAGTTTCCGATGCACATATGGAGGCATTTTGTAATATGTGGACTATAAGTCTGTTGATGGAACACAGAATTTGCATCCGGATTGAATACAACAGTCACCATGCTAACTTTCCTCCATAGGAGTAATGTTTCAAACACCCTACGCTTTGATCGTTACCTGGAAGACCAGTAGTAGTTTCCGATGCACATCTGGAGGCATTCTGTACTCTGTGGACTATCAGAGTGTTCATGAAACACAGAAATTGCATGGGGATTGAATACAACAGTCACCATGTGCTCTTTCCTCCATGTTAGTAATGTCTCAAATAGTCTACGCTTTGATCGTTCCCTGGAAGACCAGTGTTAGTTTCCGATGCACATCTGCAGGCATTCCGTAATCTGTGGACTATCAGTGTGTTGATGAAACACTGAAATTGCATCGGGATTGAGTACAACAGTCACTATGCTCACTTTCCTCCATGGGAGTAATGTCTCTAACAGTCTACGTTTTGATCTTTCCCTGGAAGACCAGTAGTAGTTTCCGATGCACATCTGGAGGCATTCTGTAATCTGCGGCCTATCAGAGTGTTGATGAAACACAGAAATTTCTTCGGGGTTGAATACAACTGTCACCGTGCGCACTTTCCTCCATGGGAGTAATGTCTCAAACAGTCTACGCTTTGATCGTTCCATGGAAGACCATTAGTAGTCTCCGATGCACATCTGGAGGCATTCTGTAATCTGTGGACTATCAGAGTGTTGATGAAACACAGAAATGGCATCGGGATTGAATACAACAGTCACCATGTGCACTTTCCTCCATGGGAGTAATGCCTCAAACAGTCTACAATTTGATCGTTCCCAGGAAGAGATGTAGTAGTTTCCGATGCACATCTGGAGGCATTCTGTAATCTTTGGAGTATCAGAGTGTTGATGAAACACAGAAATTGCATCGGGATTGAATACAACAGTCACCATGCGCACTTTCCTTCATGGTGGTAATGTCTCAAATTGTCTACGCTTTGATCGTTCCCTGGAAGACCAGTAGTAGTTTCCCATGCACATCTGGAGGCATTGTGTAATCTGTGGAGTATCAGAGTGTTGATGAAACACAGAAATTGCATCGGGATTGATTACAACAGCCACCATGCGCACCTTCCTCTATGGGAGTAATGTCTCAAACAGTCTAAGCTTTGATCGTTCCCTGGAAGACCAGTAGTAGTTTCCAATGCACATCTGGAGGCATTCTGTACTCTATGGAGTATCAGAGTGTTGATGAAACACAGAAATTGCATCGGGATTGAATACAACAGTCACCATGCGAACTTTCGTCCATGGGAGTAATGTCTCAAACAGTCTACGCTTTGATCGTTACCTGGAAGGATAGTAGTAGTTTTCGATGCACATCTGGAGGCATTCTGTAATCTGTGGACTATCAGACTCTTCATAAGACACAGAAATTGCCTCGGGATAGAATACAACAAACACCATGCGCACTTTCCTCCATGGGAGTAATGTCTCAAACAGTCTACGCTTTGATCGTTCCCTGGAAGGATAGTAGTAGTTACCGATGCACATCTGGAGGCATTCTGTAATCTGTGGACTATCAGAGTGTTGATGAAACACAGAAATTGCATCGGGATTGAATACAACAGTCACCATGCCCAGTTTCCTCCATGAGTGTAATGTCTCTAACAGTCTACGATTTGATCATTCCCTGGAAGACCAGTAATATCTTCCAATGCATATCTGGAGGCATTCTGTCATCTGTGGACTATCTGTGTGTTAATGAAACACAGAAATTGCATCGGGATTGAATACAACTGTCACCATCCGCACTTCCCTCCATATAAGTAATGTCTCAAACGGTCTACGCTTTGATCGTTCCCTGGAAGACCAATGTTTGTTTCCGATGCACATCTGGAGGCATTCTGTAATCTGCGGACTATCAGAGTGTTGATGAAACACAGAAATTTCATCGGGATTACATACAACATTCACCATGCGCACTTTCCTCCATGCGAGTAATGTTTCTAACAATCGATGCTTTGATCGTTCCCTGGAAGACCAGTAGTAGTTTCCGATGCGCATCAAAATTCATTCTGTAATGTGTGGACTATCCGAGTGTTGATGAAACACTAAAATTGCATCGGGATTGAATACAACAGTCACCATGCGCACTTTCCTCCATGGGAGTAGTTTCTCAAACAGTCTTCGTTTAGTTCGTTTCCTGGAAGTCCAGTAGTAGTTTCCGATGCACATCTGGAGGCATTCGGTAATCTGTGGACTATCAGAATGTTGATGAAACACAGAAATTGCATCGGGATAGAATACAACAGTCACAGTGCGCACTTTCCTCCATGGGAATAATGTCTCGAACAGTCTACGCTTTGATCGTTCCCTGGAAGACCAGTAGTAGTTTCCGATGCACATCTGGAGGCATTCTGTAACCTGTGGACTATCAGAGTGGTGATGAAACACAGAAATTGCATCGGGATTGAATACAACAGTGACAATGCTAACTTTCCTCCATGGGAGTAATGTCTCAAACAGTCTCCGCTTTGATCGTTCCCTGGAAGACCAGTAGTAGTTTGCGTGGCACATCTGGAGGCATTCTGTAATCTGTGGAGTATCAGAATATTGATGAAACACAGAAATTGAATCGGGGTTGAATACAGCAATCACCATGAGCACTTTCCTGCATGGGAATAATGTCTCGAACAGTCTACGCTTTGATCTGTCCCTGGAAGACCAGAAGTAGATTCCGATGCACATCTGGAGGCATTCTGTAATCTGTGGAATATCAGAGTGTTGATGAGACACAGAAATTTCAGCGGGATTGAATACAACAGTCACAATGTGCACTTTACTCCATGGGAGTAATGTCTCAAACAGTCTACGCTTTGATCGTTCCCTAGAAGACCAGAAGTAGATTCCGATGCACATCTGGAGGCATTCTGTAATCTGTGGAATATCAGAGTGTTGATGAGACACAGAAATTGCATCGGGATTGAATACAACAGTCACAATGTGCACATTCCTCCAGGGGAGTAATGACTCAAAAAATCTACGCTTTGATCGTTCCCAGGAAGACCAGTAGTAGTTTCCGATGCACATCTGGAGGCATTCGGTAATCTGTCGACTATCAGAATGTTGATGAAACACAGAAATTGCATCAGGATTGAATACAACAGTCACAGTGCGCACTTTCCTCCATGTCAGTAATGTCTCAAACAGTCTACGTTTGATCGTTCCCTGGAAGACCAGTAGTAGTTTCCGATGCACATCTGCTGGCATTCCGTAATCTGTGGACGATCAGTGTGTTGATGAAACACTGAAATTGCATCGGGATTGAATACAACAGTAACTATAATCTCTTTCCTCCATGGGAGTAATGTCTCTAACAGTCTACGCTTTGATCGTTCCCTGGTAGACCAGTAGTAGTTTCCGATGCACATCTGGAGGCATTCCATAATCTGTGGACTATCAGAGTGTTGATGAAACACAGAAATTTCTTCGGGGTTGAATACAACTGTCACCGTGCGCACTTTCCTCCATGGTGGTAATGTCTCAAACTGTCTACGCTTTGATCGTTCCCTGGAAGTCCAGTAGTAGTTTCCGATGCACATATGGAGGCATTCTGTAATATGTGGACTATAAGTCTGTTGATGGAACACAGAAATTGCATCCGGATTGAATACAACAGTCACCGTGTGCTCTTTCCTCCATGTTAGTAATGTCTCAAATAGTCTACGCTTTGATCGTTCCCTGGAAGACCAGTGTTAGTTTCCGATGCACATCTGCAGGCATTCCGTAATCTGTGGACTATCAGTGTGTTGATGAAACACTGAAATTGCATCGGGATTGAGTACAACAGTCACTATGCTCACTTTCCTCCATGGGAGTAATGTCTCTAACAGTCTACGTTTTGATCTTTCCCTGGAAGACCAGTAGTAGTTTCCGATGCACATCTGGAGGCATTCTGTAATCTGCGGCCTATCAGAGTGTTGATGAAACACAGAAATTTCTTCGGGGTTGAATACAACTGTCACCGTGCGCACTTTCCTCCATGGGAGTAATGTCTCAAACAGTCTACGCTTTGATCGTTCCATGGAAGACCATTAGTAGTCTCCGATGCACATCTGGAGGCATTCTGTAATCTGTGGACTATCAGAGTGTTGATGAAACACAGAAATGGCATCGGGATTGAATACAACAGTCACCATGTGCACTTTCCTCCATGGGAGTAATGCCTCAAACAGTCTACAATTTGATCGTTCCCAGGAAGAGATGTAGTAGTTTCCGATGCACATCTGGAGGCATTCTGTAATCTTTGGAGTATCAGAGTGTTGATGAAACACAGAAATTGCATCGGGATTGAATACAACAGTCACCATGCGCACTTTCCTTCATGGTGGTAATGTCTCAAATTGTCTACGCTTTGATCGTTCCCTGGAAGACCAGTAGTAGTTTCCCATGCACATCTGGAGGCATTGTGTAATCTGTGGAGTATCAGAGTGTTGATGAAACACAGAAATTGCATCGGGATTGATTACAACAGTCACCATGCGCACCTTCCTCTATGGGAGTAATGTCTCAAACAGTCTAAGCTTTGATCGTTCCCTGGAAGACCAGTAGTAGTTTCCAATGCACATCTGGAGGCATTCTGTACTCTATGGAGTATCAGAGTGTTGATGAAACACAGAAATTGCATCGGGATTGAATACAACAGTCACCATGCGAACTTTCGTCCATGGGAGTAATGTCTCAAACAGTCTACGCTTTGATCGTTACCTGGAAGGATAGTAGTAGTTTTCGATGCACATCTGGAGGCATTCTGTAATCTGTGGACTATCAGACTCTTCATAAGACACAGAAATTGCCTCGGGATAGAATACAACAAACACCATGCGCACTTTCCTCCATGGGAGTAATGTCTCAAACAGTCTACGCTTTGATCGTTCCCTGGAAGGATAGTAGTAGTTACCGATGCACATCTGGAGGCATTCTGTAATCTGTGGACTATCAGAGTGTTGATGAAACACAGAAATTGCATCGGGATTGAATACAACAGTCACCATGCCCAGTTTCCTCCATGAGTGTAATGTCTCTAACAGTCTACGATTTGATCATTCCCTGGAAGACCAGTAATATCTTCCAATGCATATCTGGAGGCATTCTGTCATCTGTGGACTATCTGTGTGTTAATGAAACACAGAAATTGCATCGGGATTGAATACAACTGTCACCATCCGCACTTCCCTCCATATAAGTAATGTCTCAAACGGTCTACGCTTTGATCGTTCCCTGGAAGACCAATGTTTGTTTCCGATGCACATCTGGAGGCATTCTGTAATCTGCGGACTATCAGAGTGTTGATGAAACACAGAAATTTCATCGGGATTACATACAACATTCACCATGCGCACTTTCCTCCATGCGAGTAATGTTTCTAACAATCGATGCTTTGATCGTTCCCTGGAAGACCAGTAGTAGTTTCCGATGCGCATCAAAATTCATTCTGTAATGTGTGGACTATCCGAGTGTTGATGAAACACTAAAATTGCATCGGGATTGAATACAACAGTCACCATGCGCACTTTCCTCCATGGGAGTAGTTTCTCAAACAGTCTTCGTTTAGTTCGTTTCCTGGAAGTCCAGTAGTAGTTTCCGATGCACATCTGGAGGCATTCGGTAATCTGTGGACTATCAGAATGTTGATGAAACACAGAAATTGCATCGGGATAGAATACAACAGTCACAGTGCGCACTTTCCTCCATGGGAATAATGTCTCGAACAGTCTACGCTTTGATCGTTCCCTGGAAGACCAGTAGTAGTTTCCGATGCACATCTGGAGGCATTCTGTAACCTGTGGACTATCAGAGTGGTGATGAAACACAGATATTGCATCGGGATTGAATACAACAGTGACAATGCTAACTTTCCTCCATGGGAGTAATGTCTCAAACAGTCTCCGCTTTGATCGTTCCCTGGAAGACCAGTAGTAGTTTGCGTGGCACATCTGGAGGCATTCTGTAATCTGTGGAGTATCAGAATATTGATGAAACACAGAAATTGAATCGGGGTTGAATACAGCAATCACCATGAGCACTTTCCTGCATGGCAATAATGTCTCGAACAGTCTACGCTTTGATCTGTCCCTGGAAGACCAGAAGTAGATTCCGATGCACATCTGGAGGCATTCTGTAATCTGTGGAATATCAGAGTGTTGATGAGACACAGAAATTTCAGCGGGATTGAATACAACAGTCACAATGTGCACTTTACTCCATGGGAGTAATGTCTCAAACAGTCTACGCTTTGATCGTTCCCTAGAAGACCAGAAGTAGATTCCGATGCACATCTGGAGGCATTCTGTAATCTGTGGAATATCAGAGTGTTGATGAGACACAGAAATTGCATCGGGATTGAATACAACAGTCACAATGTGCACATTCCTCCAGAGGAGTAATGACTCAAACAATCTACGCTTTGATCGTTCCCAGGAAGACCAGTAGTAGTTTCCGATGCACATCTGGAGGCATTCGGTAATCTGTCGACTATCAGAATGTTGATGAAACACAGAAATTGCATCAGGATTGAATACAACAGTCACAGTGCGCACTTTCCTCCATGTCAGTAATGTCTCAAACTGTCTACGTTTGATCGTTCCCTGGAAGACCAGTAGTAGTTTCCGATGCACATCTGCTGGCATTCCGTAATCTGTGGACGATCAGTGTGTTGATGAAACACTGAAATTGCATCGGGATTGAATACAACAGTAACTATAATCTCTTTCCTCCATGGGAGTAATGTCTCTAACAGTCTACGCTTTGATCGTTCCCTGGTAGACCAGTAGTAGTTTCCGATGCACATCTGGAGGCATTCCATAATCTGTGGACTATCAGAGTGTTGATGAAACACAGAAATTTCTTCGGGGTTGAATACAACTGTCACCGTGCGCACTTTCCTCCATGGGAGTAACGTCTCAAACAGTCTACGCTTTGATCGTTCCATGGAAGACCATTGGTAGTTTCTGATGCACATCTGGAGGCATTCTGTAATCTGTGGACCTTCAAAGTGTTGATGAAACACAGAAATTGCATCGGGATTGAATACATCAGTCACCATGCGCACTATCCTCCATAAGAGTAATGTCTCAAACAGTCTACGATTTGATCGTTCCCTGGAAGTCCAGTAGTAGTTTCCGATATACATCTGGAGGCATTCTGTAATCTGTGGACTATCAGAGTGTTGATGAAACACAGAAATTGCATCGGGATTGAATACAACAGTCACCATGCGATCTTTCGTCCATGGGAGTAATGTCTCAAACAGTCTACGCTTTGATCGTTACCTGGAAGGATAGTAGTAGTTTTCGATGCACATCTGGAGGCATTCTGTAATCTGTGGACTATCAGACTCTTCATAAGACACAGAAATTGCCTCGGGATAGAATACAACAAACACCATGCGCACTTTCCTCCGTGGGAGTAATGTCTCAAACAGTCTACGCTTTGATCGTTCCCTGGAAGGATAGTAGTAGTTACCGATGCACATCTGGAGGCATTCTGTAATCTGTGGACTATCAGAGTGTTGATGAAACACAGAAATTGCATCGGGATTGAATACAACAGTCACCATGCCCAGTTTCCTCCATGAGTGTAATGTCTCTAACAGTCTACAATTTGATCATTCCCTGGAAGACCAGTAATATCTTCCAATGCATATCTGGAGGCATTCTGTCATCTGTGGACTATCTGTGTGTTAATGAAACACAGAAATTGCATCGGGATTGAATACAACTGTCACCATCCGCACTTCCCTCCATATAAGTAATGTCTCAAACGGTCTACGCTTTGATCGTTCCCTGGAAGACCAATGTTTGTTTCCGATGCACATCTGGAGGCATTCTGTAATCTGCGGACTATCAGAGTGTTGATGAAACACAGAAATTTCATCGGGATTACATACAACATTCACCATGCGCACTTTCCTCCATGCGAGTAATGTTTCTAACAATCGATGCTTTGATCGTTCCCTGGAAGACCAGTAGTAGTTTCCGATGCGCATCAAAATTCATTCTGTAATGTGTGGACTATCCGAGTGTTGATGAAACACTAAAATTGCATCGGGATTGAATACAACAGTCACCATGCGCACTTTCCTCCATGGGAGTAGTTTCTCAAACAGTCTTCGTTTAGTTCGTTTCCTGGAAGTCCAGTAGTAGTTTCCGATGCACATCTGGAGGCATTCGGTAATCTGTGGACTATCAGAATGTTGATGAAACACAGAAATTGCATCGGGATAGAATACAACAGTCACAGTGCGCACTTTCCTCCATGGGAATAATGTCTCGAACAGTCTACGCTTTGATCGTTCCCTGGAAGACCAGTAGTAGTTTCCGATGCACATCTGGAGGCATTCTGTAACCTGTGGACTATCAGAGTGGTGATGAAACACAGATATTGCATCGGGATTGAATACAACAGTGACAATGCTAACTTTCCTCCATGGGAGTAATGTCTCAAACAGTCTCCGCTTTGATCGTTCCCTGGAAGACCAGTAGTAGTTTGCGTGGCACATCTGGAGGCATTCTGTAATCTGTGGAGTATCAGAATATTGATGAAACACAGAAATTGAATCGGGGTTGAATACAGCAATCACCATGAGCACTTTCCTGCATGGGAATAATGTCTCGAACAGTCTACGCTTTGATCTGTCCCTGGAAGACCAGAAGTAGATTCCGATGCACATCTGGAGGCATTCTGTAATCTGTGGAATATCAGAGTGTTGATGAGACACAGAAATTTCAGCGGGATTGAATACAACAGTCACAATGTGCACTTTACTCCATGGGAGTAATGTCTCAAACAGTCTACGCTTTGATCGTTCCCTAGAAGACCAGAAGTAGATTCCGATGCACATCTGGAGGCATTCTGTAATCTGTGGAATATCAGAGTGTTGATGAGACACAGAAATTGCATCGGGATTGAATACAACAGTCACAATGTGCACATTCCTCCAGGGGAGTAATGACTCAAACAATCTACGCTTTGATCGTTCCCAGGAAGACCAGTAGTAGTTTCCGATGCACATCTGGAGGCATTCGGTAATCTGTCGACTATCAGAATGTTGATGAAACACAGAAATTGCATCAGGATTGAATACAACAGTCACAGTGCGCACTTTCCTCCATGTCAGTAATGTCTCAAACAGTCTACGTTTGATCGTTCCCTGGAAGACCAGTAGTAGTTTCCGATGCACATCTGCTGGCATTCCGTAATCTGTGGACGATCAGTGTGTTGATGAAACACTGAAATTGCATCGGGATTGAATACAACAGTAACTATAATCTCTTTCCTCCATGGGAGTAATGTCTCTAACAGTCTACGCTTTGATCGTTCCCTGGTAGACCAGTAGTAGTTTCCGATGCACATCTGGAGGCATTCCATAATCTGTGGACTATCAGAGTGTTGATGAAACACAGAAATTTCTTCGGGGTTGAATACAACTGTCACCGTGCGCACTTTCCTCCATGGGAGTAACGTCTCAAACAGTCTACGCTTTGATCGTTCCATGGAAGACCATTGGTAGTTTCTGATGCACATCTGGAGGCATTCTGTAATCTGTGGACCTTCAAAGTGTTGATGAAACACAGAAATTGCATCGGGATTGAATACATCAGTCACCATGCGCACTTTCCTCCATAAGAGTAATGTCTCAAACAGTCTACGATTTGATCGTTCCCTGGAAGTCCAGTAGTAGTTTCCGATATACATCTGGAGGCATTCTGTAATCTGTGGACTATCAGAGTGTTGATGAAACACAGAAATGGCATCGGGATTGAATACAACAGTCACCATGTGCACTTTCCTCCATGGGAGTAATGTCTCAAACAGTCTACGCTTTGACCGTTCCCAGGAAGACAAGTAGTAGTTTCTGATGCACATCTGGAGGCATTCTGTAATCTGTGGAGTATCAGAGTGTTGATGAAACGCAGAAATTGCTTCGGGATTGATTACAACAGTTACCATGCGCACCTTCCTCTATGGGAGTAATGTCTTAAACAGTCTACGCTTTTATCGTTCCCTGGAAGACCAGTAGTAGTTTCCGATGCACATCTGGAGGCATTCTGTACTCTGTGGAGTATCAGAGTGTTGATGAAACACAGAAATTGCATCGGGATTGAATACAACAGTCACCATGCGCACTTTCCTCCATGGGAGTAATTTCTCAAACAGTCTACGCTTTGATCGTTCCCTGGAAGGATAGTAGTAGTTTTCGATGCACATCTGGAGGCATTCTGTAATCTGTGGACTATGAGACTGTTCATAAAACACAGAAATTGCCTCGGGATAGTATACAACAAACACCATGCGCAATTTCCTCCATGAGAGTAATGTCTCAAACAGTCTACGCTTTGATCGTTCCCTGGAAGACCAGTAATAGTTACCGATGCACATCTGGAGGCATATAAGTAATGTCTCAAACGGTCTACGCTTTGATCGTTCCCTGGAAGACCAATGTTTGTTTCCGATGCTCTTCTGGAGGCATTCTGTAATCTGCGGACTATCAGAGTGTTGATGAAACACAGAAATTTCATCGGGATTACATACAACATTCACCATAGGCACCTTCCTCCATGCGAGTAATGTCTCTAACAATCTATGCTTTGATCGTTCCCTGGAAGACCAGTAGTAGTTTCCGATGCGCATCTGGAGGCATTCTGTAATGTGTGGACTATCAGAGTGTTGATGAAACACTAAAATTGCATCGGGGTTGAATACAACAGTCACCATGCGCACTTTCCTCCATGGGAGTAGTGTCTCAAACAGTCGACGTTTAATTCGTTTCCTGGAAGTCCAGTAGTAGTTTCCGATGCACATCTGGAGGCATTCGGTAATCTGTGGACTATCAGAGTGTTGATGAAACACAGAAATTGCATCGGGATTGAATACAACAGTCACCATGCGCACTTTCCTCCATAAGAGTAATGTCTCAAACAGTCTACGATTTGATCGTTCCCTGGAAGTCCTGTAGTAGTTTCCGATGTACATCTGGAGGCATTCTGTAATCTGTGGAGTACCAGAGTGTTGATGAAACACAGAAATGGCATCGGGATTGAATACAACAGTCACCATGTGCACTTTCCCCCATTTGAGTAATGTCTCAAACAGTCTACGCTTTGACCGTTCCCAGGAAGACAAGTAGTAGTTTCTGATGCACATCTGGAGGCATTCTGTAATCTGTGGAGTATCAGAGTGTTGATGAAACGCAGAAATTGCATCGGTATTGAATACAACAGTCACCATGCGCACTTTCTTCCATGGTGGTAATGTCTCAAACTGTCTACGCTTTGATCGTTCCCTGGAAGACCAGTTGTAGTTTCCCATGCACATCTGGAGGCATTCTGTAATCTGTGGAGTATCAGAGTGTTGATGAAACACAGAAATGGCATCGGGATTGATTACAACAGTCACCATGCGCACCTTCCTCGATGGGAGTAATGTCTCAAATAGTCTACGCTTTGATCGTTCCCTGGAAGACCAGTAGTAGTTTCCGATGCACATCTGGAGGCATTCTGTACTCTGTGGAGTATCAGAGTGTTGATGAAACACAGAAATTGGATCGGGATTGAACACAACAGTCACCATGCGCACTTTCCTCCATGGGAGTAATGTCTCAAACAGTCTACGCTTTGATCGTTCCCTAGAAGACCAGAAGTAGATTCCGATGCACATCTGGAGGCATTCTGTAATCTGTGGAATATCAGAGTGTTGATGAGACACAGAAATTTCAGCGGGATTGAATACAACAGTCACAATGTGCACATTCCTCCAGGGGAGTAATGACTCAAACAATCTACGCTTTGATCGTTCCCTGGAAGACCAGTAGTAGTTTCCGATGCTCATCTGGGGGCATTCGGTAATCTGTCGACTATCAGAATGTTGATGAAACACAGAAATTGCATCAGGATTGAATACAACAGTCACAGTGCGCACTTTCCTCCATGTCAGTAATGTCTCAAACAGTCTACGTTTGATCGTTCCCTGGAAGACCAGTAGTAGTTTCCGATGCACATCTGCAGGCATTCCGTAATCTGTGGACTATCAGTGTGTTGATGAAACACAGAAATTGCATCGGGATTGAATACAACAATCACTATGCGCACTTCCCTCCACGTTAGGTATGTCTCAAACTGTCTACGCTTTGATCGTTCCCTGGAAGACCAGTAGTAGCTTCCGATGCACATCTGGAGGCATTCTGTAATGTGTGGACTATCAGAGTGTTGATGAAACACTAAAATTGCATCGGGATTGAATACAACAGTCATCATACGCACTTTCCTCCATGTGAGTAATGTCTCAAAGAGTTTACGCTTCGATCGTTCCCTGGAATACCAGTAGTAGTTTCTGATGCACATCTGGATGCATTCTGTAATGTGTGGACTATCAGAGTGTTGATGAAACACAGAAATTGCTTCGGGATTGAATACAACAGTCATCATACGCACTTTCCTCAATGGGAGCAAAGTCTGAAACAGTCTACGCTTTGATCGTTCCCTTTAAGACCAGTAGTAGTTTGCGTGGCACATCTGGAGGCATTCTGTAATCTGTGGAGTATCAGAATGTTGATGAAACACAGAAATTGAATCGGGATTGAATACAGCAGTCACCATGCGCACTTTCCTGCATGGGAGTAATGTCTCAAACAGTCTACGCTTTGATCGTTCCCTGGAAGACCAGAAGTAGATTCCGATGCACATCTGGAGGCATTCTGTAATCTGTGGAATATCAGAGTGTTGATGAGACATAGAAATTTCAGCGGGATTGAATACAACAGTCACAATGTGCACATTCCTCCAGGGGTGTAATGACTCAAACAATCTACGCTTTGATCGTTCCCAGGAAGACCAGTAGTAGTTTCCGATGCACATCTGGAGGCATTCGGTAATCTGTCCACTATCAGAAAGTTGATGAAACACAGAAATTGCATCAGGATTGAATACAACAGTCACAGTGCGCACTTTCCTCCATGTCAGTAATGTCTCAAACAGTCTACGTTTGATCGTTCCCTGGAAGACCAGTAGTTGTTTCCGATGCACATCTGCAGGCATTCCGTAACCTGTGGACTATCAGTGTGTTGATGAAACACTGAAAGTGCATCGGGATTGAATACAACAGTAACTATGCTCTCTTTCCTCAATGGGAGTAATGTCTCTAACAGTCTACGCTTTGATCGTTCCCTGGAAGACCAGTAGTAGTTTCCGATGCACATCTGGAGGCATTCCGTAATCTGTGGACTATCAGAGTGTTGATGAAACACAGAAATTTCTTCGGGGTTGAATACAACTGTCACCGTGCGCACTTTCCTCCATGGGAGTAATGTCTCAAACAGTCTACGCTTTGATCGTTCCCTGGAAGGCCAGTAGTAGTTTTCGATGCACATCTGGAGGCATTCTGTAGTCTGTGGACTATCAGACTGTTCATAAAACACAGAAATTGCTTCGGGATAGAATACAACAGTCACCATGCGCAGTTTCCTCCATGAGAGTAATGTCTCAAACAGTCTACGCTTTAATCGTTCCCTGGAAGACCAGTGATAGTTACCGATGCACATCTGGAGGCATTCTGTAATCTGTGGACTATCAGAGTGTTGTTGAAACACAGAAATGGCATCGGGATTGAATATAACAGTCACCATGAGCAGTTTCCTCCATGAGAGTAACGTCTCTAACATTCTACGCTTTGATCATTCCCTGGAAGACCAGTAATAGCTTCCAATGCATATCTGGAGGCATTCTGTCATCTGTGGACTATCTGGGTGTTAATGAAACACAGAAATTGCATCGGGATTGAATACCACTGTCAAAATCGGCACTTTCCTCCATGTAAGTAATGTGTGAAACGGTCTACGCTTTGATCGTTCCCTGGAAGACCAATGTTAGTTTCCGATGCACATCTGGAGGCATTCTGTAATCTGCGGACTATCAGAGTGTTGATGAAACACAGAAATTGCATCGGGATTGAATACAACAATCACTATGCGCACTTCCCTCCACGTTAGGTATGTCTCAAACTGTCTACGCTTTGATCGTTCCCTGGAAGACCAGTAGTAGTTTCCGATGCACATCTGGAGGCATTCTGTAATGTGTGGACTATCAGAGTGTTGATGAAACACTAAAAATGCAACGGGATTGAATACAACAGTCACCATGCGCACTTTCCCCCATGGGAGTAGTGTCTGAAACAGTATACGCTTTGTTCGTTTCCTGGAAGTCCAGTAGTAGTTTCCGATGCACATCTGGAGGCATTCTGTAATCTGTGGAGTATCACAGTGTTGATGAAACACAGAAATTGAATCGGGATTGAATACAACAGTCACCATGCGCACTTTCCTCCATGTGAGTAATGTCTCAAAGAGTTTACGCTTCGATCGTTCCCTGGAATACCAGTAGTAGTTTCTGATGCACATCTGGATGCATTCTGTAATGTGTGGACTATCAGAGTGTTGATGAAACACAGAAATTGCTTCGGGATTGAATACAACAGTCATCATACGCACTTTCCTCAATGGGAGCAAAGTCTGAAAGAGTCTACGCTTTGATCGTTCCCTTTAAGACCAGTAGTAGTTTGCGTGGCACATCTGGAGGCATTCTGTAATCTGTGGAGTATCAGAATGTTGATGAAACACAGAAATTGAATCGGGATTGAATACAGCAGTCACCATGCGCATTTTCCTGCATGGGAGTAATGTCTCAAACAGTCTACGCTTTGATCATTCCCTGGAAGACCAGAAGTAGATTCCGATGCACATCTGGAGGCATTCTGTAATCTGTGGAATATCAGAGTGTTGATGAGACATAGAAGTTTCAGCGGGATTGAATACAACAGTCACAATGTGCACATTCCTCCAGGGGAGTAATGACTCAAACAATCTACGCTTTGATCGTTCCCAGGAAGACCAGTAGTAGTTTCCGATGCACATCTGGAGGCATTCGGTAATCTGTCCACTATCAGAAAGTTGATGAAACACAGAAATTGCATCAGGATTGAATACAACAGTCACAGTGCGCACTTTCCTCCATGTCAGTAATGTCTCAAACAGTCTACGTTTGATCGTTCCCTGGAAGACCAGTAGTTGTTTCCGATGCACATCTGCAGGCATTCCGTAACCTGTGGACTATCAGTGTGTTGATGAAACACTGAAAGTGCATCGGGATTGAATACAACAGTAACTATGCTCTCTTTCCTCAATGGGAGTAATATATCTAACAGTCTACGCTTCGATCGTTCCCTGGAAGACCAGTAATAGCTTCCAATGCATATCTGGAGGCATTCTGTCATCTGTGGACTATCTGGGTGTTAATGAAACACAGAAATTGCATCGGGATTGAATACAACTGTCACCATCCGCACTTTCCTCCATGTAAGTAATGTCTCAAACGGTCTACGCTTTGCTCGTTCCCTGGAAGACCAATGTTAGTTTCCGATGCACATCTGGAGGCATTCTGTAATCTGCGGACTATCAGAGTGTTGATGAAACACAGAAATTGCATCGGGATTGAATACAACAATCACTATGCGCACTTCCCTCCACGTCAGGTATGTCTCAAACAGTCTACGCTTTGATCGTTCCCTGGAAGATCAGTAGTAGTTTCCGATGCACATCTGGAGGCATTCTGTAATGTGTGGACTATCAGAGTGTTGATGAAACACTAAAATTGCATCGGGATTGAATACAACAGTCACCATGCGCACTTTCCACCATGGGAGTAGTGTCTCACACAGTCTACGCTTTGTTCGTTTCCTGGAAGTCCAGTAGTAGTTTCCGATGCACATCTGGAGGCATTCGGTAATCTGTGGACTATCAGAATGTTGATGAAACACAGAAAATGCATCGGGATCGAATACAACAGCCACCGTGCGCACTTTCCTCCATGTCAGTAATGTCTCAAACAGTCTACGTTTGATCGTTCCCTGGAAGACCAGTAGTAGTTTCCGATGCACATCTGGAGGCATTCTGTAACCTGTGGACTATCAGAGTGGTGATGAAACACAGATATTTCATCGGGATTGAATACAACAGTGACCATGCGCACTTTCCTCCATGGGAGTAATGTCTCAAACAGTCTACGCTTTGATAGTTTCCTGGAAGACCAGTAGTAGTTTGCGATGCACATCTGGAGGCATTCTGTAATCTGTGGAGTATCAGAGTGTTGATGAAACACAGAAATTGAATCGGGATTGAATACAACAGTCACCATGCGCACTTTCCTCCATGTGAGTAATGTCTCGAAGAGTTTACGCTTCGATCGTTCCCTCTAATACCAGTAGTAGTTTCTGATGTACATCTGGATGCATTCTGTAATGTGTGGACTATCAGAGTGTTGATGAAACACAGAAATTGCTTCGGGATTGAATACAACAGTCATCATTCGCACTTTCCTCAATGGGAGCAATGTCTGAAACATTCTACGCTTTGATCGTTCCATGGAAGACCAGTAGTAATTTCCGATGCACATCTGGAGGCATTCTGAAATCTGTGGACTAACTGAGTGTTGATGAAACACGGAAATTGCATCGGGATTGAATACAACAGTCACCATGCGCACTTTCCTCCATGGGAGTAATGTCTCAAACAATCTACGCTTTGATCGTTCCCTGCAAGACCAGTAGTAGTTTCTGATGCACATCTAGAAGCATTATGTAATCTGTGGACTATAAGACTGTTGATGAAACACAGAAATTGCATCGGGATTGAATACAACAGTCACCATGCGCACTTTCCTACATGGGAGTAATGTCTGAAACATTCTACGATTTGATCGTTCCCTGGAAGACCAGTAGTAGTTTCCCATGCACATCTGGTGGCATTCTGTAAACTGTGGTCTATCAGAGTGTTGATGAAACACAGAATTTGCATCGGGATTGAATACAACAGTCACCATGCTCCACTTTCCTCCATGCGAGTAATGTCTCTAACAGTCTACGCTTTGATCGTTCCCTGGAAGGCCAGTAGTAGTTTCCGATGCACATCTGGAGGCATTCTGTAATCTGTGGACTATCAGAGTGTTGATGAAACACAGAAATTGCATCGGGATTGAATACAACAGTCACCATGTTCTCTTTCCTCCATGGGAGTTATGTCTCACACAGTCTACTCTTTGATCGTTCCCTGGAAGACCAGTAGTAGTTTGCGATATACATCTGGAGGCATTCTGTAAACTGTGGAGTATCAGAGTGTTGATTAAACTCAGAAATTGAATCGGGATTGAATACAACAGTCACCATGCGCACTTTCCTCCATGGGAGCAATGCTCAAACAGTCTACGCTTTGATCGTTCCTTGGAAGACCAGTAGTAGTTTCCGATGCACATCTGGTGGAATTCTGTAAACTGTGGTCTATCAGAGTGTTGATGAAACACAGAATTTGCATCGGGATTGAATACAACAGTCACCATGCGCACTTTCCTCCATGCGAGTAATGTCTCTAACAGTCTACGCTTTGATCGTTCACTGGAAGACCAGTAGTCGTTTCCGATGCACATCTGGAGGCATTCTGAAATCTGTGGACTAACTGAGTGTTGATGAAACACAGAAATTACATCGGGATTGAATACAACAGTCACCATGCGCACTTTCCTCCATGGGAGTAATTCTCAAACATTCTACGCTTTGATCGTTCCCTGGTAGACCAGTAGTAGTTTCCGATGCACATGTGGAGGCATTCTGTAATCTGTGGAGTATCAGAGTGTTGATGAAACACAGAAATTGCATCGGGATTGAATACAACTGTCACCATGCGCACTTTCCTCCATGTGAGTAATGTCTCAAAGAGTTTACGCTTCCATCGTTACCTGGAATACCAGTAGTAGTTTCTGATGCACATCTGGATGCATTCTGTAATGTGTGGACTATCAGAGTGTTGATGAAACACAGAAATTGCTTCGGGATTGAATACAACAGTCATCATGCGCACTTTCTTCAATGGGAGCAATGTCTGAAACAGTCTACGCTTTGATCGTTCCCTGGAAGACCAGTAGTAATTTCCGATGCACATCTGGAGGCATTCTGAAATCTGTGGACTAACTGAGTGTTGATGAAACACGGAAATTGCATCGGGATTGAATACAACAGTCACCTTGCGCACTTTCCTCCAAGGGAGTAATGTCTCAAACAATCTACGCTTTGATCGTTCCCTGGAGGACCAGTAGTAGTTTCCGATGTACATCTGGTGGCATTCTGTAATCTGTGGAGTATCAGAGTGTTGATGAAACTCAGAAATTGAATCGGGATTGAATACAACAGTCACCATGCGCACTTTCCTCCATGGGAGTAATGTCTCAATGACTTTACGCTTTGATCGTTCCCTGGAATACCAGTAGTAGTTTCTGATGCACATCTGGAGGCATTCTGTAATGTGTGGACTATCAGAGTGTTGATGAAACACAGATATTGCATCGGGATTGAATACAACAGTCACAACGCGCACTTTCCTCCACGGGGGTAATGTCTCAAACAGTCTACGTTTTGATCGTTCCCTGGAAGAACAGTAGTAGTTTCCGATGCACATCTGGAGGCATTCTGTAATCTGTGGGGTATCAGAGTGTTGATGAAACACAGAAATTGCATCGGGATTGAATACAACAGTCACCATGCGCACTTTCCTCCATGGGAGTAATTCTCAAACATTCTACGCTTTGATCATTCCCTGGAAGACCAATAGTAGTTTCCGATGCACATCTGGAGGCATTCTGTAATCTGTAGATTATCAGAGTGTTGATGAAACACTAAAATTGCATAGGGATTGAATACAACAGTCACTATGCGCACTTTCCCCCGTAGGAGTAGTGTCTCAAACAGTCTACGCTTTGATCGTTCCCTGGAAGACAAGTAGTAGTTTCGAGATGCACATCTGGAGGCATTCTGTAATATGTGGACAATCAGTCTGTTGATGGAACACAGAAATTGCATCCGGATTGAATACAACAGTCACCGTGTGCACTATCCTCAATGGGAGTAATGTCTCAAACAGTCTACGCTTTGATCGTTCCCTGGAAGACCAGTAGTAGTTTCCGATTCACATCCGGAGGCATTCTGTACTCTGTGGAGTATCAGAGTGTTGATGAAACACAGAAATTGCATCGGGATTGAATACAACAGTCACCATGCGCACTTTCCTCCATGGGAGTAATGTCTCAAACAGTCTACGCTTTGATCGTTCACTGGAAGGCCAGTAGTAGTTTCCGATGCACATCTGGAGGCATTCTGTAATCTGTGGACTATCAGAGTGTTGATGAAACACAGAAATTTCTTCGGGGTTGAATACAACTGTCACCGTGCGCACTTTCCTCCATTTGAGTAATGTCTCAAACAGTCTACGCTTTGACCGTTCCCAGGAAGACAAGTAGTAGTTTCTGATGCACATCTGGAGGCATTCTGTAATCTGTGGAGGATCAGAGTGTTGATGAAACGCAGAAATGGCATCGGGATTGAATACAACAGTCACCATACGCACTTTCCTCCATGGGAGTAATGTCTCAAACAGTCTGCGATTTGATCGTTCCCTGGAAGTCCAGTAGTAGTTTCCGATGCACATCTGGAGGCATTCTGTAATCTGTGGAATATCAGAGTGTTGATGAAACACAGAAATGTCATCGGGATTGAATACAACAGTCACCATGCACACTTTCCTCCATGGGAGTAATGTCTAAAACAGTCTACGCTTTGATCGTTCCCAGGAAGACAAGTAGTAGTTTCCGATGCACTTCTGGAGGCATTCTGTAATCTGTGGAGTATCAGAGTGTTGATGAAACACAGAAATTGCATCGGGATTGAATACAACAGTCACCATGCGCACTTTCCTCCATGGTGGTAATGTCTCAAACTGTCTACGCTTTGATCGTTCCCTGGAAGACCAGTAGTAGTTTCCGATGCACATCTGGAGGCATTCTGTAATCTGTGGAGTATCAGAGTGTTGATGAAACACAGAAATTGCATCGGGATTGAATACAACAGTCACCATGCGCACTTTCCTCCATGGGAGTAATGTCTCAAACAGTCTACGCTTTGATCGTTCACTTGAAGGCCAGTAGTAGTTTCCGATGCACATCTGGAGGCATTCTGTAATGTGTGGACTATCAGAGTGTTGATGAAACACTAAAATTGCATCGGGATTGAATACAACAGTCATCATACGCACTTTCCTCCATGTGAGTAATGTCTCAAAGAGTTTACGCTTCGATCGTTCCCTGGAATACCAGTAGTAGTTTCTGATGCACATCTGGATGCATTCTGTAATGTGTGGACTATCAGAGTGTTGATGAAACACAGAAATTGCTTCGGGATTGAATACAACAGTCATCATACGCACTTTCCTCAATGGGAGCAAAGTCTGAAACAGTCTACGCTTTGATCGTTCCCTTTAAGACCAGTAGTAGTTTGCGTGGCACATCTGGAGGCATTCTGTAATCTGTGGAGTATCAGAATGTTGATGAAACACAGAAATTGAATCGGGATTGAATACAGCAGTCACCATGCGCACTTTCCTGCATGGGAGTAATGTCTCAAACAGTCTACGCTTTGATCGTTCCCTGGAAGACCAGAAGTAGATTCCGATGCACATCTGGAGGCATTCTGTAATCTGTGGAATATCAGAGTGTTGATGAGACATAGAAATTTCAGCGGGATTGAATACAACAGTCACAATGTGCACATTCCTCCAGGGGTGTAATGACTCAAACAATCTACGCTTTGATCGTTCCCAGGAAGACCAGTAGTAGTTTCCGATGCACATCTGGAGGCATTCGGTAATCTGTCCACTATCAGAAAGTTGATGAAACACAGAAATTGCATCAGGATTGAATACAACAGTCACAGTGCGCACTTTCCTCCATGTCAGTAATGTCTCAAACAGTCTACGTTTGATCGTTCCCTGGAAGACCAGTAGTTGTTTCCGATGCACATCTGCAGGCATTCCGTAACCTGTGGACTATCAGTGTGTTGATGAAACACTGAAAGTGCATCGGGATTGAATACAACAGTAACTATGCTCTCTTTCCTCAATGGGAGTAATGTCTCTAACAGTCTACGCTTTGATCGTTCCCTGGAAGACCAGTAGTAGTTTCCGATGCACATCTGGAGGCATTCCGTAATCTGTGGACTATCAGAGTGTTGATGAAACACAGAAATTTCTTCGGGGTTGAATACAACTGTCACCGTGCGCACTTTCCTCCATGGGAGTAATGTCTCAAACAGTCTACGCTTTGATCGTTCCCTGGAAGGCCAGTAGTAGTTTTCGATGCACATCTGGAGGCATTCTGTAGTCTGTGGACTATCAGACTGTTCATAAAACACAGAAATTGCTTCGGGATAGAATACAACAGTCACCATGCGCAGTTTCCTCCATGAGAGTAATGTCTCAAACAGTCTACGCTTTAATCGTTCCCTGGAAGACCAGTGATAGTTACCGATGCACATCTGGAGGCATTCTGTAATCTGTGGACTATCAGAGTGTTGTTGAAACACAGAAATGGCATCGGGATTGAATATAACAGTCACCATGAGCAGTTTCCTCCATGAGAGTAACGTCTCTAACATTCTACGCTTTGATCATTCCCTGGAAGACCAGTAATAGCTTCCAATGCATATCTGGAGGCATTCTGTCATCTGTGGACTATCTGGGTGTTAATGAAACACAGAAATTGCATCGGGATTGAATACCACTGTCAAAATCGGCACTTTCCTCCATGTAAGTAATGTGTGAAACGGTCTACGCTTTGATCGTTCCCTGGAAGACCAATGTTAGTTTCCGATGCACATCTGGAGGCATTCTGTAATCTGCGGACTATCAGAGTGTTGATGAAACACAGAAATTGCATCGGGATTGAATACAACAATCACTATGCGCACTTCCCTCCACGTTAGGTATGTCTCAAACTGTCTACGCTTTGATCGTTCCCTGGAAGACCAGTAGTAGTTTCCGATGCACATCTGGAGGCATTCTGTAATGTGTGGACTATCAGAGTGTTGATGAAACACTAAAAATGCAACGGGATTGAATACAACAGTCACCATGCGCACTTTCCCCCATGGGAGTAGTGTCTGAAACAGTATACGCTTTGTTCGTTTCCTGGAAGTCCAGTAGTAGTTTCCGATGCACATCTGGAGGCATTCTGTAATCTGTGGAGTATCACAGTGTTGATGAAACACAGAAATTGAATCGGGATTGAATACAACAGTCACCATGCGCACTTTCCTCCATGTGAGTAATGTCTCAAAGAGTTTACGCTTCGATCGTTCCCTGGAATACCAGTAGTAGTTTCTGATGCACATCTGGATGCATTCTGTAATGTGTGGACTATCAGAGTGTTGATGAAACACAGAAATTGCTTCGGGATTGAATACAACAGTCATCATACGCACTTTCCTCAATGGGAGCAAAGTCTGAAAGAGTCTACGCTTTGATCGTTCCCTTTAAGACCAGTAGTAGTTTGCGTGGCACATCTGGAGGCATTCTGTAATCTGTGGAGTATCAGAATGTTGATGAAACACAGAAATTGAATCGGGATTGAATACAGCAGTCACCATGCGCACTTTCCTGCATGGGAGTAATGTCTCAAACAGTCTACGCTTTGATCATTCCCTGGAAGACCAGAAGTAGATTCCGATGCACATCTGGAGGCATTCTGTAATCTGTGGAATATCAGAGTGTTGATGAGACATAGAAGTTTCAGCGGGATTGAATACAACAGTCACAATGTGCACATTCCTCCAGGGGAGTAATGACTCAAACAATCTACGCTTTGATCGTTCCCAGGAAGACCAGTAGTAGTTTCCGATGCACATCTGGAGGCATTCGGTAATCTGTCCACTATCAGAAAGTTGATGAAACACAGAAATTGCATCAGGATTGAATACAACAGTCACAGTGCGCACTTTCCTCCATGTCAGTAATGTCTCAAACAGTCTACGTTTGATCGTTCCCTGGAAGACCAGTAGTTGTTTCCGATGCACATCTGCAGGCATTCCGTAACCTGTGGACTATCAGTGTGTTGATGAAACACTGAAAGTGCATCGGGATTGAATACAACAGTAACTATGCTCTCTTTCCTCAATGGGAGTAATATCTCTAACAGTCTACGCTTCGATCGTTCCCTGGAAGACCAGTAATAGCTTCCAATGCATATCTGGAGGCATTCTGTCATCTGTGGACTATCTGGGTGTTAATGAAACACAGAAATTGCATCGGGATTGAATACAACTGTCACCATCCGCACTTTCCTCCATGTAAGTAATGTCTCAAACGGTCTACGCTTTGCTCGTTCCCTGGAAGACCAATGTTAGTTTCCGATGCACATCTGGAGGCATTCTGTAATCTGCGGACTATCAGAGTGTTGATGAAACACAGAAATTGCATCGGGATTGAATACAACAATCACTATGCGCACTTCCCTCCACGTCAGGTATGTCTCAAACAGTCTACGCTTTGATCGTTCCCTGGAAGATCAGTAGTAGTTTCCGATGCACATCTGGAGGCATTCTGTAATGTGTGGACTATCAGAGTGTTGATGAAACACTAAAATTGCATCGGGATTGAATACAACAGTCACCATGCGCACTTTCCACCATGGGAGTAGTGTCTCACACAGTCTACGCTTTGTTCGTTTCCTGGAAGTCCAGTAGTAGTTTCCGATGCACATCTGGAGGCATTCGGTAATCTGTGGACTATCAGAATGTTGATGAAACACAGAAAATGCATCGGGATCGAATACAACAGCCACCGTGCGCACTTTCCTCCATGTCAGTAATGTCTCAAACAGTCTACGTTTGATCGTTCCCTGGAAGACCAGTAGTAGTTTCCGATGCACATCTGGAGGCATTCTGTAACCTGTGGACTATCAGAGTGGTGATGAAACACAGATATTTCATCGGGATTGAATACAACAGTGACCATGCGCACTTTCCTCCATGGGAGTAATGTCTCAAACAGTCTACGCTTTGATAGTTTCCTGGAAGACCAGTAGTAGTTTGCGATGCACATCTGGAGGCATTCTGTAATCTGTGGAGTATCAGAGTGTTGATGAAACACAGAAATTGAATCGGGATTGAATACAACAGTCACCATGCGCACTTTCCTCCATGTGAGTAATGTCTCGAAGAGTTTACGCTTCGATCGTTCCCTCTAATACCAGTAGTAGTTTCTGATGTACATCTGGATGCATTCTGTAATGTGTGGACTATCAGAGTGTTGATGAAACACAGAAATTGCTTCGGGATTGAATACAACAGTCATCATTCGCACTTTCCTCAATGGGAGCAATGTCTGAAACATTCTACGCTTTGATCGTTCCATGGAAGACCAGTAGTAATTTCCGATGCACATCTGGAGGCATTCTGAAATCTGTGGACTAACTGAGTGTTGATGAAACACGGAAATTGCATCGGGATTGAATACAACAGTCACCATGCGCACTTTCCTCCATGGGAGTAATGTCTCAAACAATCTACGCTTTGATCGTTCCCTGCAAGACCAGTAGTAGTTTCTGATGCACATCTAGAAGCATTATGTAATCTGTGGACTATAAGACTGTTGATGTAACACAGAAATTGCATCGGGATTGAATACAACAGTCACCATGCGCACTTTCCTACATGGGAGTAATGTCTGAAACATTCTACGCTTTGATCGTTCCCTGGAAGACCAGTAGTAGTTTCCCATGCACATCTGGTGGCATTCTGTAAACTGTGGTCTATCAGAGTGTTGATGAAACACAGAATTTGCATCGGGATTGAATACAACAGTCACCATGCTCCACTTTCCTCCATGCGAGTAATGTCTCTAACAGTCTACGCTTTGATCGTTCCCTGGAAGGCCAGTAGTAGTTTCCGATGCACATCTGGAGGCATTCTGTAATCTGTGGACTATCAGAGTGTTGATGAAACACAGAAATTGCATCGGGATTGAATACAACAGTCACCATGTTCTCTTTCCTCCATGGGAGTTATGTCTCACACAGTCTACTCTTTGATCGTTCCCTGGAAGACCAGTAGTAGTTTGCGATATACATCTGGAGGCATTCTGTAAACTGTGGAGTATCAGAGTGTTGATTAAACTCAGAAATTGAATCGGGATTGAATACAACAGTCACCATGCGCACTTTCCTCCATGGGAGCAATGCTCAAACAGTCTACGCTTTGATCGTTCCTTGGAAGACCAGTAGTAGTTTCCGATGCACATCTGGTGGAATTCTGTAAACTGTGGTCTATCAGAGTGTTGATGAAACACAGAATTTGCATCGGGATTGAATACAACAGTCACCATGCGCACTTTCCTCCATGCGAGTAATGTCTCTAACAGTCTACGCTTTGATCGTTCACTGGAAGACCAGTAGTCGTTTCCGATGCACATCTGGAGGCATTCTGAAATCTGTGGACTAACTGAGTGTTGATGAAACACAGAAATTACATCGGGATTGAATACAACAGTCACCATGCGCACTTTCCTCCATGGGAGTAATTCTCAAACATTCTACGCTTTGATCGTTCCCTGGTAGACCAGTAGTA
This sequence comes from Schistocerca gregaria, assembly GCF_023897955.1. NCBI lineage: Eukaryota > Metazoa > Arthropoda > Insecta > Orthoptera > Acrididae > Schistocerca > Schistocerca gregaria. Next base: position 1,509,358 of record NW_026061798.1, on the reverse strand, counting down.
GTTTCCGATGCACATGTGGAGGCATTCTGTAATCTGTGGAGTATCAGAGTGTTGATGAAACACAGAAATTGCATCGGGATTGAATACAACTGTCACCATGCGCACTTTCCTCCATGTGAGTAATGTCTCAAAGAGTTTACGCTTCCATCGTTACCTGGAATACCAGTAGTAGTTTCTGATGCACATCTGGATGCATTCTGTAATGTGTGGACTATCAGAGTGTTGATGAAACACAGAAATTGCTTCGGGATTGAATACAACAGTCATCATGCGCACTTTCCTCAATGGGAGCAATGTCTGAAACAGTCTACGCTTTGATCGTTCCCTGGAAGACCAGTAGTAATTTCCGATGCACATCTGGAGGCATTCTGAAATCTGTGGACTAACTGAGTGTTGATGAAACACGGAAATTGCATCGGGATTGAATACAACAGTCACCTTGCGCACTTTCCTCCAAGGGAGTAATGTCTCAAACAATCTACGCTTTGATCGTTCCCTGGAGGACCAGTAGTAGTTTCCGATGTACATCTGGTGGCATTCTGTAATCTGTGGAGTATCAGAGTGTTGATGAAACTCAGAAATTGAATCGGGATTGAATACAACAGTCACCATGCGCACTTTCCTCCATGGGAGTAATGTCTCAATGACTTTACGCTTTGATCGTTCCCTGGAATACCAGTAGTAGTTTCTGATGCACATCTGGAGGCATTCTGTAATGTGTGGACTATCAGAGTGTTGATGAAACACAGATATTGCATCGGGATTGAATACAACAGTCACAACGCGCACTTTCCTCCACGGGGGTAATGTCTCAAACAGTCTACGTTTTGATCGTTCCCTGGAAGAACAGTAGTAGTTTCCGATGCACATCTGGAGGCATTCTGTAATCTGTGGGGTATCAGAGTGTTGATGAAACACAGAAATTGCATCGGGATTGAATACAACAGTCACCATGCGCACTTTCCTCCATGGGAGTAATTCTCAAACATTCTACGCTTTGATCATTCCCTGGAAGACCAATAGTAGTTTCCGATGCACATCTGGAGGCATTCTGTAATCTGTGGATTATCAGAGTGTTGATGAAACACTAAAATTGCATAGGGATTGAATACAACAGTCACTATGCGCACTTTCCCCCGTAGGAGTAGTGTCTCAAACAGTCTACGCTTTGATCGTTCCCTGGAAGACAAGTAGTAGTTTCGAGATGCACATCTGGAGGCATTCTGTAATATGTGGACAATCAGTCTGTTGATGGAACACAGAAATTGCATCCGGATTGAATACAACAGTCACCGTGTGCACTATCCTCAATGGGAGTAATGTCTCAAACAGTCTACGCTTTGATCGTTCCCTGGAAGACCAGTAGTAGTTTCCGATTCACATCTGGAGGCATTCTGTACTCTGTGGAGTATCAGAGTGTTGATGAAACACAGAAATTGCATCGGGATTGAATACAACAGTCACCATGCGCACTTTCCTCCATGGGAGTAATGTCTCAAACAGTCTACGCTTTGATCGTTCACTGGAAGGCCAGTAGTAGTTTCCGATGCACATCTGGAGGCATTCTGTAATCTGTGGACTATCAGAGTGTTGATGAAACACAGAAATTTCTTCGGGGTTGAATACAACTGTCACCGTGCGCACTTTCCTCCATTTGAGTAATGTCTCAAACAGTCTACGCTTTGACCGTTCCCAGGAAGACAAGTAGTAGTTTCTGATGCACATCTGGAGGCATTCTGTAATCTGTGGAGGATCAGAGTGTTGATGAAACGCAGAAATTGCATCGGGATTGAATACAACAGTCACCATACGCACTTTCCTCCATGGGAGTAATGTCTCAAACAGTCTGCGATTTGATCGTTCCCTGGAAGTCCAGTAGTAGTTTCCGATGCACATCTGGAGGCATTCTGTAATCTGTGGAATATCAGAGTGTTGATGAAACACAGAAATGTCATCGGGATTGAATACAACAGTCACCATGCACACTTTCCTCCATGGGAGTAATGTCTAAAACAGTCTACGCTTTGATCGTTCCCAGGAAGACAAGTAGTAGTTTCCGATGCACTTCTGGAGGCATTCTGTAATCTGTGGAGTATCAGAGTGTTGATGAAACACAGAAATTGCATCGGGATTGAATACAACAGTCACCATGCGCACTTTCCTCCATGGTGGTAATGTCTCAAACTGTCTACGCTTTGATCGTTCCCTGGAAGACCAGTAGTAGTTTCCGATGCACATCTGGAGGCATTCTGTAATCTGTGGAGTATCAGAGTGTTGATGAAACACAGAAATTGCATCGGGATTGAATACAACAGTCACCATGCGCACTTTCCTCCATGGGAGTAATGTCTCAAACAGTCTACGCTTTGATCGTTCACTTGAAGGCCAGTAGTAGTTTCCGATGCACATCTGGAGGCATTCTGTAATGTGTGGACTATCAGAGTGTTGATGAAACACAGAAATTGCTTCGGGATTGAATACAACAGTCACCATGTTCTCTTTCCTCCGTGGGAGTTATGTCTCACACAGTCTACTCATTGATCATTCCCTGGAAGACCAGTTGTAGTTTGCGATGCACATCTGGAGGCATTCTGTAAACTGTGGAGTATCAGAGTGTTGATGAAACTCAGAAATTGAATCGGGATTGAATAGAACAGTCACCATGCGCACATTCCTCCATGGGAGTAATGTCTCAATGAGTTTACGCTTTGATCGTTCCATGGAATACCAGTAGTAGTTTCTGATGCACATCTGGAGGCATTCTGTAATGTGTGGACTATCAGAGTGTTGATGAAACACAGAAATTGCTTCGGGATTGAATATAACAGTCATCATGCGCACTTTCCTCAATGGGAGCAATGCTCAAACAGTCTACGCTTTGATCGTTCCTTGGAAGACGAGTAGTAGTTTCCGATGCACATCTGGTGGCATTCTGTAAACTGTGGTCTATCAGAGTGTTGACGAAACACAGAATTTGCATCGGGATTGAATACAACAGTCACCATGCGCACTTTCCTACATGCGAGTAATGTCTCTAACAGTCTACGCTTTGATCGTTCCCTGGAAGACCAGTAGTAGTTTCCGATGCACATCTGGAGGCATTCTGAAACCTGTGGACTAACTGAGTGTTGATGAAACACAGAAATTGCGTCGGGATTGAATACAACAGTCACCATGCGCACTTTCCTCCATGGGAGTAATTCTCAAACACTCTACGCTTTGATCGTTCCCTGGTAGACCAGTAGTAGTTTCCGATGCACATCTGGTGGCATTCTGTAATCTGTGGAGTATCAGAGTGTTGATGAAACACAGAAATTGCATCGGGATTGAATACAACATTCACCATGCGCACTTTGCTCCATGGGAGTAGTGTCTCAACAGCTTACGATTTTATCAATCCCTGGAAGACCAGAAGTAGTTTCCGATGCACATCTGGAGGCATTCTGTAATCTGTGGACTATCAGAGTGTTGATGAAACACAGAAATTGCATCGGGATTGAATACAACAGTCACCATGCGCACCTTCCCCGATGGGAGTAATGTCTCAAACAGTCTACGCTTTGATCGTTCCCTGGAAGACCAGTAGTAGTTTCCGATTCACATCTGGAGGCATTCTGTACTCTGTGGAGTATCAGAGTGTTGATGAAACACAGAAATTGCTTCGGGATTGAATACAACAGTCACCATGCGCACTTTCCTCCATGGGAGTAATGTCTCAAACAGTCTACGCTTTGATCGTTCACTTGAAGGCCAGTAGTAGTTTCCGATGCACATCTGGAGGCATTCTGTAATCTGAGGACTATCAGACTGTTGATAAAACACAGAAATTGCCTCGGGATTGAATACAACAGTCACCATTCGCAGTTTCCTCCATGAGAGTAATGTCTCAATGAGTTTACGCTTTGACCGTTCCCAGGAAGACAAGTAGTAGTTTCTGATGCACATCTGGAGGCATTCTGTAATCTGTGGACTATCAGACTGTTGATAAAACACAGAAATTGCATCGGGATTGCATACAACAGTCACCATGCGCACTTTCCGCCATGGGAGTAATGTCTCAATGAGTTTACGCTTTGATCGTTCCCTGGAATACCAGTAGTAGTTTCTGATGCACATCTGGAGGCATTCTGTAATGTGTGGACTATCAGAGTGTTGATGAAACACAGAAATTGCTTCGGGATTGAATACAACAGTCACCATGTTCTCTTTCCTCCGTGGGAGTTATGTCTCACACAGTCTACTCATTGATCATTCCCTGGAAGACCAGTAGTAGTTTGCGATGCACATCTGGAGGCATTCTGTAAACTGTTTAGTATCAGAGTGTTGATGAAACTCAGAAATTGAATCGGGATTGAATAGAACAGTCACCATGCGCACATTCCTCCATGGGAGTAATGTCTCAATGAGTTTACGCTTTGATCGTTCCATGGAATACCAGTAGTAGTTTCTGATGCACATCTGGAGGCATTCTGTAATGTGTGGACTATCAGAGTGTTGATGAAACACAGAAATTGCTTCGGGATTGAATATAACAGTCATCATGCGCACTTTCCTCAATGGGAGCAATGCTCAAACAGTCTACGCTTTGATCGTTCCTTGGAAGACGAGTAGTAGTTTCCGATGCACATCTGGTGGCATTCTGTAAACTGTGGTCTATCAGAGTGTTGACGAAACACAGAATTTGCATCGGGATTGAATACAACAGTCACCATGCGCACTTTCCTACATGCGAGTAATGTCTCCAACAGTCTACGCTTTGATCGTTCCCTGGAAGACCAGTAGTAGTTTCCGATGCACATCTGGAGGCATTCTGAAACCTGTGGACTAACTGAGTGTTGATGAAACACAGAAATTGCGTCGGGATTGAATACAACAGTCACCATGCGCACTTTCCTCCATGGGAGTAATTCTCAAACACTCTACGCTTTGATCGTTCCCTGTTAGACCAGTAGTAGTTTCCGATGCACATCTGGTGGCATTCTGTAATCTGTGGAGTATCAGAGTGTTGATGAAACACAGAAATTGCATCGGGATTGAATACAACATTCACCATGCGCACTTTGCTCCATGGGAGTAGTGTCTCAACAGCTTACGATTTTATCAATCCCTGGAAGACCAGAAGTAGTTTCCGATGCACATCTGGAGGCATTCTGTAATCTGTGGACTATCAGAGTGTTGATGAAACACAGAAATTTCTTCGGGGTTGAATACAACTGTCACCGTGTGCACTTTCCTCCAGGGGAGTAATGTCTCAAAAAGTCTACGCTTTAATCGTTCCATGGAAGACCATTAGTAGTTTCCGATGCACATCTGAAGGCATTCTGTGTTCTGTGGATTATCAGAGTGTTGATGAAACACAAAAATTGCGTAGGGATTGAATACAACAGTCACCATGCGCACTTTCCTCCATAGGAGTAGTGTCTCAAACAGTCTACGCTTTGATCGTTCCTTGGAAGACAAGTAGTAGTTTCCGGTGCACATCTGGAGGCATTCTGTAATATGTGGACAATCAGTCTGTTGATGGAACACAGAAATTGCATCCGGATTGAATACAACAGTCACCGTGTGCACTATCCTCAATGGGAGTAATGTCTCAAATAGTCTACGCTTTGATCGTTCCCTGGAAGACGAGTAGTAGTTTCCGATGCACATCTGGAGGCATTCTATACTCTGTGGACTATCAGAGTGTTGATGAAACACAGAAATTGCATCGCGATTGAATACAACAGTCACCATGCGCACTTTCCTCCATGGGAGTAATGCCTCAAACAGTCTACGCTTTGATCGTTCACTGAAGGCCAGAAGAATATTCCGATGCACATCTGGAGGCATTCTGTATTCTGTGAACTATGAGAGTGTTGATGAAACACTGAAATTGCATCGGGATTGAATACAACAGTCACCATGCGCACTTTGCTCCATGGGAGTAGTGTCTCAACAGCTTACGCTTTGATCGTTCCCTGGAAGACCAGAAGTAGTTTCCGATGCACATCTGGAGGCATTCTGTAATCTGTGGACTATCAGAGTGTTAATGAAACACAGAAATTTCTTCGGGGTTGAATGCAACTGTCACCGTGCGCACTTTCCTCCATTTGAGTAATGTCTCAAACAGTCTACGCTTTGACCGTTCCCAGGAAGACAAGTAGTAGTTTCTGATGCACATCTGGAGGCATTCTGTAATCTGTGGAGTATCAGAGTGTTGATGAAACGCAGAAATTGCATCGGGATTGAATACAACAGTCACCATGCGCACTTTCCTCCATGGGAGTAATGTCTCAAACAGTCTACGCTTTGATCGTTCACTTGAAGGCCAGTAGTAGTTTCCGATGCACATCTGGAGGCATTCTGTAATCTGAGGACTATCAGACTGTTGATAAAACACAGAAATTGCCTCGGGATTGAATACAACAGTCACCATTCGCAGTTTCCTCCATGAGAGTAATGTCTCAATGAGTTTACGCTTTGACCGTTCCCAGGAAGACAAGTAGTAGTTTCTGATGCACATCTGGAGGCATTCTGTAATCTGTGGACTATCAGACTGTTGATAAAACACAGAAATTGCATCGGGATTGCATACAACAGTCACCATGCGCACTTTCCGCCATGGGAGTAATGTCTCAATGAGTTTACGCTTTGATCGTTCCCTGGAATACCAGTAGTAGTTTCTGATGCACATCTGGAGGCATTCTGTAATGTGTGGACTATCAGAGTGTTGATGAAACACAGAAATTGCTTCGGGATTGAATACAACAGTCACCATGTTCTCTTTCCTCCGTGGGAGTTATGTCTCACACAGTCTACTCATTGATCATTCCCTGGAAGACCAGTAGTAGTTTGCGATGCACATCTGGAGGCATTCTGTAAACTGTTTAGTATCAGAGTGTTGATGAAACTCAGAAATTGAATCGGGATTGAATAGAACAGTCACCATGCGCACATTCCTCCATGGGAGTAATGTCTCAATGAGTTTACGCTTTGATCGTTCCATGGAATACCAGTAGTAGTTTCTGATGCACATCTGGAGGCATTCTGTAATGTGTGGACTATCAGAGTGTTGATGAAACACAGAAATTGCTTCGGGATTGAATATAACAGTCATCATGCGCACTTTCCTCAATGGGAGCAATGCTCAAACAGTCTACGCTTTGATCGTTCCTTGGAAGACGAGTAGTAGTTTCCGATGCACATCTGGTGGCATTCTGTAAACTGTGGTCTATCAGAGTGTTGACGAAACACAGAATTTGCATCGGGATTGAATACAACAGTCACCATGCGCACTTTCCTACATGCGAGTAATGTCTCCAACAGTCTACGCTTTGATCGTTCCCTGGAAGACCAGTAGTAGTTTCCGATGCACATCTGGAGGCATTCTGAAACCTGTGGACTAACTGAGTGTTGATGAAACACAGAAATTGCGTCGGGATTGAATACAACAGTCACCATGCGCACTTTCCTCCATGGGAGTAATTCTCAAACACTCTACGCTTTGATCGTTCCCTGTTAGACCAGTAGTAGTTTCCGATGCACATCTGGTGGCATTCTGTAATCTGTGGAGTATCAGAGTGTTGATGAAACACAGAAATTGCATCGGGATTGAATACAACATTCACCATGCGCACTTTGCTCCATGGGAGTAGTGTCTCAACAGCTTACGATTTTATCAATCCCTGGAAGACCAGAAGTAGTTTCCGATGCACATCTGGAGGCATTCTGTAATCTGTGGACTATCAGAGTGTTGATGAAACACAGAAATTTCTTCGGGGTTGAATACAACTGTCACCGTGTGCACTTTCCTCCAGGGGAGTAATGTCTCAAAAAGTCTACGCTTTAATCGTTCCATGGAAGACCATTAGTAGTTTCCGATGCACATCTGAAGGCATTCTGTGTTCTGTGGATTATCAGAGTGTTGATGAAACACAAAAATTGCGTAGGGATTGAATACAACAGTCACCATGCGCACTTTCCTCCATAGGAGTAGTGTCTCAAACAGTCTACGCTTTGATCGTTCCTTGGAAGACAAGTAGTAGTTTCCGGTGCACATCTGGAGGCATTCTGTAATATGTGGACAATCAGTCTGTTGATGGAACACAGAAATTGCATCCGGATTGAATACAACAGTCACCGTGTGCACTATCCTCAATGGGAGTAATGTCTCAAATAGTCTACGCTTTGATCGTTCCCTGGAAGACGAGTAGTAGTTTCCGATGCACATCTGGAGGCATTCTATACTCTGTGGACTATCAGAGTGTTGATGAAACACAGAAATTGCATCGCGATTGAATACAACAGTCACCATGCGCACTTTCCTCCATGGGAGTAATGCCTCAAACAGTCTACGCTTTGATCGTTCACTGAAGGCCAGAAGAATATTCCGATGCACATCTGGAGGCATTCTGTATTCTGTGAACTATGAGAGTGTTGATGAAACACTGAAATTGCATCGGGATTGAATACAACAGTCACCATGCGCACTTTGCTCCATGGGAGTAGTGTCTCAACAGCTTACGCTTTGATCGTTCCCTGGAAGACCAGAAGTAGTTTCCGATGCACATCTGGAGGCATTCTGTAATCTGTGGACTATCAGAGTGTTAATGAAACACAGAAATTTCTTCGGGGTTGAATGCAACTGTCACCGTGCGCACTTTCCTCCATTTGAGTAATGTCTCAAACAGTCTACGCTTTGACCGTTCCCAGGAAGACAAGTAGTAGTTTCTGATGCACATCTGGAGGCATTCTGTAATCTGTGGAGTATCAGAGTGTTGATGAAACGCAGAAATTGCATCGGGATTGAATACAACAGTCACCATGCGCACTTTCCTCCATGGGAGTAATGTCTCAAACAGTCTGCGATTTGATCGTTCCCTGGAAGTCCAGTAGTAGTTTCCGATGCACATCTGGAGGCATTCTGTAATCTGTGGACTATCAGAGTGTTGATGAAACACAGAAATGTCATCGGGATTGAATACAACAGTCACCATGCGCACTTTCCTCCATGGGAGTAATGTCTCAAACAGTCTACGCTTTGATCGTTCCCAGGAAGACAAGTAGTAGTTTCCGATGCACTTCTGGAGGCATTCTGTAATCTGTGGAGTATCAGAGTGTTGATGAAACACAGAAATTGCATCAGGATTGAATACAACAGTCACAGTGCGCACTTTCCTCCATGTCAGTAATGTCTCAAACAGTCTACGTTTGATCGTTCCCTGGAAGACCAGTAGTTGTTTCCGATGCACATCTGCAGGCATTCCGTAACCTGTGGACTATCAGTGTGTTGATGAAACACTGAAAGTGCATCGGGATTGAATACAACAGTAACTATGCTCTCTTTCCTCAATGGGAGTAATGTCTCTAACAGTCTACGCTTTGATCGTTCCCTGGAAGGCCAGTAGTAGTTTTCGATGCACATCTGGAGGCATTCTGTAATCTGTGGACTATCAGACTGTTCATAAAACACAGAAATTGCTTCGGGATAGAATACAACAGTCACCATGCGCAGTTTCCTCCATGAGAGTAATGTCTCAAACAGTCTACGCTTTAATCGTTCCCTGGAAGACCAGTGATAGTTACCGATGCACATCTGGAGGCATTCTGTAATCTGTGGACTATCAGAGTGTTGTTGAAACACAGAAATGGCATCGGGATTGAATATAACAGTCACCATGAGCAGTTTCCTCCATGAGAGTAACGTCTCTAACATTCTACGATTTGATCATTCCCTGGAAGACCAGTAATAGCTTCCAATGCATATCTGGAGGCATTCTGTCATCTGTGGACTATCTGGGTGTTAATGAAACACAGAAATTGCATCGGGATTGAATACCACTGTCACCATCGGCACTTTCCTCCATGTAAGTAATGTGTGAAACGGTCTACGCTTTGATCGTTCCCTGGAAGACCAATGTTAGTTTCCGATGCACATCTGGAGGCATTCTGTAATCTGCGGACTATCAGAGTGTTGATGAAACACAGAAATTGCATCGGGATTGAATACAACAATCACTATGCGCACTTCCCTCCACGTTAGGTATGTCTCAAACAGTCTACGCTTTGATCGTTCCCTGGAAGATCAGTAGTAGTTTCCGATGCACATCTGGAGGCATTCTGTAATGTGTGGACTATCAGAGTGTTGATGAAACACTAAAAATGCATCGGGATTGAATACAACAGTCACCATGCGCACTTTCCACCATGGGAGTAGTGTCTCACACAGTCTACGCTTTGTTCGTTTCCTGGAAGTCCAGTAGTAGTTTCCGATGCACATCTGGAGGCATTCGGTAATCTGTGGACTATCAGAATGTTGATGAAACACAGAAAATGCATCGGGATTGAATACAACAGCCACCGTGCGCACTTTCCTCCATGTCAGTAATGTCTCAAACAGTCTACGTTTGATCGTTCCCTGGAAGACCAGTAGTAGTTTCCGATGCACATCTGGAGGCATTCTGTAACCTGTGGACTATCAGAGTGGTGATGAAACACAGATATTTCATCGGGATTGAATACAACAGTGACCATGCGCACATTCCTCCATGGGAGTAATGTCTCAAACAGTCTACGCTTTGATAGTTTCCTGGAAGACCAGTAGTAGTTTGCGATGCACATCTGGAGGCATTCTGTAATCTGTGGAGTATCAGAGTGTTGATGAAACACAGAAATTGAATCGGGATTGAATACAACAGTCACCATGCGCACTTTCCTCCATGTGAGTAATGTCTCGAAGAGTTTACGCTTCGATCGTTCCCTCTAATACCAGTAGTAGTTTCTGATGTACATCTGGATGCATTCTGTAATGTGTGGACTATCAGAGTGTTGATGAAACACAGAAATTGCTTCGGGATTGAATACAACAGTCATCATTCGCACTTTCCTCAATGGGAGCAATGTCTGAAACATTCTACGCTTTGATCGTTCCATGGAAGACCAGTAGTAATTTCCGATGCACATCTGGAGACATTCTGAAATCTGTGGACTAACTGAGTGTTGATGAAACACGGAAATTGCATCGCGATTGAATACAACAGTCACCATGCGCACTTTCCTCCATGGAAGTAATGTCTCAAACAATCTACGCTTTGATCGTTCCCTGCAAGACCAGTAGTAGTTTCTGATGCACATCTAGAAGCATTATGTAATCTGTGGACTATAAGACTGTTGATGAAACACAGAAATTGCATCGGGATTGAATACAACAGTCACCATGCGCACTTTCCTACATGGGAGTAATGTCTGAAACATTCTACGCTTTGATCGTTCCCTGGAAGACCAGTAGTAGTTTCCCATGCACATCTGGTGGCATTCTGTAAACTGTGGTCTATCAGAGTGTTGATGAAACACAGAATTTGCATCGGGATTGAATACAACAGTCACCATGCTCCACTTTCCTCCATGCGAGTAATGTCTCTAACAGTCTACGCTTTGATCGTTCCCTGGAAGACCAGTAGTAGTTTCCGATGCACATCTGGAGGCATTCTGTAATCTGTGGACTATCAGAGTGTTGATGAAACACAGAAATTGCATCGGGATTGAATACAACAGTCACCATGCGCACTTTCCTACATGGGAGTAATGTCTGAAACATTCTACGCTTTGATCGTTCCCTGGAAGACCAGTAGTAGTTTCCCATGCACATCTGGTGGCATTCTGTAAACTGTGGTCTATCAGAGTGTTGATGAAACACAGAATTTGCATCGGGATTGAATACAACAGTCACCATGCTCCACTTTCCTCCATGCGAGTAATGTCTCTAACAGTCTACGCTTTGATCGTTCCCTGGAAGACCAGTAGTAGTTTCCGATGCACATCTGGAGGCATTCTGTAATCTGTGGACTATCAGAGTGTTGATGAAACACAGAAATTGCATCGGGATTGAATACAACAGTCACCATGTTCTCTTTCCTCCATGGGAGTTATGTCTCACACAGTCTACTCTTTGATCGTTCCCTGGAAGACCAGTAGTAGTTTGCGATGCACATCTGGAGGCATTCTGTAAACTGTGGAGTATCAGAGTGTTGATTAAACTCAGAAATTGAATCGGGATTGAATACAACAGTCACCATGCGCACTTTCCTCCATGCGAGTAATGTCTCTAACAGTCTACGCTTTGATCGTTCACTGGAAGACCAGTAGTCGTTTCCGATGCACATCTGGAGGCATTCTGAAATCTGTGGACTAACTGAGTGTTGATGAAACACAGAAATTACATCGGGATTGAATACAACAGTCACCATGCGCACTTTCCTCCATGGGAGTAATTCTCAAACATTCTACGCTTTGATCGTTCCCTGGTAGACCAGTAGTAGTTTCCGATGCACATGTGGAGGCATTCTGTAATCTGTGGAGTATCAGAGTGTTGATGAAACACAGAAATTGCATCGGGATTGAATACAAATGTCACCATGCGCACTTTCCTCCATGTGAGTAATGTCTCAAAGAGTTTACGCTTCCATCGTTACCTGGAATACCAGTAGTAGTTTCTGATGCACATCTGGATGCATTCTGTAATGTGTGGACTATCAGAGTGTTGATGAAACACAGAAATTGCTTCGGGATTGAATACAACAGTCATCATGCGCACTTTCCTCAATGGGAGCAATGTCTGAAACAGTCTACGCTTTGATCGTTCCCTGGAAGACCAGTAGTAATTTCCGATGCACATCTGGAGGCATTCTGAAATCTGTGGACTAACTGAGTGTTGATGAAACACGGAAATTGCATCGGGATTGAATACAACAGTCACCATGCGCACTTTCCTCCAAGGGAGTAATGTCTCAAACAATCTACGCTTTGATCGTTCCCTGGAAGACCAGTAGTAGTTTCCGATGCACATCTGGTGGCATTCTGTAATCTGTGGAGTATCAGAGTGTTGATGAAACTCAGAAATTGAATCGGGATTGAATACAACAGTCACCATGCGCACTTTCCTCCATGGGAGTAATGTCTCAATGACTTTACGCTTTGATCGTTCCCTGGAATACCAGTAGTAGTTTCTGATGCACATCTGGAGGCATTCTGTAATGTGTGGACTATCAGAGTGTTGATGAAACACAGATATTGCATCGGGATTGAATACAACAGTAACAACGCGCACTTTCATCCACGGGGGTAATGTCTCAAACAGTCTACGCTTTGATCGTTCCCTGGAAGAACAGTAGTAGTTTCCGATGCACATCTGGAGGCATTCTGTAATCTGTGGGGTATCAGAGTGTTGATGAAACACAGAAATTGCATCGGGATTGAATACAACAGTCACCATGCGCACTTTCCTCCATGGGAGTAATTCTCAAACATTCTACGCTTTGATCATTCCCTGGAAGACCAATAGTAGTTTCCGATGCACATCTGGAGGCATTCTGTAATCTGTGGATTATCAGAGTGTTGATGAAACACTAAAATTGCATAGGGATTGAATACAACAGTCACCATGCGCACTTTCCCCCGTAGGAGTAGTGTCTCAAACAGTCTACGCTTTGATCGTTCCCTGGAAGACAAGTAGTAGTTTCCGATGCACATCTGGAGGCATTCTGTAATATGTGGACAATCAGTCTGTTGATGGAACACAGAAATTGCATCCGGATTGAATACAACAGTCACCGTGTGCACTATCCTCAATGGGAGTAATGTCTCAAACAGTCTACGCTTTGATCGTTCCCTGGAAGACCAGTAGTAGTTTCCGATTCACATCTGGAGGCATTCTGTACTCTGTGGAGTATCAGAGTGTTGATGAAACACAGAAATTGCATCGGGATTGAATACAACAGTCACCATGCGCACTTTCCTCCATGGGAGTAATGTCTGAAACAGTCTACGCTTTGATCGTTCACTGGAAGGCCAGTAGTAGTTTCCGATGCACATCTGGAGGCATTCTGTAATCTGTGGACTATCAGAGTGTTGATGAAACACAGAAATTTCTTCGGGGTTGAATACAACTGTCACCGTGCGCACTTTCCTACATTGGAGTAATGTCTCAAACAGTCTACGCTTTGACCGTTCCCAGGAAGACAAGTAGTAGTTTCTGATGCACATCTGGAGGCATTCTGTAATCTGTGGAGGATCAGAGTGTTGATGAAACGCAGAAATTGCATCGGGATTGAATACAACAGTCACCATACGCACTTTCCTCCATGGGAGTAATGTCTCAAACAGTCTGCGATTTGATCGTTCCCTGGAAGTCCAGTAGTAGTTTCCGATGCACATCTGGAGGCATTCTGTAATCTGTGGAATATCAGAGTGTTGATGAAACACAGAAATGTCATCGGGATTGAATACAACAGTCACCATGCACACTTTCCTCCATGGGAGTAATGTCTAAAACAGTCTACGCTTTGATCGTTCCCAGGAAGACAAGTAGTAGTTTCCGATGCACTTCTGGAGGCATTCTGTAATCTGTGGAGTATCAGAGTGTTGATGAAACACAGAAATTGCATCGGGATTGAATACAACAGTCACCATGCACACTTTCCTCCATGTGAGTAATGTCTCGAAGAGTTTACGCTTCGATCGTTCCCTCTAATACCAGTAGTAGTTTCTGATGTACATCTGGATGCATTCTGTAATGTGTGGACTATCAGAGTGTTGATGAAACACAGAAATTGCTTCGGGATTGAATACAACAGTCATCATTCGCACTTTCCTCAATGGGAGCAATGTCTGAAACATTCTACGCTTTGATCGTTCCATGGAAGACCAGTAGTAATTTCCGATGCACATCTGGAGACATTCTGAAATCTGTGGACTAACTGAGTGTTGATGAAACACGGAAATTGCATCGGGATTGAATACAACAGTCACCATGCGCACTTTCCTCCATGGGAGTAATGTCTCAAACAATCTACGCTTTGATCGTTCCCTGCAAGACCAGTAGTAGTTTCTGATGCACATCTAGAAGCATTATGTAATCTGTGGACTATAAGACTGTTGATGAAACACAGAAATTGCATCGGGATTGAATACAACAGTCACCATGCGCACTTTTCTACATGGGAGTAATGTCTGAAACATTCTACGCTTTGATCGTTCCCTGGAAGACCAGTAGTAGTTTCCCATGCACATCTGGTGGCATTCTGTAAACTGTGGTCTATCAGAGTGTTGATGAAACACAGAATTTGCATCGGGATTGAATACAACAGTCACCATGCTCCACTTTCCTCCATGCGAGTAATGTCTCTAACAGTCTACGCTTTGATCGTTCCCTGGAAGACCAGTAGTAGTTTCCGATGCACATCTGGAGGCATTCTGTAATCTGTGGACTATCAGAGTGTTGATGAAACACAGAAATTGCATCGGGATTGAATACAACAGTCACCATGCGCACTTTCCTACATGGGAGTAATGTCTGAAACATTCTACGCTTTGATCGTTCCCTGGAAGACCAGTAGTAGTTTCCCATGCACATCTGGTGGCATTCTGTAAACTGTGGTCTATCAGAGTGTTGATGAAACACAGAATTTGCATCGGGATTGAATACAACAGTCACCATGCTCCACTTTCCTCCATGCGAGTAATGTCTCTAACAGTCTACGCTTTGATCGTTCCCTGGAAGACCAGTAGTAGTTTCCGATGCACATCTGGAGGCATTCTGTAATCTGTGGACTATCAGAGTGTTGATGAAACACAGAAATTGCATCGGGATTGAATACAACAGTCACCATGTTCTCTTTCCTCCATGGGAGTTATGTCTCACACAGTCTACTCTTTGATCGTTCCCTGGAAGACCAGTAGTAGTTTGCGATGCACATCTGGAGGCATTCTGTAAACTGTGGAGTATCAGAGTGTTGATTAAACTCAGAAATTGAATCGGGATTGAATACAACAGTCACCATG
This sequence comes from Schistocerca gregaria, assembly GCF_023897955.1. NCBI lineage: Eukaryota > Metazoa > Arthropoda > Insecta > Orthoptera > Acrididae > Schistocerca > Schistocerca gregaria. Next base: position 1,493,539 of record NW_026061798.1, on the reverse strand, counting down.
CGCACTTTCCTCCATGCGAGTAATGTCTCTAACAGTCTACGCTTTGATCGTTCACTGGAAGACCAGTAGTCGTTTCCGATGCACATCTGGAGGCATTCTGAAATCTGTGGACTAACTGAGTGTTGATGAAACACAGAAATTACATCGGGATTGAATACAACAGTCACCATGCGCACTTTCCTCCATGGGAGTAATTCTCAAACATTCTACGCTTTGATCGTTCCCTGGTAGACCAGTAGTAGTTTCCGATGCACATGTGGAGGCATTCTGTAATCTGTGGAGTATCAGAGTGTTGATGAAACACAGAAATTGCATCGGGATTGAATACAACTGTCACTATGCGCACTTTCCTCCATGTGAGTAATGTCTCAAAGAGTTTACGCTTCCATCGTTACCTGGAATACCAGTAGTAGTTTCTGATGCACATCTGGATGCATTCTGTAATGTGTGGACTATCAGAGTGTTGATGAAACACAGAAATTGCTTCGGGATTGAATACAACAGTCATCATGCACACTTCCCTCAATGGGAGCAATGTCTGAAACAGTCTACGCTTTGATCGTTCCCTGGAAGACCAGTAGTAATTTCCGATGCACATCTGGAGGCATTCTGAAATCTGTGGACTAACTGAGTGTTGATGAAACACGGAAATTGCATCGGGATTGAATACAACAGTCACCATGCGCACTTTCCTCCAAGGGAGTAATGTCTCAAACAATCTACGCTTTGATCGTTCCCTGGAAGACCAGTAGTAGTTTCCGATGCACATCTGGTGGCATTCTGTAATCTGTGGAGTATCAGAGTGTTGATGAAACTCAGAAATTGAATCGGGATTGAATACAACAGTCACCATGCGCACTTTCCTCCATGGGAGTAATGTCTCAATGACTTTACGCTTTGATCGTTCCCTGGAATACCAGTAGTAGTTTCTGATGCACATCTGGAGGCATTCTGTAATGTGTGGACTATCAGAGTGTTGATGAAACACAGATATTGCATCGGGATTGAATACAACAGTCACAACGCCCACTTTCCTCCACGGGGGTAATGTCTCAAACAGTCTACGCTTTGATCGTTCCCTGGAAGAACAGTAGTAGTTTCCGATGCACATCTGGAGGCATTCTGTAATCTGTGGGGTATCAGAGTGTTGATGAAACACAGAAATTGCATCGGGATTGAATACAACAGTCACCATGCGCACTTTCCTCCATGGGAGTAATTCTCAAACATTCTACGCTTTGATCATTCCCTGGAAGACCAATAGTAGTTTCCGATGCACATCTGGAGGCATTCTGTAATCTGTGGATTATCAGAGTGTTGATGAAACACTAAAATTGCATAGGGATTGAATACAACAGTCACCATGCGCACTTTCCCCCGTAGGAGTAGTGTCTCAAACAGTCTACGCTTTGATCGTTCCCTGGAAGACAAGTAGTAGTTTCCGATGCACATCTGGAGGCATTCTGTAATATGTGGACAATCAGTCTGTTGATGGAACACAGAAATTGCATCCGGATTGAATACAACAGTCACCGTGTGCACTATCCTCAATGGGAGTAATGTCTCAAACAGTCTACGCTTTGATCGTTCCCTGGAAGACCAGTAGTAGTTTCCGATTCACATCTGGAGGCATTCTGTACTCTGTGGAGTATCAGAGTGTTGATGAAACACAGAAATTGCATCGGGATTGAATACAACAGTCACCATGCGCACTTTCCTCCATGGGAGTAATGTCTCAAACAGTCTACGCTTTGATCGTTCACTGGAAGGCCAGTAGTAGTTTCCGATGCACATCTGGAGGCATTCTGTAATCTGAGGACTATCAGAGTGTTGATGAAACACAGAAATTTCTTCGGGGTTGAATACAACTGTCACCGTGCGCACTTTCCTCCATTTGAGTAATGTCTCAAACAGTCAACGCTTTGACCGTTCCCAGGAAGACAAGTAGTAGTTTCTGATGCACATCTGGAGGCATTCTGTAATCTGTGGAGGGTCAGAGTGTTGATGAAACGCAGAAATTGCATCGGGATTGAATACAACAGTCACCATACGCACTTTCCTCCATGGGAGTAATGTCTCAAACAGTCTGCGATTTGATCGTTCCCTGGAAGTCCAGTAGTAGTTTCCGATGCACATCTGGAGGCATTCTGTAATCTGTGGAATATCAGAGTGTTGATGAAACACAGAAATGTCATCGGGATTGAATACAACAGTCACCATGCACACTTTCCTCCATGGGAGTAATGTCTAAAACAGTCTACGCTTTGATCGTTCCCAGGAAGACAAGTAGTAGTTTCCGATGCACTTCTGGAGGCATTCTGTAATCTGTGGAGTATCAGAGTGTTGATGAAACACAGAAATTGCATCGGGATTGAATACAACAGTCACCATGCGCACTTTCCTCCATGGTGGTAATGTCTCAAACTGTCTACGCTTTGATCGTTCCCTGGAAGACCAGTAGTAGTTTCCGATGCACATCTGGAGGCATTCTGTAATCTGTGGAGTATCAGAGTGTTGATGAAACACAGAAATTGCATCGGGATTGATTACAACAGTCACCATGCGCACCTTCCCCGATGGGAGTAATGTCTCAAACAGTCTACGCTTTGATCGTTCCCTGGAAGACCAGTAGTAGTTTCCGATTCACATCTGGAGGCATTCTGTACTCTGTGGAGCATCAGAGTGTTGATGAAACACAGAAATTGCTTCGGGATTGAATACAACAGTCACCATGCGCACTTTCCTCCATGGGAGTAATGTCTCAAACAGTCTACGCTTTGATCGTTCACTGGAAGGCCAGTAGTAGTTTCCGATGCACATCTGGAGGCATTCTGTAATCTGTGGACTATCAGACTGTTGATAAAACACAGAAATTGCCTCGGGATTAAATACAACAGTCACCATGCGCAGTTTCCTCCATGAGAGTAATGTCTCAATGAGTTTACGCTTTGACCGTTCCCAGGAAGACAAGTAGTAGTTTCTGATGCACATCTGGAGGCATTCTGTAATCTGTGGACTATCAGACTGTTGATAAAACACAGAAATTGCATCGGGATTGCATACAACAGTCACCATACGCACTTTCCGCCATGGGAGTAATGTCTCAATGAGTTTACGCTTTGATCGTTCCCTGGAATACCAGTAGTAGTTTCTGATGCACATCTGGAGGCATTCTGTAATGTGTGGACTATCAGAGTGTTGATGAAACACAGAAATTGCTTCGGGATTGAATACAACAGTCACCATGTTCTCTTTCCTCCGTGGGAGTTATGTCTCACACAGTCTACTCATTGATCATTCCCTGGAAGACCAGTAGTAGTTTGCGATGCACATCTGGAGGCATTCTGTAAACTGTGGAGTATCAGAGTGTTGATGAAACTCAGAAATTGAATCGGGATTGAATACAACAGTCACCATGCGCACATTCCTCCATGGGAGTAATGTCTCAATGAGTTTACGCTTTGATCGTTCCATGGAATACCAGTAGTAGTTTCTGATGCACATCTGGAGGCATTCTGTAATGTGTGGACTATCAGAGTGTTGATGAAACACAGAAATTGCTTCGGGATTGAATATAACAGTCATCATGCGCACTTTCCTCAATGGGAGCAATGCTCAAACAGTCTACGCTTTGATCGTTCCTTGGATGACGAGTAGTAGTTTCCGATGCACATCTGGTGGCATTCTGTAAACTGTGGTCTATCAGAGTGTTGATGAAACACAGAATTTGCATCGGGATTGAATACAACAGTCACCATGCGCACTTTCCTACATGCGAGTAATGTCTCTAACAGTCTACGCTTTGATCGTTCCCTGGAAGACCAGTAGTAGTTTCCGATGCACATCTGGAGGCATTCTGAAACCTGTGGACTAACTGAGTGTTGATGAAACACAGAAATTGCGTCGGGATTGAATACAACAGTCACCATGCGCACTTTCCTCCATGGGAGTAATTCTCAAACACTCTACGCTTTGATCGTTCCCTGGTAGACCAGTAGTAGTTTCCGATGCACATCTGGTGGCATTCTGTAATCTGTGGAGTATCAGAGTGTTGATGAAACACAGAAATTGCATCGGGATTGAATACAACATTCACCATGCGCACTTTGCTCCATGGGAGTAGTGTCTCAACAGCTTACGATTTTATCAATCCCTGGAAGACCAGAAGTAGTTTCCGATGCACATCTGGAGGCATTCTGTAATCTGTGGACTATCAGAGTGTTGATGAAACACAGAAATTTCTTCGGGGTTGAATACAACTGTCACCGTGCGCACTTTCCTCCAGGGGAGTAATGTCTCAAAGAGTCTACGCTTTAATCGTTCCATGGAAGACCATTAGTAGTTTCCGATGCACATCTGAAGGCATTCTGTGTTCTGTGGATTATCAGAGTGTTGATGAAACACTAAAATTGCATAGGGATTGAATACAACAGTCACCATGCGCACTTTCCTCCATAGGAGTAGTGTCTCAAACAGTCTACGCTTTGATCGTTCCTTGGAAGACAACTAGTAGTTTCCGGTGCACATCTGGAGGCATTCTGTAATATGTGGACAATCAGTCTGTTGATGGAACACAGAAATTGCATCCGGATTGAATACAACAGTCACCGTGTGCACTATCCTCAATGGGAGTAATGTCTCAAACAGTCTACGCTTTGATCGTTCCCTGGAAGACGAGTAGTAGTTTCCGATGCACATCTGGAGGCATTCTATACTCTGTGGACTATCAGAGTGTTGATGAAACACAGAAATTGCATCGCGATTGAATACAACAGTCACCATGCGCACTTTCCTCCATGGGAGTAATGCCTCAAACAGTCTACGCTTTGATCGTTCACTGAAGGCCAGAAGAAGATTCCGATGCACATCTGGAGGCATTCTGTATTCTGTGAACTATGAGAGTGTTGATGAAACACTGAAATTGCATCGGGATTGAATACAACAGTCACCATGCGCACTTTGCTCCATGGGAGTAGTGTCTCAACAGCTTACGCTTTGATCGTTCCCTGGAAGACCAGAAGTAGTTTCCGATGCACATCTGGAGGCATTCTGTAATCTGTGGACTATCAGAGTGTTAATGAAACACAGAAATTTCTTCGGGGTTGAATACAACTGTCACCGTGCGCACTTTCCTCTATTTGAGTAATGTCTCAAACAGTCTACGCTTTGACCGTTCCCAGGAAGACAAGTAGTAGTTTCTGATGCACATCTGGAGGCATTCTGTAATCTGTGGAGTATCAGAGTGTTGATGAAACGCAGAAATTGCATCGGGATTGAATACAACAGTCACCATGCGCACTTTCCTCCATGGGAGTAATGTCTCAAACAGTCTGCGATTTGATCGTTCCCTGGGAGTCTAGCAGTAGTTTCCGATGCACATCTGGAGGCATTCTGTAATCTGTGGACTATCAGAGTGTTGATGAAACACTGAAATGTCATCGGGATTGAATACAACAGTCACCATGCGCACTTTCCTCCATGGGAGTAATGTCTCAAACAGTCTACGCTTTGATCGTTCCCAGGAAGACAAGTAGTAGTTTCCGATGCACTTCTGGAGGCATTCTGTAATCTGTGGAGTATCAGAGTGTTGATGAAACACAGAAATTGCATCGGGATTGAACACAACAGTCACCATGCGCACTTTCCTCCATGGTGGTAATGTCTCAAACTGTCTACGCTTTGATCGTTCCCTGGAAGACCAGTAGTAGTTTCCGATGCACATCTGGAGGCATTCTGTAATCTGTGGAGTATCAGAGTGTTGATGAAACACAGAAATTGCATCGGGATTGATTACAACAGTCACCATGCGCACCATCCCCGATGGGAGTAATGTCTCAAACAGTCTACGCTTTGATCGTTCCCTGGAGGACCAGTAGTAGTTTCCGATTCACATCTGGAGGCATTCTGTACTCTGTGGAGTATCAGAGTGTTGATGAAACACAGAAATTGCATCGGGATTGAATACAACAGTCACCATGCGCACTTTCCTACATGGGAGTAATGTCTCAAACAGTCTACGCTTTGATCGTTCACTGGAAGGCCAGTAGTAGTTTCCGATGCACATCTGGAGGCATTCTGTAATCTGTGGACTATCAGACTGTTGATAAAACACAGAAATTGCCTCGGGATTGAATACAACAGTCACCATGCGCAGTTTCCTCCATGAGAGTAATGTCTCAAAAAGTCTACGCTTTCATCGTTCCCTGGAAGACCAGTAATAGCTACCGATGCATATCTGGAGGCATTCTGTAATCTGTGGACTATCAGAGTGGTGATGAACCACAGAAATTGCATCGGGATTGAATACAACAGTGACCATGCGCACTTTCCTCCATGGGAGTAATGTCTCAAACAGTCTGCGATTTGATCGTTCCCTGGAAGTCCAGTAGTAGTTTCCGATGCACTTCTGGAGGCATTCTGTAATCTGTGGAGTATCAGAGTGTTGATGAAACACAGAAATTGCATCGGGATTGAATACAACAGTCACCATGCGCACTTTCCTCCATGGTGGTAATGTCTCAAACTGTCTACGCTTTGATCGTTCCTGGAAGACCAGTAGTAGATTCCGATGCACATCTGGAGGCATTCTTTAATCTGTGGAGTATCAGAGTGTTGATGAAACACAGAAATTGCATCGGGATTGATTACATCAGTCACCATGCGCACCTTCCCCGATGGGAGTAATGTCTCAAACAGTCTACGCTTTGATCGTTCCCTGGAAGACCAGTAGTAGTTTCCGATTCACATCTGGAGGCATTCTGAACTCTGTGGAGTATCAGAGTGTTGATGAAACACAGAAATTGCTTCGGGATTGAATACAACAGTAACCATGCGCACTTTCCTCCATGGGAGTAATGTCTCAAACAGTCTACGCTTTGATCGTTCACTGGAAGGCCAGTAGTAGTTTCCGATGCACATCTGGAGGCATTCTGTAATCTGTGGACTATCAGACTGTTGATAAAACACAGATATTGCATCGGGATTGAATACAACAGTCACCATGCGCACTTTCCTCCATGGGAGTAATGTCTCAATGAGTTTACGCTTTGATCGTTCCCTGGAATACCAGTAGTAGTTTCTGATGCACATCTGGAGGCATTCTGTAATGTGTGGACTATCAGAGTGTTGATGAAACACAGAAATTGCTTCGGGATTGAATATAACAGTCATCATGCGCACTTTCCTCAATGGGAGCAATGCTCAAACAGTCTACGCTTTGATCGTTCCTTGGAAGACGAGTAGTAGTTTCCGATGCACATCTGGTGGCATTCTGTAAACTGTGGTCTATCAGAGTGTTGATGAAACACAGAATTTGCATCGGGATTGAATACAACAGTCACCATGCGCACTTTCCTACATGCGAGTAATGTCTCTAACAGTCTACGCTTTGATCGTTCCCTGGAAGACCAGTAGTAGTTTCCGATGCACATCTGGAGGCATTCTGAAATCTGTGGACTAACTGAGTGTTGATGAAACACAGAAATTGCGTCGGGATTGAATACAACAGTCACCATGCGCACTTTCCTCCATGGGAGTAATTCTCAAACATTCTACGCTTTGATCGTTCCCTGGTAGACCAGTAGTAGTTTCCGATGCACATCTGGTGACATTCTGTAATCTGTGGAGTATCAGAGTGTTGATGAAACACAGAAATTGCATCGGGATTGAATACAACATTCACCATGCGCACTTTGCTCCATGGGAGTAGTGTCTCAACAGCTTACGCTTTTATCAATCCCTGGAAGACCAGAAGTAGTTTCCGATGCACATCTGGAGGCATTCTGTAATCTGTGGACTATCAGAGTGTTGATGAAACACAGAAATTTCTTCGGGGTTGAATACAACTGTCACCGTGCGCACCTTCCTCCAGGGGAGTAATGTCTCAAAGAGTCTACGCTTTAATCGTTCCATGGAAGACCATTAGTAGTTTCCGATGCACATCTGGAGGCATTCTGTGATCTGTGGATTATCAGAGTGTTGATGAAACACTAAAATTGCATAGGGATTGAATACAACAGTCACCATGCGCACTTTCCTCCATAGGAGTAGTGTCTCAAACAGTCTACGCTTTGATCGTTCCTTATAAGACAAGTAGTAGTTTCCGGTGCACATCTGGAGGCTTTCTGTAATATGTGGACAATCAGTCTGTTGATGGAACACAGAAATTGCATCCGGATTGAATACAACAGTCACCGTGTGCACTATCCTCAATGGGAGTAATGTCTCAAACAGTCTACGCTTTGATCGTTCCCTGGAAGACCAGTAGTAGTTTCCGATGCACATCTGGAGGCATTCTATACTCTGTGGACTATCAGAGTGTTGATGAAACACAGAAATTGCATCGGGATTGAATACAACAGTCACCATGCGCACTTTCCTCCATGGGAGTAATGCCTCAAACAGTCTACGCTTTGATCGTTCACTGGAAGACCAGAAGAAGATTCCGATGCACATCTGGAGGCATTCTGTATTCTGTGAACTATGAGAGTGTTGATGAAACACTGAAATTGCATCGGGATTGAATACAACAGTCACCATGCGCACTTTGCTCCATGGGAGTAGTGTCTCAACAGCTTACGCTTTGATCGTTCCCTGGAAGACCAGAAGTAGTTTCCGATGCACATCTGGAGGCATTCTGTAATCTGTGGACTATCAGAGTGTTAATGAAACACAGAAATTTCTTCGGGGTTGAATACAACAGTCAGCGTGCGCACCTTCCTCCACTTGAGTAATGTCTCAAACAGTCTACGCTTTGATCGTTCCCTGGAAGACCAGTAGTAGTTTCCGATGCACTTCTGGAGGCATTCTGTAATCTGTGGAGTATCAGAGTGTTGATGAAACACAGAAATTGCATCGGGATTGAATACAACAGTCACCATGCGCACTTTCCTCCATGGTGGTAATGTCTCAAACTGTCTACGCTTTGATCGTTCCCTGGAAGACCAGTAGTAGTTTCCGATGCACATCTGGAGGCATTCTGTAATCTGTGGAGTATCAGAGTGTTGATGAAACACAGAAATTGCATCGGGATTGATTACAACAGTCACCATGCGCACCTTCCCCGATGGGAGTAATGTCTCAAACAGTCTACGCTTTGATCGTTCCCTGGAAGACCAGTAGTAGTTTCCGATTCACATCTGGAGGCATTCTGTACTCTGTGGAGTATCAGAGTGTTGATGAAACACAGAAATTGCATCGGGATTGAATACAACAGTCACCATGCGCACTTTCCTCCATGGGAGCAATGTCTCTAACAGTCTACGCTTCGATCGTTCACTGGAAGGCCAGTAGTAGTTTCCGATGCACATCTGGAGGCATTCTGTAATCTGTGGACTATCAGACTGTTGATAAAACACAGAAATTGCCTCGGGATTGAATACAACAGTCACCATGCGCAGTTTCCTCCATGAGAGTAATGTCTCAAACAGTCTACGCTTTGATCGTTCCCTGGAAGACCAGTAATAGCTACCGATGCATATCTGGAGGCATTCTGTAATCTGTGGACTATCAGAGTGGTGATGAAACACAGAAATTGCATCGGGATTGAATACAACAGTGACCATGCGCACTTTCCTCAATGGGAGTAATGTCTCAAACAGTCTACGCTTTGATCGTTCCCTGGAAGACCAGAAGTAGTTTGCGATGCAAATCTGGAGGCATTCTGTAATCTGTAGACTATCAGAGTGTTGATGAAAAACAGAAATTGAATCGGGATTGAATACAACTGTCACCATGCGCACTTTCCTCCATAGGAGTAATGTCTCAAACAGTCTACGCTTTGATCGTTCCCTGGAAGACCATTAGTAGTTTCCGATGCACATCTAGATGCATTCTGTAATCTGTGGACTATAAGACTGTTGATGAAACACAGAAATTGCATCGGGATTAAATACAACAGTCACCATGCGCACTTTCCTACATGGGAGTAATTCTCAAACATTCTACGATTTGATCGTTCCCTGGAAGACCAGTAGTAGTTTCTGATGCACATCTGGTGGCATTCTGTAATCTGTGGACTATCAGAGTGTTGATGAAACACAGAAATTGCATCGGGATTAAATACAACAGTCACAACGCGAACTTTCCTCCACGGGAGTAATGTCTCAAACAGTCTACGCTTTGATCGTTCCCTGCAAGACCACTAGTAGTTTCCGATGCACATCTGGTGGCATTCTGTAAACTGTGGTCTATCACAGTGTTGATGAAACACAGAATTTGCATCGGGATTGAATACAACAGTCACAACGCGCACTTTCCTCCATGGGAGTAATGTCTCATACAGTCTACGCTTTGATCGTTCCATGGAAGAACAGTAGTAGTTTCCGATGAACATCTGGAGGCATTCTGTAATCTGTGGAGTATCAGAGTGTTGATGAAACACAGAAATTGCATCGGGATTGAATACTACAGTCACCATGCGCACTTTCCTCCATGGGAGTATTGTCTCAAAGAGTTTACGCTTTGATCGTTCCCTGGAATACCAGTAGTAGTTTCTGATGCACATCTGGAGGCATTCTGTAATGTGTGGACTATCAGAGTGTTGATGAAACACAGAAATTGCATCGGGATTGAATACAACAGTCACCATGCGCACTTTCCTCCATGGGGGTAATGTCTCAAAGAGTCTAAGGTTTGATCGTTCTCTGGAAGACCAGTAGTAGTTTCCGATGCACACCTGGAGGCATTCTGAAATTTGTGGAGTATCAGAGTGTTGATGAAACACAGAAATTGCATCGGGATTGAATACAACAGTCACCATGGGCACATTCCTACATGGGAGTAATGTCTGAAACATTCTACGCTTTGATCGTTCCCTGGAAGACCAGTAGTAGTTTCCCATGCACATCTGGTGGCATTCTGTAAACTGTGGTCTATCAGAGTGTTGATGAAAGACAGAATTTGCATCGGGATTGAATACAACAGTCACCATGCGCACTTTCCTCCATGCGAGTAATGTCTCTAACAGTCTACGCTTTGATCGTTCCCTGGAAGACCAGTAGTAGTTTCCGATGCACATCTGGAGGCATTCTGTAATCTGTGGACTATCAGAGTGTTGATGAAACACAGAAATTGCATCGGGATCGAATACAACAGTCACCATGTTCTCTTTCCTCCATGGGAGTTATGTCTCACACAGTCTACTCTTTGATCGTTCCCTGGAAGACCAGTAGTAGTTTGCGATGCACATCTGGAGGTATTCTGTAAACTGTGGAGTATCAGAGTGTTGATGAAACTCAGAAATTGAATCGGGATTGAATACAACAGTCACCATGCGCACTTTCCTCCATGGGAGTAATGTCTCAATGACTTTACGCTTTGATCGTTCCCTGGAATACCAGTAGTAGTTTCTGATGCACATCTGGAGGCATTCTGTAATGTGTGGACTATCAGAGTGTTGATGAAACACAGAAATTGCTTCGGGATTGAATATAACAGTCAACATGCGCACTTTCCTCAATGGGAGCAATGCTCAAACAGTCTACGCTTTGATCGTTCCTTGGAAGACCAGTAGTAGTTTCCGATGCACATCTGGTGGCATTCTGTAAACTGTGGTCTATCAGAGTGTTGATGAAACACAGAATTTGCATCGGGATTGAATACAACAGTCACCATGCGCACTTTCCTCCATGCGAGTAATGTCTCTATCAGTCTACGCTTTGATCGTTTCCTGGAAGACCAGTAGTAGTTTCCGATGCACATCTGGAGGCATTCTGAAATCTGTGGACTAACTGAGTGTTGATGAAACACAGAAATTGCATCGGGATTAAATACAACAGTCACCATGCGCACTTTCCTCCATGGGAGTAATTCTCTAACATTCTACGCTTTGATCGTTCCCTGGTAGACCAGTAGTAGTTTCCGATGCACATCTGGTGGCATTCTGTAATCTGTGGAGTATCAGAGTGTTGATGAAACACAGAAATTGCATCGGGATTGAATACAACAGTCACCTTGCGCACTTTCCTCCATGTGAGTAATGTCTCAAAGAGTTTACGCTTCCATCGTTACCTGGAATACCAGTAGTAGTTTCTGATGCACATCTGGATGCATTCTGTAATGTGTGGACTATCAGAGTGTTGATGAAACACAGAAATTGCTTCGGGATTGAATACAACAGTCATCATGCGCACTTTCCTCAATGGGAGCAAAGTCTGAAACAGTCTACGCTTTGATCGTTCCCTGGAAGACCAGTAGTAATTTCCGATGCACATCTGGAGGCATTCTGAAATCTGTGGACTAACTGAGTGTTGATGAAACACGGAAATTGCATCGGGATTGAATACAACAGTCACCTTGCGCACTTTCCTCCATGGGAGTAATGTCTCAAACAATCTACGCTTTGATCGTTCCCTGGAAGCCAGTAGTAGTTTCCGATGCACATCTAGAAGCATTATGTAATCTGTGGACTATAAGACTGTTGATGAAACACAGAAATTGCATCGGGATTGAATACAACAGTCACCATGCGCACTTTCCTACATGGGAGTAATGTCTGAAACATTCTACGCTTTGATCGTTCCCTGGAAGACCAGTAGTAGTTTCCGATGCACATCTGGTGGCATTCTGTAAACTGTGGTCTATCAGAGTGTTGATGAAACAGAGAATTTGCATCGGGATTGAATACAACAGTCACCATGCGCACTTTCCTCCATGCGAGTAATGTCTCTAACAGTCTACGCTTTGATCGTTCCCTGGAAGACCAGTAGTAGTTTCCGATGCACATCTGGAGGCATTCTGTAATCTGTGGACTATCAGAGTGTTGATGAAACACAGAAATTGCATCGGGATTGAATACAACATTCACCATGTTATCTTTCCTCCATGGGAGTTATGTCTCACACAGTGTACTCTTTGATCGTTCCCTGGAAGACCAGTAGTAGTTTGCGATGCACATCTGGAGGCATTTTGTAAACTGTGGAGTATCAGAGTGTTGATGAAACTCAGAAATTTAATCGGGATTGAATACAACAGTCACCATGCGCACTTTCCTCCATGGGAGTAATGTCTCAATGAGTTTACACTTTGATCGTTCCCTGGAATACCAGTAGTAGTTTCTGATGCACATCTGGAGGCATTCTGTAATGTGTGGACTATCAGAGTGTTGATGAAACACAGAAATTGCTTCGGGATTGAATATAACAGTCATCATGCGCACTTTCCTCAATGGGAGCAATGCTCAAACAGTCTACGCTTTGATCGTTCCTTGGAAGACGAGTAGTAGTTTCCGATGCACATCTGGTGGCATTCTGTAAACTGTGGTCTATCAGAGTGTTGATGAAACACAGAATTTGCATCGGGATTGAATACAACAGTCACCATGCGCACTTTCCTACATGCGAGTAATGTCTCTAACAGTCTACGCTTTGATCGTTCCCTGGAAGACCAGTAGTAGTTTCCGATGCACATCTGGAGGCATTCTGTAATCTGTGGACTAACTGAGTTTTGATGAAACACAGAAATTGCGTAGGGATTGAATACAACAGTCACCATGCGCACTTCCCTCCATGGGAGTAATTCTCAAACATTCTACGTTTTGATCGTTCCCTGGTAGACCAGTAGTAGTTTCCGATGCACATCTGGTGGCATTCTGTAATCTGTGGAGTATCAGAGTGTTGATGTAACACAGAAATTGCATCGGGATTGAATACAACCGTCACAACGCGCACTTTCCTCCACGGGGGTAATGTCTCAAACAATCTACGCTTTGATCGTTCCCTGGAAGAACAGTAGTAGTCTCCGATGCACATCTGGATGCATTCTGTAATCTGTGGGGTATCAGAGTGTTGATGAAACACAGAAATTGCATCGGGATTGAATACAACAGTCACCATGCGCACTTTCCTCCATGGGAGTAATTCTCAAACATTCTACGCTTTGATCGTTCCCTGGAAGACCAGTAATAGTTTCCGATGCACATCTGGGGCATTCTGTAATCTGTGGACTATCAGAGTGTTAATGAAACACAGAAAATGCATCGGGATTGAATACAACAGTCACCTTGCGCACTTTCCTCCATGGGAGTAATGTCTTCAACAGTCTACGCTTTGATCATTCCCTGGAAGACAAATAGTAGTTTCCGATGCACATCTGGAGGCATTCTGTAATCTGTGGACTATCAGAGTGTTGATGAAACACAGAAATTTCTTCGGGGTTGAATACAACTGTCACCGTGCGCACTTTCCTCCAGGGAGTAATGTCTCAAAGAGTCTACGCTTTAATCGTTCCATGGAAGACCATTAGTAGTTTCCGATGCACATCTGGAGGCATTCTGTGATGTGTGGATTATCAGAGTGTTGATGAAACACTAAAATTGCATAGGGATTGAATACAACAGTCACCATGCGCACTTTCCTCCATAGGAGTACTGTCTCAAACAGTCTACGCTTTGATCGTTCCTTGGAAGACAAGTAGTAGTTTCCGGTGCACATCTGGAGGCATTCTGTAATATGTATACAATCAGTCTGTTGATGGAACACAGAAATTGCATCCGGATTGAATACAACAGTCACCGTGTGCACTATCCTCAATGGGAGTAATGTCTCAAACAGTCTACGCTTTGATCGTTCCCTGGAAGACCAGTAGTAGTTTCCGATGCACATCTAGAGGCATTCTATACTCTGTGGACTATTAGAGTGTTGATGAAACACAGAAATTGCATCGGGATTGAATACAACAGTCACCATGCGCACTTTCCTCCATGGGAGTAATGTCTCAAACAGTCTACGCTTTGATCGTTCCCAGGAAGACAAGTAGTAGTTTCCGATGCACTTCTGGAGGCATTCTGTAATCTGTGGAGTATCAGAGTGTTGATGAAACACAGAAATTGCATCGGGATTGAGTACAACAGTCACCATGCGCACTTTCCTCCATGGTGGTAATGTCTCAAACTGTCTACGCTTTGATCGTTCCCTGGAAGACCAGTAGTAGTTTCTGATGCACATCTGGAGGCATTCTGTAATGTGTGGACTATCAGAGTGTTGATGAAACACAGAAATTGCATCGGGATTGAATACAACAGTCACCATGCGCACTTTCCTCCATGGGGGTAATGTCTCAAAGAGTCTAAGGTTTGATCGTTCTCTGGAAGACCAGTAGTAGTTTCCTATGCACATCTGGAGGCATTCGGTAATCTGTGGAGTATCAGAGTGTTGATGAAACACAGAAATTGCATCGGGATTGCATACAACAGTCACCATGCGCACTTACCTCCGTGGGAGTAGTGTCTCAAACAGTCTACGCTTTGTTCGGTTCCTGGAAGTCCAGTAGTAGTTTCTGATGCACATCTGGAGGCATTCTGTATTCTGTGAACTATGAGAGTGTTGATGAAACACTGAAATTGCATCGGGATTGAATACAACAGTCACCATGCGCACTTTGCTCCATGGGAGTAGTGTCTCAACAGCTTACGCTTTGATCGTTCCCTGGAAGACCAGAAGTAGTTTCCCATGCACATCTGGAGGCATTCTGTAATCTGTGGACTATCAGAGTGTTGATGAAACACAGAAATTTCTTCGGGGTTGAATACAACTGTCACCGTGCGCACTTTCCTCCATTTGAGTAATGTCTCAAACAGTCTACGCTTTGACCGTTCCCAGGAAGACAAGTAGTAGTTTCTGATGCACATCTGGAGGCATTCTGTAATCTATGGAGTATCAGAGTGTTGATGAAACGCAGAAATTGCATCGGGATTGAATACAACAGTCACCATGCGCACTTTCCTCCATGGGAGTAATGTCTCAAACAGTCTGCGATTTGATCGTTCCCTGGAAGTCCAGTAGTAGTTTCCGATGCACATCTGGAGGCATTCTGTAATCTGTGGACTATCAGAGTGTTGATGAAACACAGAAATGTCATCGGGATTGAATACAACAGTCACCATGCGCACTTTCCTCCATGGGAGTAATGTCCCAAACAGTCTACGCTTTGATCGTTCCCAGGAAGACAAGTAGTAGTTTCCGATGCACTTCTGGAGGCATTCTGTAATCTGTGGAGTATCAGAGTGTTGATGAAACACAGAAATTGCATCGGGATTGAATACAACAGTCACCATGCGCACTTTCCTCCATGGTGGTAATGTCTCAAACTGTCTACGCTTTGATCGTTCCCTGGAAGACCAGTAGTAGTTTCTGATGCACATCTGGAGGCATTCTGTAATGTGTGGACTATCAGAGTGTTGATGAAACACAGAAATTGCATCGGGATTGAATACAACAGTCACCATGCGCACTTTCCTCCATGGGGGTAATGTCTCAAAGAGTCTAAGGTTTGATCGTTCTCTGGAAGACCAGTAGTAGTTTCCGATGCACACCTGGAGGCATTCTGAAATTTGTGGAGTATCAGAGTGTTGATGAAACACAGAAATTGCATCGGGATTGAATACAACAGTCACCATGCGCACTTTCCTACATGGGATTAATGTCTGAAACATTCTACGCTTTGATCGTTCCCTGGAAGACCAGTAGTAGTTTCCCATGCACATCTGGTGGCATTCTGTAAACTGTGGTCTATCAGAGTGTTGATGAAAGACAGAATTTGCATCGGGATTGAATACAACAGTCACCATGCGCACTTTCCTCCATGCGAGTAATGTCTCTAACAGTCTACGCTTTGATCGTTCCCTGGAAGGCCAGTAGTAGTTTGCGATGCACATCTGGAGGCATTCTGTAAACTGTGGAGTATCAGAGTGTTGATGAAACTCAGAAATTGAATCGGGATTGAATACAACAGTCACCATGCGCACTTTCCTCCATGGGTGTAATGTCTCAATGACTTTACGCTTTGATCGTTCCCTGGAATACCAGTAGTAGTTTCTGATGCACATCTGGAGGCATTCTGTAATGTGTGGACTATCAGAGTGTTGATGAAACACAGAAATTGCTTCGGGATTGAATATAACAGTCAACATGCGCACTTTCCTCAATGGGAGCAATGCTCAAACAGTCTACGCTTTGATCGTTCCTTGGAAGACCAGTGGTAGTTTCCGATGCACATCTGGTGGCATTCTGTAAACTGTGGTCTATCAGAGTGTTGATGAAACACAGAATTTGCATCGGGATTGAATACAACAGACACCATGCGCACTTTCCTCCATGCGAGTAATGTCTCTAACAGTCTACGCTTTGATCGTTCCCTGGAAGACCAGTAGTAGTTTCCGATGCACATCTGGAGGCATTCTGAAATCTGTGGACTAACTGAGTGTTGATGAAACACAGAAATTGCATCGGGATTAAATACAACAGTCACCATGCGCACTTTCCTCCATGGGAGTAATTCTCAAACATTCAACGCTTTGATCGTTCCCTGGTAGACCAGTAGTAGTTTCCGATGCACATCTGGTGGCATTCTGTAATCTGTGGAGTATCAGAGTGTTGATGAAACACAGAAATTGCATCGGGATTGAATACAACAGTCACAACGCGCACTTTCCTCCACGGGGGTAATGTCTCAAACAATCTAAGCTTTGATCGTTCCCTGGAAGAACAGTAGTAGTCTCCGATGCACATCTGGATGCATTCTGTAATCTGTGGGGTATCAGAGTCTTGATGAAACACAGAAATTGCATCGGGATTGAATACAACAGTCACCATGCGCACTTTCCTCCATGGGAGTAATTCTCAAACATTCTACGCTTTGATCGTTCCCTGGAAGACCAGTAATAGTTTCCGATGCACATCTGGGGCATTCTGTAATCTGTGGACTATCAGAGTGTTAATGAAACACAGAAAATGCATCGGGATTGAATACAACAGTCACCATGCGCACTTTCCTCCATGGGATTAATGTCTCAAACAGTCTACGCTTTGATCGTTCTCTGGAAGACCAGAAAAAGATTCCGATGCACATCTGGAGGCATTCTGTAATCTGTGGACTATCAGAGTGTTGATGAGACACCGAAATTTCATCGGGATAGAATGCAACAGTCACCATGTGCACTTTCCTCCATGGGAGTAATGCCTCAAACTGTCTACGCTTTGATCGTTCCCTGGAAGACCAGTAATAGTTTCCGATGCACATCTGGGGCATTCTGTAATCTGTGGACTATCAGAGTGTTAATGAAACACAGAAAATGCATCGGGATTGCATACAACAGTCACCATGCGCACTTACCTCCGTGGGAGTAGTGTCTCAAACAGTCTACGCTTTGTTCGGTTCCTGGAAGTCCAGTAGTAGTTTCTGATGCACATCTGGAGGCATTCTGTATTCTGTGAACTATGAGAGTGTTGATGAAACACTGAAATTGCATCGGGATTGAATACAACAGTCACCATGCGCACTTTGCTCCATGGGAGTAGTGTCTCAACAGCTTACGCTTTGATCGTTCCCTGGAAGACCAGAAGTAGTTTCCCATGCACATCTGGAGGCATTCTGTAATCTGTGGACTATCAGAGTGTTGATGAAACACAGAAATTTCTTCGGGGTTGAATACAACTGTCACCGTGCGCACTTTCCTCCATTTGAGTAATGTCTCAAACAGTCTACGCTTTGACCGTTCCCAGGAAGACAAGTAGTAGTTTCTGATGCACATCTGGAGGCATTCTGTAATCTGTGGAGTATCAGAGTGTTGATGAAACGCAGAAATTGCATCGGGATTGAATACAACAGTCACCATGCGCACTTTCCTCCAGGGGTGTAATGTCTCAAACAGTCTGCGATTTGATCGTTCCCTGGAAGTCCAGTAGTAGTTTCCGATGCACATCTGGAGGCATTCTGTAATCTGTGGACTATCAGAGTGTTGATGAAACACAGAAATGTCATCGGGATTGAATACAACAGTCACCATGCGCACTTTCCTCCATGGGAGTAATGTCTCAAACAGTCTACGCTTTGATCGTTCCCAGGAAGACATGTAGTAGTTTCCGATGCACTTCTGGAGGCATTCTGTAATCTGTGGAGTATCAGAGTGTTGATGAAACACAGAAATTGCATCGGGATTGAATACAACAGTCACCATGCGCACTTTCCTCCATGGTGGTAATGTCTCAAACTGTCTACGCTTTGATCGTTCCCTGGAAGACCAGTAGTAGTTTCTGATGCACATCTGGAGGCATTCTGTAAACTGTGGAGTATCAGAGTGTTGATGAAACTCAGAAATTGAATCGGGATTGAATACAACAGTCACCATGCGCACTTTCCTCCATGGGAGTAATGTCTCAATGACTTTACGCTTTGATCGTTCCCTGGAATACCAGTAGTAGTTTCTGATGCACATCTGGAGGCATTCTGTAAACTGTGGTCTATCAGAGTGTTGATGAAAGACAGAATTTGCATCGGGATTGAATACAACAGTCACCATGCGCACTTTCCTCCATGCGAGTAATGTCTCTAACAGTCTACGCTTTGATCGTTCCCTGGAAGACCAGTAGTAGTTTCCGATGCACATCTGGAGGCATTCTGTAATCTGTGGACTATCAGAGTGTTGATGAAACACAGAAATTGCATCGGGATCGAATACAACAGTCACCATGTTCTCTTTCCTCCATGGGAGTTATGTCTCACACAGTCTACTCTTTGATCGTTCCCTGGAAGACCAGTAGTAGTTTGCGATGCACATCTGGAGGCATTCTGTAAACTGTGGAGTATCAGAGTGTTGATGAAACTCAGAAATTGAATCGGGATTGAATACAACAGTCACCATGCGCACTTTCCTCCATGGGAGTAATGTCTCAATGACTTTACGCTTTGATCGTTCCCTGGAATACCAGTAGTAGTTTCTGATGCACATCTGGAGGCATTCCGTAATGTGTGGAATATCAGAGTGTTGATGAAACACAGAAATTGCTTCGGGATTGAATATAACAGTCAACCTGCGCACTTTCCTCTATGGGAGCAATGCTCAAACAGTCTACGCTTTGATCGTTCCTTGGAAGACCAGTAGTAGTTTCCGATGCACATCTGGTGGCATTCTGTAAACTGTGGTCTATCAGAGTGTTGATGAAACACAGAATTTGCATCGGGATTGAATACAACAGACACCATGCGCACTTTCCTCCATGCGAGTAATGTCTCTAACAGTCTACGCTTTGATCGTTCCCTGGAAGACCAGTAGTAGTTTCCGATGCACATCTGGAGGCATTCTGAAATCTGTGGACTAACTGGGTGTTGATGAAACACAGAAATTGCATCGGGATTAAATACGACAGTCACCATGCGCACTTTCCTCCATGGGATTAATGTCTCAAACAGTCTACGCTTTGATCGTTCTCTGGAAGACCAGAAAAAGATTCCGATGCACATCTGGAGGCATTCTGTAATCTGTGGACTATCAGAGTGTTGATGAGACACCGAAATTTCATCGGGATAGAATGCAACAGTCACCATGTGCACTTTCCTCCATGGGAGTAATGCCTCAAACTGTCTACGCTTTGATCGTTCCCAGGAAGACCAGTAGTAGTTTCCGATGCACATCTGGAGGCATTCGGTAATCTGTGGAGTTTCAGAGTGTTGATGAAACACAGAAATTGCATCGGGATTGCATACAACAGTCACCATGCGCACTTTCCTCCATGGGAGTAGTGTCTCAAACAGTCTACGCTTTGTTCGTTTCCTGGAAGTCCAGTAGTAGTTTCTGATGCACATCTGGAGGCATTCTGTATCCTGTGAACTATGAGAGTGTTGATGAAACACTGAAATTGCATCGGGATTGAATACAACATTCACCATGCGCACTTTGCTCCATGGGAGTAGTGTCTCAACAGCTTACGCTTTTATCAATCCCTGGAAGACCAGAAGTAGTTTCCGATGCACATCTGGAGGCATTCTGTAATCTGTGGAGTATCAGAGTGTTGATGAGACACTGAAATTTCTTCGGGGTTGAATACAACTGTCACCGTGCGCACTTTCCTCCAGGGGAGTAATGTCTCAAAGAGTCTACGCTTTAATCGTTCCATGGAAGACCATTAGTAGTTTCCGATGCACATCTGGAGGCATTCTGTGATGTGTGGATTATCAGAGTGTTGATGAAACACTAAAATTGCATAGGGATTGAATACAACAGTCACCATGCGCACTTTCCCCCATAGGAGTACTGTCTCAAACAGTCTACGCTTTGATCGTTCCTTGGAAGACAAGTAGTAGTTTCCGGTGCACATCTGGAGGCATTCTGTAATATGTGGACAATCAGTCTGTTGATGGAACACAGAAATTGCATCCGGATTGAATACAACAGTCACCGTGTGCACTATCCTCAATGGGAGTAATGTCTCAAACAGTCTACGCTTTGATCGTTCCCTGGAAGACCAGTAGTAGTTTCCGATGCACATCTAGAGGCATTCTATACTCTGTGGACTATCAGAGTGTTGATGAAACACAGAAATTGCATCGGGATTGAATACAACAGTCACCATGCGCACTTTCCTCCATGGGAGTAATGCCTCAAACAGTCTACGCTTTGATCGTTCACTGGAAGACCAGAAGAGGATTCCGATGCACATCTGGAGGCATTCTGTAATCTGTGGACTATCAGAGTGTTGATGAGACAACGAAATTTCATCGGGATAGAATGCAACAGTCACCATGTGCACTTTCCTCCATGGGAGTAATGCCTCAAACAGTCTACGCTTTGATCGTTCCCAGGAAGACCAGTAGTAGTTTCCTATGCACATCTGGAGGCATTCGGTAATCTGTGGAGTATCAGAGTGTTGATGAAACACAGAAATTGCATCGGGATTGCATACAACAGTCACCATGCGCACTTTCCTCCGTGGGAGTAGTGTCTCAAACAGTCTACGCTTTGTTCGGTTCCTGGAAGTCCAGTAGTAGTTTCTGATGCACATCTGGAGGCATTCTGTATTCTGTGAACTATGAGAGTGTTGATGAAACACTGAAATTGCATCGGGATTGAATACAACAGTCACCATGCGCACTTTGCTCCATGGGAGTAGTGTCTCAACAGCTTACGCTTTGAACGTTCCCTGGAAGACCAGAAGTAGTTTCCCATGCACATCTGGAGGCATTCTGTAATCTGTGGACTATCAGAGTGTTGATGAAACACAGAAATTTCTTCGGGGTTGAATACAACTGTCACCGTGCGCACTTTCCTCCATTTGAGTAATGTCTCAAACAGTCTACGCTTTGACCGTTCCCAGGAAGACAAGTAGTAGTTTCTGATGCACATCTGGAGGCATTCTGTAATCTGTGGAGTATCAGAGTGTTGATGAAACGCAGAAATTGCATCGGGATTGAATACAACAGTCACCATGCGCACTTTCCTCCATGGGAGTAATGTCTCAAACAGTCTGCGATTTGATCGTTCCCTGGAAGTCCAGTAGTAGTTTCCGATGCACATCTGGAGGCATTCTGTAATCTGTGGACTATCAGAGTGTTGATGAAACACAGAAATGTCATCGGGATTGAATACAACAGTCACAATGCGCACTTTCCTCCATGGGAGTAATGTCTCAAACAGTCTACGCTTTGATCGTTCCCAGGAAGACAAGTAGTAGTTTCCGATGCACTTCTGGAGGCATTCTGTAATCTGTGGAGTATCAGAGTGTTGATGAAACACAGAAATTGCATCGGGATTGAATACAACAGTCACCATGCGCACTTTCCTCCATGGTGGTAATGTCTCAAACTGTCTACGCTTTGATCGTTCCCTGGAAGACCAGTAGCAGTTTCCGATGCACATCTGGAGGCATTCTGTAATCTGTGGAGTATCAGAGTGTTGATGAAACACAGAAATTGCATCGGGATTGATTACAACAGTCACCGTGCGCACCTTCCCCGATGGGAGTAATGTCTCAAACAGTCTACGCTTTGATCGTTCCCTGGAAGACAAGTAGTAGTCTCCGATTCACATCTGGAGGCATTCTGTACTCTGTGGAGTATCAGAGTGTTGATGAAACACAGAAATTGCATCGGGATTGAATACAACAGTCACCATGCGCACTTTCCTCCATGGGAGTAATGTCTCAAACAGTCTACGCTTTGATCGTTCACTGGAAGGCCAGTAGTAGTTTCCGATGCACATCTGGAGGCATTCTGTAATCTGTGGACTATCAGACTGTTGATAAAACACAGAAATTGCCTCGGGATTGAATACAACAGTCACCATGCGCAGTTTCCTCCATGAGAGTAATGTCTCAAACAGTCTACGCTTTGATCGTTCCCTGGAAGACCAGTAATAGCTACCGATGCATATCTGGAGGCATTCTGTAATGTGTGGACTATCAGAGTGGTGATGAAACACAGAAATTGCATCGGGATTGAATACAACAGTGACCATGCGCACTTTCCTCCATGGGAGTAATGTCTCAAACAGTCTACACTTTGATCGTTCCCTGGAAGACCAGTAGTAGTTTGCGATGCAAATCTGGTGGCATTCTGTAATCTGTGGACTATCAGAGTGTTGATGAAACACAGAAATTGAATCGGGATTGAATACAACTGTCACCATGCACACTTTCCTCCATCGGAGTAATGTCTCAAACAGTCTACGCTTTGATCGTTCCCTGGAAGACCAGTAGTAGTTTCCGATGCACATCTAGATGCATTCTGTAATCTGTGGACTATAAGACTGTTGATGAAACACAGAAATTGCATCGGGATTAAATACAACAGTCACCATGCGCACTTTCCTACATGGGAGTAATTCTCAAACATTCTACGCTTTGATCGTTCCCTGCAAGACCACTAGTAGTTTCCGATGCACATCTGGTGGCATTCTGTAAACTGTGGTCTATCACAGTGTTGATGAAACACAGAATTTGCATCGGGATTGAATACAACAGTCACAACGCGCACTTTCCTCCATGGGAGTAATGTCTCAAAGAGTCTACGCTTTGATCGTTCCATGGAAGAACAGTAGTAGTTTCCGATGAACATCTGGAGGCATTCTGTAATCTGTGGAGTGTCAGAGTGTTGATGAAACACAGAAATTGCATCGGGCTTGAATACTACAGTCACCATGCGCACTTTCCTCCATGGGAGTATTGTCTCAAAGAGTTTACGCTTTGATCGTTCCCTGGAATACCAGTAGTAGTTTCTGATGCACATCTGGAGGCATTCTGTAATGTGTGGACTATCAGAGTGTTGATGAAACACAGAAATTGCATCGGGATTGAATACAACAGTCACCATGCGCACCATGGGAGTAATGTTTCTATCAGTCTACGCTTTGATCGTTCCCTGGAAGACCAGTAGTAGTTTCCGATGCACATCTAGAAGGATTCTGTTATCTGTGGACTATAAGAGTGTTGATGAAACACAGAAATTGCATCGCGATTGAATACAAAAGTCACCGTGCGCACTTACCTCCATGGGAGTAATTCTCAAACAGTCTACGCTTTGATCGTTCCCTGGAATACCAGTAGTAGTTTCCGATGCACATATGGAGGCATTCTGTAGTCTGTGGAATGTTAGAGTGTTGATAAACACAGAAATTGCATCGGGATTGAATACAGCAGTCGCCATGCGCACCTTCCTCCATGGGAGTAATTCTCAAACATTCTACGCTTTGATCGTTCCCTGGTAGACCAGTAGTAGTTTCCGATGCACATCTGGTGGCATTCTGTAATCTGTGGAGTATCAGAGTGTTGATGAAACACAGAAATTGCATCGGGATTGAATACAACAGTCACAACGCGCAGTTTCCTCCACGGGGGTAATGTCTCAAACAGTCTACGCTTTGATCGTTCCCTGGAAGAACAGTAGTAGTCTCCGATGCACATCTTAATGCATTCTGTAATCTGTTGGGTATCAGAGTGTTGATGAAACACAGAAATTGCATCGGGATTGAATACAACAGTCACCATGCGCACTTTCCTCCATGGGAGTAATTCTCAAACATTCTACGCTTTGATCGTTCCCTGGAAGACCAGTAATAGTTTCCGATGCACATCTGGGGCATTCTGTAATCTGTGGACTATCAGAGTGTTAATGAAACACAGAAAATGCTTCGGGATTGAATACAACAGTCACCATGCGCACTTTCCTACATAGGAGTTGTGTCTCAAACAGTCTACGCTTTGATCGTTCCCTGGAAGACAAGTAGTAGTTTCCGATGCACATCTGGAGGCATTCTATAATATGTGGACAATCAGTCTGTTGATGGAACACAGAAATTGCATCCGGATTGAATACAACAGTCACCGTGTGCACTATCCTCAATGGGAGTAATGTCTCAAACAGTCTACGCTTTGATCGTTCCCTGGAAGACCAGTAGTAGTTTCCGATGCACATCTGGAGGCATTCTATACTCTGTGGACTATCAGAGTGTTGATGAAACACACAAATTGCATCGGGATTGAATACAACAGTCACCATGCGCACTTTCCTCCATGGGATTAATGTCTCAAACAGTCTACGCTTTGATCGTTCTCTGGAAGACCAGAAAAAGTTTCCGATGCACATCTGGAGGCATTCTGTAATCTGTGGAGTTTCAGAGTGTTGATGAAACACAGAAATTGCATCGGGATTGCATACAACAGTCACCATGCGCATTTTCCTCCGTGGGAGTAGTGTCTCAAACAGTCTACGCTTTGTTCGTTTCCTGGAAGTCCAGTAGTAGTTTCTGATGCACATCTGGAGGCATTCTGTATTCTGTGAACTATGAGAGTGTTGATGAAACACTGAAATTGCATCGGGATTGAATACAACATTCACCATGCGCACTTTGCTCCATGGGAGTAGTGTTTCAACAGCTTACGCATTTTTCAATCCCTGGAAGACCAGAAGTAGTTTCCGATGCACATCTGGAGGCATTCTGTAATCTGTGGACTATCAGAGTTTGATGAAACACAGATATTTCTTCGGGGTTGAATACAACTGTCACCGTGCGCACTTTCCTCCAGGGGAGTAATGTCTCAAAGAGTCTACGCTTTAATCGTTCCATGGAAGACCATTAGTAGTTTCCGATGCACATCTGGAGGCATTCTGTGATCTGTGGATTATCAGAGTGTTGATGAAACACTAAAATTGCATAGGGATTGAATACAACAGTCACCATGCGCACTTTCCTCCATAGGAGTAGTGTCTCAAACAGTCTACGCTTTGATCGTTCCTTGGAAGACAAGTAGTAGTTTCCGGTGCACATCTGGAGGCATTCTGTAATATGTGGACAATCAGTCTGTTGATGGAACACAGAAATTGCATCCGGATTGAATACAACAGTCACCGTGTGCACTATCCTCAATGGGAGTAATGTCTCAAACAGTCTACGCTTTGATCGTTCCCTGGAAGACCAGTAGTAGTTTCCGATGCACATCTAGAGGCATTCTATACTCTGTGGACTATCAGAGTGTTGATGAAACACAGAAATTGCATCGGGATTGAATACAACAGTCACCATGAAGCACTTTCCTCCATGGGAGTAATGCCTCAAACAGTCTACGCTTTGATCGTTCACTGGAAGACCAGAAGAAGATTCCGATGCACATCTGGAGGCATTCTGTAATCTGTGGACTATCAGAGTGTTGATGAGACAACGAAATTTCATCGGGATAGAATGCAACAGTCACCATGTGCACTTTCCTCCATGGGAGTAATGCCTCAAACAGTCTACGCTTTGATCGTTCCCAGGAAGACCAGTAGTAGTTTCCTATGCACATCTGGAGGCATTCGGTAATCTGTGGAGTATCAGAGTGTTGATGAAACACAGAAATTGCATCGGGATTGCATACAACAGTCACCATGCGCACTTTCCTCCGTGGGAGTAGTGTCTCAAACAGTCTACGCTTTGTTCGGTTCCTGGAAGTCCAGTAGTAGTTTCTGATGCACATCTGGAGGCATTCTGTATTCTGTGAACTATGAGAGTGTTGATGAAACACTGAAATTGCATCGGGATTGAATACAACAGTCACCATGCGCACTTTGCTCCATGGGAGTAGTGTCTCAACAGCTTACGCTTCGATCGTTCCCTGGAAGACCAGAAGTAGTTTCCCATGCACATCTGGAGGCATTCTGTAATCTGTGGACTATCAGAGTGTTGATGAAACGCAGAAATTGCATCGGGATTGAATACAACAGTCACCATGCGCACTTTCCTCCATGGGAGTAATGTCTCAAACAGTCTACGCTTTGATCGTTCCCAGGAAGACAAGTAGTAGTTTCCGATGCACTTCTGGAGGCATTCTGTAATCTGTGGAGTATCAGAGTGTTGATGAAACACAGAAATTGCATCGGGATTGAGTACAACAGTCACCATGCGCACTTTCCTCCATGGTGGTAATGTCTCAAACTGTCTACGCTTTGATCGTTCCCTGGAAGACCAGTAGCAGTTTCCGATGCACATCTGGAGGCATTCTGTAATCTGTGGAGTATCAGAGTGTTGATGAAACACAGAAATTGCATCGGGATTGATTACAACAGTCACCATGCGCACCTTCCCCGATGGGAGTAATGTCTCAAACAGTCTACGCTTTGATCGTTCACTGGAAGGCCAGTAGTAGTTTCCGATGCACATCTGGAGGCATTCTGTAATCTGTGGACTATCAGACTGTTGATAAAACACAGAAATTGCCTCGGGATTGAATACAACAGTCACCATGCGCAGTTTCCTCCATGAGAGTAATGTCTCAAACAGTCTACGCTTTGATCGTTCCCTGGAAGACCAGTAATAGCTACCGATGCATATCTGGAGGCATTCTGTAATCTGTGGACTATCAGAGTGGTGATGAAACACAGAAATTGCATCGGGATTGAATACAACAGTGACCATGCGCACTTTCCTCCATGGGAGTAATGTCTCAAACAGTCTACGCTTTGATCGTTCCCTGGAAGACCAGTAGTAGTTTGCGATGCAAATCTGGTGGCATTCTGTAATCTGTGGACTATCAGATTGTTGATGAAACACAGAAATTGAATCGGGATTGAATACAACTGTCACCATGCTCACTTTCCTCCATAGGAGTAATGTCTCAAACAGTCTACGCTTTGATCGTTCCCTGGAAGACCAGTAGTAGTTTCCGATGCACATCTAGATGCATTCTGTAATCTGTGGACTATAAGACTGTTGATGAAACACAGAAATTGCATCGGGATTAAATACAACAGTCACCATGCGCACTTTCCTACATGGGAGTAATTCTCAAACATTCTACGCTTTGATCGTTCCCTGGAAGACCAGTAGTAGTTTCCGATGCACATCTGGTGGCATTCTGTAATCTGTGGACTATCAGAGTGTTGATGAAACACAGAAATTGATTCGGGATTGAATACAACAGTCACAACGCGCACTTTCCTCCACGGGAGTAATGTCTCAAACAGTCTACGCTTTGATCGTTCCCTGCAAGACAACTAGTAGTTTCCGATGCACATCTGGTGGCATTCTGTAAACTGTGGTCTATCACAGTGTTGATGAAACACAGAATTTGCATCGGGATTGAATACAACAGTCACAACGCGCACTTTCCTCCATGGGAGTAATGTCTCAAACAGTCTACGCTTTGATCGTTCCATGGAAGAACAGTAGTAGTTTCCGATGAACATCTGGAGGCATTCTGTAATCTGTGGAGTATCAGAGTGTTGATGAAACACAGAAATTGCATCGGGATTGAATACTACAGTCACCATGCGCACTTTCCTCCATGGGAGTATTGTCTCAAAGAGTTTACGCTTTGATCGTTCCCTGGAATACCAGTAGTAGTTTCTGATGCACATCTGGAGGCATTCTGTAATGTGTGGACTATCAGAGTGTTGATGAAACACAGAAATTGCATCGGGATTGAATACAACAGTCACCATGCGCACCATAGGAGTAATGTTTCTAACAGCCTACGCTTTGATCGTTCCCTGGAAGACCAGTAGTAGTTTCCGATGCACATCTAGAAGGATTCTGTTATCTGTGGACTATAAGAGTGTTGATGAAACACAGAAATTGCATCGCGATTGAATACAAAAGTCACCGTGCGCACTTACCTCCAAGGGAGTAATTCTCAAACAGTCTACGCTTTGATCGTTCCCTGGAATACCAGTAGTAGTTTCCGATGCACATATGGAGGCATTCTGTAGTCTGTGGAATGTTAGAGTGTTGATAAACACAGAAATTGCATCGGGATTGAATACAGCAGTCGCCATGCGCACCTTCCTCCATGGGAGTAATGTCTCCAAGAGTTTGCGCTTTGATCGTTCCCTGGAAGACCAGTAGCAATTTCCGATGGACATCTGGAGGCATTCTGTAATCTGTGACTATCAGAGTGTTGATGAAACACAGAAATTGCATCGGGATTGCATACAACTGTCACCATGTGCACCTTCCTCCATGGTAGTAATGTCTCTAAAAGTTTAGGATTTGCTCGTTCCCGGGAAGACAAGTAGTAGTTCCCGATGCACGTCTGGAGGCATTCTGTAATCTGTGGAGTATCAGAGTGAAACACAGATATTGCATCGGGATTGAATACAACAGTCACCATCGGCACTTTCCTCTATGGGGGTAATGTCTAAAACTGTCTACGCTTTGATCGTTCCCTGGAAGACCAGCAGTAGTTTCCGATAGCCACCTTGAGGCATTCTGTAATCTGTGGAGTATCAGAGTGTTGAAGAAACACAGAAATTGCATCGGGATTGAATACTACAAGCACCACCTACACTTTCCTCCATTAGAGTAATGTCTAAAACAGTCTACGCTTTGATCGTTCCCTGGAAGACCAGAAGTAGTTTCCGATGTACATCTGGAGGCATTCTATAATCTTTTTACTACCTGCGTGTTGATGAAACACAGAAATTTCAGCGGGATTGAATACAACAGTCACCATGCACACTTTCCTCCATGGGAGTAATGTCTCAAAAAGTCTACGCTTTGATCGTTCCCTGGAAGACCAGTAGTAGTTTCCGATGCTTATCTGGAGGCATTCTGTAATCTGTGGACTATCAGACTGTTGATAAAACACAGAAATTGCCTTGGGATTGAATACAACAGTCAATATGCGCAGTTTCCTCCATGAGAGAAATGTCTCAAACAGTCTACGCTTTGATCGTTCCCTGGAAGACCAGTAGTCGTTTCCGATGCACATCTGGAGGCATTCTGTAATCTGTGAAGTATCAGCGTGCTGATGAAACACAGATATTGCATCGGGATTTAATACAACAGTCACTGTGCGCACCTTCCTCCATGGGAGTAATGTCTCAAAGGGTTTACCCTTTGATCGTTCTCTGGAAGACCAGTAGTAGTTTCCGATGCACATAGGGAGGCATTCTGTAATGTGTGGACTATCAGAGTGTTGATGAAACACCGAAATTGAATCGGGATTGAATACGACAGTCACCATGCGCACTTTCCTCCATGGGAGTTATGTCTCAAACAGTCTACGCATTGATCGTTCCCTGGTAGACCAGTAGTAGTTTCCGATGCACATATGGTGGCATTCTGTAATCTGTGGACTATCAGAGTGTTGATGAAACAGAGAATTGCATCGGGATTGAATACAACAGTCACAAAGCGCACTTTCCTCAACAGGAGTAATGTCTCAGAGAGTCTACGCTTTGATCGTTCCCTGGAGGAACAGTAGTAGCTTCCGATGCACATCTGGAGGCATTCTGTAATCTGTGGAGTATCAGAGTGCTGATGAAACACAGAAATTGCATCGAGATTGAATACAACAGTCACCATGCGCACTTTCCTCCATGGGGGTAGTGTCTCAAAGAGTCTAAGATTTGATCGATCCCTGGAAGACCAGTAGTAGTTTACGATGCACATCTGGAGTCATTCTGAAATCAGTGGACTAATCGAGTGTTGATGAAACACAGAAATTGCATCGGGATTGAATACAACAGTCACTATGCCCACATTCCTCCAGGGGAGTAATGATTCAAACAGTCTACGCTCTGATCGTTCCCTGGAAGACCAGTAGTAGTTTCCGATGCACATCTAGAAGCATTCTGTTATCTGTGGACTATCAGAGTGTTGATGAAACACAGAAATTTCTTCGGGGTTGAATACAACTGTCACCGTGCGCACTTTCCTCCAGGGGAGTAATATCTCAAAGAGTCTACGCTTTAATCGTTCCATGGAAGACCATTAGTAGTTTCCGATGCACATCTGGAGGCATTCCGTGATCTGTGGATTATCAGAGTGTTGATGAAACACTAAAATTGCATAGGGATTGAATACAACAGTCACCATGCGCACTTTCCTCCATAGGAGTAGTGTCTCAAACAGTCTACGCTTTGATCGTTCCTTGGAAGACAAGTAGTAGTTTCCGGTGCACATCTGGAGGCATTCTGTAATATGTGGACAATCAGTCTGTTGATGGAACACAGAAATTGCATCCGGATTGAATGCAACAGTCACCGTGTGCACTATCCTCAATGGGAGTAATGTCTCAAACAGTCTACGCTTTGATCGTTCCCTGCAAGACAACTAGTAGTTTCCGATGCACATCTGGTGGCATTCTGTAAACTGTGGTCTATCACAGTGTTGATGAAACACAGAATGTGCATCGGGATTGAATACAACAGTCACAACGCGCACTTTCCTCCATGGGAGTAATGTCTCAAACAGTCTACGCTTTGATCGTTCCATGGAAGAACAGTAGTAGTTTCCGATGAACATCTGGAGGCATTCTGTAATCTGTGGAGTATCAGAGTGTTGATGAAACACAGAAATTGCATCGGGATTGAATACTACAGTCACCATGCGCACTTTCCTCCATGGGAGTATTGTCTCAAAGAGTTTACGCTTTGATCGTTCCCTGGAATACCAGTAGTAGTTTCTGATGCACATCTGGAGGCATTCTGTAATGTGTGGACTATCAGAGTGTTGATGAAACACAGAAATTGCATCGGGATTGAATACAACAGTCACCATGCGCACCATGGGAGTAATGTTTCTAACAGCCTACGCTTTGATCGTTCCCTGGAAGACCAGTAGTAGTTTCCGATGCACATCTACAAGGATTCTGTTATCTGTGGACTATAAGAGTGTTGATGAAACACAGAAATTTCATCGCGATTGAATACAAAAGTCACCGTGCGCACTTACCTCCATGGGAGTAATTCTCAAACAGTCTACGCTTTGATCGTTCCCTGGAATACCAGTAGTAGTTTCCGATGCACATATGGAGGCATTCTGTAGTCTGTGGAATGTTAGAGTGTTGATAAACACAGAAATTGCATCGGGATTGAATACAGCAGTCGCCATGCGCACCTTCCTCCATGGGAGTAATGTCTCCAAGAGTTTACGCTTTGATCGTTCCCTGGAAGACCAGTAGCAATTTCCGATGGACATCTGGAGGCATTCTGTAATCTGTGACTATCAGAGTGTTGATGAAACACAGAAATTGCATCGGGATTGCATACAACTGTCACCATGTGCACCTTCCTCCATGGTAGTAATGTCTCTAAAAGTTTAGGATTTGCTCGTTCCCGGGAAGACAAGTAGTAGTTCCCGATGCACGTCTGGAGGCATTCTGTAATCTGTGGAGTATCAGAGTGAAACACAGATATTGCATCGGGATTGAATACAACAGTCACCATCGGCACTTTCCTCTATGGGGGTAATGTCTAAAACTGTCTACGCTTTGATCGTTCCCTGGAAGACCAGCAGTAGTTTCCGATGCACACCTTGAGGCATTCTGTAATCTGTGGAGTATCAGAGTGTTGAAGAAACACAGAAATTGCATCGGGATTGAATACTACAAGCACCACCTACACTTTCCTCCATTAGAGTAATGTCTAAAACAGTCTACGCTTTGATCGTTCCCTGGAAGACCAGAAGTAGCTTCCGATGTACATCTGGAGGCATTCTATAATCTTTTTACTACCTGCGTGTTGATGAAACACAGAAATTTCAGCGGGATTGAATACAACAGTCACCATGCACACTTTCCTCCATGGGAGTAATGTCTCAAAAAGTCTACGATTTGATCGTTCCCTGGAAGACCAGTAGTAGTTTCCGATGCACATCTGGAGGCATTCTGTAATCTGTGGACTATCAGACTGTTGATAAAACACAGAAATTGCCTTGGGATTGAATACAACAGTCAATATGCGCAGTTTCCTCCATGAGAGAAATGTCTCAAACAGTCTACGCTTTGATCGTTCCCTGGAAGACCAGTAGTAGTTTCCGATGCACATCTGGAGGCATTCTGTAATCTGTGAAGTATCAGCGTGCTGATGAAACACAGATATTGCATCGGGATTTAATACAACAGTCACCGTCCGCACTTTCCTCCAGGGGAGTAATGTCTCAAAGAGTCTACGCTTTAATCGTTCCATGGAAGACCATTAGTAGTTTCCGATGCACATCTGGAGGCATTCTGTGATCTGTGGATTATCAGAGTGTTGATGAAACACTAAAATTGCATAGGGATTGAATACAACAGTCACCATGCGCACTTTCCTCCATAGGAGTAGTGTCTCAAACAGTCTACGCTTTGATCGTTCCTTGGAAGACAAGTAGTAGTTTCCTGTGCACATCTGGAGGCATTCTGTAATATGTGGACAATCAGTCTGTTGATGGAACACAGAAATTGCATCCGGATTGAATACAACAGTCACCGTGTGCACTATCCTCAATGGGAGTAATGTCTCAAACAGTCTACGCTTTGATCGTTCCCAGGAAGACCAGTAGTAGTTTCCTATGCACATCTGGAGGCATTCGGTAATCTGTGGAGTATCAGAGTGTTGATGAAACACAGAAATTGCATCGGGATTGCATACAACAGTCACCATGCGCACTTTCCTCCGTGGGAGTAGTGTCTCAAACAGTCTACGCTTTGTTCGGTTCCTGGAAGTCCAGTAGTAGTTTCTGATGCACATCTGGAGGCATTCTGTATTCTGTGAACTATGAGAGTGTTGATGAAACACTGAAATTGCATCGGGATTGAATACAACAGTCACCATGCGCACTTTGCTCCATGGGAGAAGTGTCTCAACAGCTTCCACTTTGATCGTTCCCTGGAAGACCAGAAGTAGTTTCCGATGCACATCTGGAGGCATTCTGTACTCTGTGGACTATCAGAGTGTTGATGAAACACAGAAATTTCTTCGGGGTTGAATACAACTGTCACCGTGCGCACTTTCCTCCATTTGAGTAATGTCTCAAACAGTCTACGCTTTGACCGTTCCCAGGAAGACAAGTAGTAGTTTCTGATGCACATCTGGAGGCATTCTGTAATCTGTGGAGTATCAGAGTGTTGATGAAACGCAGAAATTGCATCGGGATTGAATACAACAGTCACCATGCGCACTTTCCTCCATGGGAGTAATGTCTCAAACAGTCTGCGATTTGATCGTTCCCTGGAAGTCCAGTAGTAGTTTCCGATGCACATCTGGAGGCATTCTGTAATCTGTGGACTATCAGAGTGTTGATGAAACACAGAAATGTCATCGGGATTGAATACAACAGTCACCATGCGCACTTTCCTCCATGGGAGTAATGTCTCAAACAGTCTACGCTTTGATCGTTCCCAGGAAGACAAGTAGTAGTTTCCGATGCACTTCTGGAGGCATTCTGTAATCTGTGGAGTATCAGAGTGTTGATGAAACACAGAAATTGCATCGGGATTGAATACAACATTCACCATGCGCACTTTCCTCCATGGTGGTAATGTCTCAAACTGTCTACGCTTTGATCGTTCCCTGGAAGACCAGTAGTAGTTTCCGATGCACATCTGGAGGCATTCTGTAATCTGTGGAGTATCAGAGTGTTGATGAAACACAGAAATTGCATCGGGATTGATTACAACAGTCACCATGCGCACCTTCCCCGATGGGAGTAATGTCTCAAACAGTCTACGCTTTGATCGTTCCCTGGAAGACCAGTAGTAGTTTCCGATGCACATATGGAGGCATTCTGTAGTCTGTGGAATGTTAGAGTGTTGATAAACACAGAAATTGCATCGGGATTGAATACAGCAGTCGCCATGCGCACCTTCCTCCATGGTAGTAATGTCTCTAAAAGTTTAGGATTTGCTCGTTCCCGGGAAGACAAGTAGTAGTTCCCGATGCACGTCTGGAGGCATTCTGTAATCTGTGGACTATCAGAGTGAAACACAGATATTGCATCGGGATTGAATACAACAGTCACCATCGGCACTTTCCTCTATGGGGGTAATGTCTCAAACTGTCTACGCTTTGATCGTTCCCTGGAAGACCAGTAGTAGTTTCCGATGCACACCTTGAGGCATTCTGTAATCTGTGGAGTATCAGAGTGTTGAAGAAACACAGAAATTGCATCGGGATTGAATACTACAAGCACCACCTGCACTTTCCTCCATTAGAGTAATGTCTAAAACAGTCTACGCTTTGATCGTTCCCTGGAAGACCAGAAGTAGTTTCCGATGTACATCTGGATGCATTCTATAATCTTTTTACTACCTGCGTGTTGATGAAACACAGAAATTTCAGCGGGATTGAATACAACAGTCACCATGCACACTTTCCTCCATGGAAGTAATTTCTCAAAAGTCTACGATTTGATCGTTCCCTGGAAGACCAGTAGTAGTTTCCGATGCACATCTGGAGGCATTCTGTAATCTGTGGACTATCAGACTGTTGATAAAACACAGAAATTGCCTTGGGATTGAATACAACAGTCACCATGCGCAGTTTCCTCCATGAGAGAAATGTCTCAAACATTCTACGCTTTGATCGTTCCCTGGTAGACCAGTAGTAGTTTCCGATGCACATCTGGTGGCATTCTGTAATCTGTGGAGTATCAGAGTGTTGATGAAACACAGAAATTGCATCGGGATTGAATACAACAGTCACCATGCGCACTTTCCTCCATGTGAGTAATGTCTCAAAGAGTTTACGCTTCCATCGTTACCTGGAATACCAGTAGTAGTTTCTGATGCACATCTGGATGCATTCTGTAATGTGTGGACTATCAGAGTGTTGATGAAACACAGAAATTGCTTCGGGATTGAAAACAACAGTCATCACGCGCACTTTCCTCAATGGGAGCAATGTCTGAAACAGTCTACGCTTTGATCGTTCCCTGGAAGACCAGTAGTAATTTCCGACGCACATCTGGAGGCATTCTAAAATTTGTGGACTAACTGAGTGTTGATGAAACACGGAAATTGCATCGGGATTGAATACAACAGTCACCATGCGCACTTTCCTCCAAGGGAGTAATGTCTCAAACAATCTACGCTTTGATCGTTCCCTGGAAGACCAGTAGTAGTTTCCGATGCACATCTAGAAGCATTATGTAATCTGTGGACTATAAGACTGTTGATGAAACACAGAAATTGCATCGGGATTGAATACAACAGTCACCATGTTATCTTTCCTCCATGGGAGTTATGTCTCACACAGTCTACTCTTTGATCGTTCCCTGGAAGACCAGTAGTAGTTTGCGATGCACATCTGGAGGCATTCTGTAAACTGTGGAGTATCAGAGTGTTGATGAAACTCAGAAATTGAATCGGGATTGAATACAACAGTCACCATGCACACTTTCCTCCATGGGAGTAATGTCTCAATGAGTTTACGCTTTGATCGTTCCCTGGAATACCAGTAGTAGTTTCTGATGCACATCTGGAGGCATTCTGTAATGTGTGGACTATGAGAGTGTTGATGAAACACAGAAATTGCTTCGGGATTGAATATAACAGTCATCATGCGCACTTTCCTCAATGGGAGCAATGCTCAAACAGTCTACGCTTTGATCGTTCCTTGGAAGACGAGTAGTAGTTTCCGATGCACATCTGGTGGCATTCTGTAAACTGTGGTCTATCAGAGTGTTGATGAAACACAGAATTTGCATCGGGATTGAATACAACAGTCACCATGCGCACTTTCCTACATGCGAGTAATGTCTCTAACAGTCTACGCTTTGATCGTTCCCTGGAAGACCAGTAGTAGTTTCCGATGCACATCTGGAGGCATTCTGAAATCTGTGGACTAACTGAGTGTTGATGAAACACAGAAATTGCGTAGGGATTGAATACAACAGTCACCATGCGCACTTTCCTCCATGGGAGTAATTCTCAAACATTCTACGCTTTGATCGTTCCCTGGTAGACCAGTAGTAGTTTCCGATGCACATCTGGTGGCATTCTGTAATCTGTGGAGTATCAGAGTGTTGATGAAACACAGAAATTGCATCGGGATTGAATACAACAGTCACAACGCGCAGTTTCCTCCACGGGGGTAATGTCTCAAACAGTCTACGCTTTGATCGTTCCCTGGAAGAACAGTAGTAGTCTCCGATGCACATCTGGATGCATTCTGTAATCTGTGGGGTATCAGAGTGTTGATGAAACACAGAAATTGCATCGGGATTGAATACAACAGTCACCATGCGCACTTTCCTCCATGGGAGTAATTCTCAAACATTCTACGCTTTGATCGTTCCCTGGAAAACCAGTAATAGTTTCCGATGCACATCTGGGGCATTCTGTAATCTGTGGACTATCAGAGTGTTAATGAAACACAGAAAATGCTTCGGGATTGAATACAACAGTCACCATGCGCACTTTCCTCCATAGGAGTAGTGTCTCAAACAGTCTACGCTTTGATCGTTCCCTGGAAGACAAGTAGTAGTTTCCGATGCACATCTGGAGGCATTCTATAATATGTGGACAATCAGTCTGTTGATGGAACACAGAAATTGCATCCGGATTGAATACAACAGTCACCGTGTGCACTATCCTCAATGGGAGTAATGTCTCAAACAGTCTACGCTTTGATCGTTCCCTGGAAGACAAGTAGTAGTTTCCGATGCACATCTGGAGGCATTCTATACTCTGTGGACTATCAGAGTGTTGATGAAACACAGAAATTGCATCGGGATTGAATACAACAGTCACCATGCGCACTTTCCTCCATGGGATTAATGTCTCAAACAGTCTACGCTTTGATCGTTCTCTGGAAGACCAGAAAAAGTTTCCGATGCACATCTGGAGGCATTCTGTAATCTGTAGACTATCAGAGTGTTGATGAGACACCGAAATTTCATCGGGATAGAATGCAACAGGCACCATGTGCACTTTCCTCCATGGGAGTAATGCCTCAAACAGTCTACGCTTTGATCGTTCCCAGGAAGACCAGTAGTAGTTTCCGATGCACATCTGGAGGCATTCGGTAATCTGTGGAGTTTCAGAGTGTTGATGAAACACAGAAATTGCATCGGGATTGCATACAACAGTCACCATGCTCATTTTCCTCAGTGGGAGTAGTGTCTCAAACAGTCTACGCTTTGTTCGTTTCCTGGAAGTCCAGTAGTAGTTTCTGATGCACATCTGGAGGCATTCTGTATTCTGTGAACTATGAGAGTGTTGATGAAACACTGAAATTGCATCGGGATTGAATACAACATTCACCATGCGCACTTTGCTCCATGGGAGTAGTGTTTCAACAGCTTACGAATTTATCAATCCCTGGAAGACCAGAAGTAGTTTCCGATGCACATCTGGAGGCATTCTGTAGTCTGTGGACTATCAGAGTTTGATGAAACACAGAAATTTCTTCGGGGTTGAATACAACTGTCACCGTGCGCACTTTCCTCCAGGGGAGTAATGTCTCAAAGAGTCTACGCTTTAATCGTTCCATGGAAGACCATAAGTAGTTTCCGATGCACATCTGGAGGCATTCTGTGATCTGTGGATTATCAGAGTGTTGATGAAACACTAAAATTGCATAGGGATTGAATACAACAGTCACCATGCGCACTTTCCTCCATAGGTGTAGTGTCTCAAACAGTCTACGCTTTGATCGTTCCTTGGAAGACAAGTAGTAGTTTCCGGTGCACATCTGGAGGCATTCTGTAATATGTGGACAATCAGTCTGTTGATGGAACTCAGAAATTGCATCCGGATTGAATACAACAGTCACCGTGTGCACTATCCTCAATGGGAGTAATGTCTCAAACACTCTACGCTTTGATCGTTCCCTGGAAGACCAGTAGTAGTTTCCGATGCACATCTAGAGGCATTCTGTACTCTGTGGACTATCAGAGTGTTGATGAAACACAGAAATTGCATCGGGATTGAATACAACAGTCACCATGCGCACTTTCCTCCATGGGAGTAATGCCTCAAACAGTCTACGCTTTGATCGTTCACTGGAAGACCAGAAGAAGATTCCGATGCACATCTGGAGGCATTCTGTAATCTGTGGACTATCAGAGTGTTGATGAGACAACGAAATTTCATCGGGATAGAATGCAACAGTCACCATGTGCACTTTCCTCCATGGGAGTAATGCCTCAAACAGTCTACGCTTTGATCGTTCCCAGGAAGACCAGTAGTAGTTTCCTATGCACATCTGGAGGCATTCGGTAATCTGTGGAGTATCAGAGTGTTGATGAAACACAGAAATTGCATCGGGATTGCATACAACAGTCACCATGCGCACTTTCCTCCGTGGGAGTAGTGTCTCAAACAGTCTACGCTTTGTTCGGTTCCTGGAAGTCCAGTAGTAGTTTCTGATGCACATCTGGAGGCATTCTGTATTCTGTGAACTATGAGAGTGTTGATGAAACACTGAAATTGCATCGGGATTGAATACAACAGTCACCATGCGCACTTTGCTCCATGGGAGTAGTGTCTCAACAGCTTACGCTTCGATCGTTCCCTGGAAGACCAGAAGTAGTTTCCCATGCACATCTGGAGGCATTCTGTAATCTGTGGACTATCAGAGTGTTGATGAAACGCAGAAATTGCATCGGGATTGAATACAACAGTCACCATGCGCACTTTCCTCCATGGGAGTAATGTCTCAAACAGTCTACGCTTTGATCGTTCCCAGGAAGACAAGTAGTAGTTTCCGATGCACTTCTGGAGGCATTCTGTAATCTGTGGAGTATCAGAGTGTTGATGAAACACAGAAATTGCATCGGGATTGAGTACAACAGTCACCATGCGCACTTTCCTCCATGGTGGTAATGTCTCAAACTGTCTACGCTTTGATCGTTCCCTGGAAGACCAGTAGCAGTTTCCGATGCACATCTGGAGGCATTCTGTAATCTGTGGAGTATCAGAGTGTTGATGAAACACAGAAATTGCATCGGGATTGATTACAACAGTCACCATGCGCACCTTCCCCGATGGGAGTAATGTCTCAAACAGTCTACGCTTTGATCGTTCACTGGAAGGCCAGTAGTAGTTTCCGATGCACATCTGGAGGCATTCTGTAATCTGTGGACTATCAGACTGTTGATAAAACACAGAAATTGCCTCGGGATTGAATACAACAGTCACCATGCGCAGTTTCCTCCATGAGAGTAATGTCTCAAACAGTCTACGCTTTGATCGTTCCCTGGAAGACCAGTAATAGCTACCGATGCATATCTGGAGGCATTCTGTAATCTGTGGACTATCAGAGTGGTGATGAAACACAGAAATTGCATCGGGATTGAATACAACAGTGACCATGCGCACTTTCCTCCATGGGAGTAATGTCTCAAACAGTCTACGCTTTGATCGTTCCCTGGAAGACCAGTAGTAGTTTGCGATGCAAATCTGGTGGCATTCTGTAATCTGTGGACTATCAGATTGTTGATGAAACACAGAAATTGAATCGGGATTGAATACAACTGTCACCATGCTCACTTTCCTCCATAGGAGTAATGTCTCAAACAGTCTACGCTTTGATCGTTCCCTGGAAGACCAGTAGTAGTTTCCGATGCACATCTAGATGCATTCTGTAATCTGTGGACTATAAGACTGTTGATGAAACACAGAAATTGCATCGGGATTAAATACAACAGTCACCATGCGCACTTTCCTACATGGGAGTAATTCTCAAACATTCTACGCTTTGATCGTTCTCTGGAAGACCAGTAGTAGTTTCCGATGCACATCTGGTGGCATTCTGTAATCTGTGGACTATCAGAGTGTTGATGAAACACAGAAATTGATTCGGGATTGAATACAACAGTCACAACGCGCACTTTCCTCCACGGGAGTAATGTCTCAAACAGTCTACGCTTTGATCGTTCCCTGCAAGACAACTAGTAGTTTCCGATGCACATCTGGTGGCATTCTGTAAACTGTGGTCTATCACAGTGTTGATGAAACACAGAATATGCATCGGGATTGAATACAACAGTCACAACGCGCACTTTCCTCCATGGGAGTAATGTCTCAAACAGTCTACGCTTTGATCGTTCCATGGAAGAACAGTAGTAGTTTCCGATGAACATCTGGACTCATTCTGTAATCTGTGGAGTATCAGAGTGTTGATGAAACACAGAAATTGCATCGGGATTGAATACTACAGTCACCATGCGCACTTTCCTCCATGGGAGTATTGTCTCAAAGAGTTTACGCTTTGATCGTTCCCTGGAATACCAGTAGTAGTTTCTGATGCACATCTGGAGGCATTCTGTAATGTGTGGACTATCAGAGTGTTGATGAAACACAGAAATTGCATCGGGATTGAATACAACAGTCACCATGCGCACCATGGGAGTAATGTTTCTAACAGCCTACGCTTTGATCGTTCCCTGGAAGACCAGTAGTAGTTTCCGATGCACATCTAGAAGGATTCTGTTATCTGTGGACTATAAGAGTGTTGATGAAACACAGAAATTGCATCGCGATTGAATACAAAAGTCACCGTGCGCACTTACCTCCATGGGAGTAATTCTCAAACAGTCTACGCTTTGATCGTTCCCTGGAATACCAGTAGTAGTTTCCGATGCACATATGGAGGCATTCTGTAGTCTGTGGAATGTTAGAGTGTTGATAAACACAGAAATTGCATCGGGATTGAATACAGCAGTCGCCATGCGCACCTTCCTCCATGGGAGTAATGTCTCCAAGAGTTTGCGCTTTGATCGTTCCCTGGAAGACCAGTAGCAATTTCCGATGGACATCTGGAGGCATTCTGTAATCTGTGACTATCAGAGTGTTGATGAAACACAGAAATTGCATCGGGATTGCATACAACTGTCACCATGTGCACCTTCCTCCATGGTAGTAATGTCTCTAAAAGTCTACGCTTTGATCGTTCCCTGGAAGACCAGTAGTAGTTTCCGATGCACATCTGGAGGCAATCTGTAATCTGTGGACTATCAGACTGTTGATAAAACACAGAAATTGCCTTGGGATTGAATACAACAGTCAATATGCGCAGTTTCCTCCATGAGAGAAATGTCTCAAACAGTCTACGCTTTGATCGTTCCCTGGAAGACCAGTAGTCGTTTCCGATGCACATCTGGAGGCATTCTGTAATCTGTGAAGTATCAGCGTGCTGATGAAACACAGATATTGCATCGGGATTTAATACAACAGTCACTGTGCGCACCTTCCTCCATGGGAGTAATGTCTCAAAGGGTTTACCCTTTGATCGTTCTCTGGAAGACCAGTAGTAGTTTCCGATGCACATAGGGAGGCATTCTGTAATGTGTGGACTATCAGAGTGTTGATGAAACACCGAAATTGAATCGGGATTGAATACGACAGTCACCATGCGCACTTTCCTCCATGGGAGTTATGTCTCAAACAGTCTACGCATTGATCGTTCCCTGGTAGACCAGTAGTAGTTTCCGATGCACATATGGTGGCATTCTGTAATCTGTGGACTATCAGAGTGTTGATGAAACAGAGAATTGCATCGGGATTGAATACAACAGTCACAAAGCGCACTTTCCTCAACGGGAGTAATGTCTCAGAGAGTCTACGCTTTGATCGTTCCCTGGAGGAACAGTAGTAGCTTCCGATGCACATCTGGAGGCATTCTGTAATCTGTGGAGTATCAGAGTGCTGATGAAACACAGAAATTGAATCGAGATTGAATACAACAGTCACCATGCGCACTTTCCTCCATGGGAGTAGTGTCTCAAAGAGTCTAAGATTTGATCGATCCCTGGAAGACCAGTAGTAGTTTACGATGCACATCTGGAGTCATTCTGAAATCAGTGGACTAATCGAGTGTTGATGAAACACAGAAATTGCATCGGGATTGAATACAACAGTCACTATGCCCACATTCCTCCAGGGG
Organism: Schistocerca gregaria; assembly: GCF_023897955.1. Taxonomy (NCBI): domain Eukaryota; kingdom Metazoa; phylum Arthropoda; class Insecta; order Orthoptera; family Acrididae; genus Schistocerca; species Schistocerca gregaria. The sequence goes on along the minus strand of NW_026061798.1, from coordinate 1,450,708 downwards.
AGTAATGATTCAAACAGTCTACGCTCTGATCGTTCCCTGGAAGACCAGTAGTAGTTTCCGATGCACATCTAGAAGCATTCTGTTATCTGTGGACTATCAGAGTGTTGATGAAACACAGAAATTTCTTCGGGGTTGAATACAACTGTCACCGTGCGCACTTTCCTCCAGGGGAGTATTGTCTCAAACAGTCTACGCTTTGATCGTTCCATGGAAGAACAGTAGTAGTTTCCGATGAACATCTGGAGGCATTCTGTAATCTGTGGAGTATCAGAGTGTTGATGAAACACAGAAATTGCATCGGGATTGAATACTACAGTCACCATGCGCACTTTCCTCCATGGGAGTATTGTCTCAAAGAGTTTACGCTTTGATCGTTCCCTGGAATACCAGTAGTAGTTTCTGATGCACATCTGGAGGCATTCTGTAATGTGTGGACTATCAGAGTGTTGATGAAACACAGAAATTGCATCGGGATTGAATACAACAGTCACCATGCGCACCATGGGAGTAATGTTTCTAACAGCCTACGCTTTGATCGTTCCCTGGAAGACCAGTAGTAGTTTCCGATGCACATCTAGAAGGATTCTGTTATCTGTGGACTATAAGAGTGTTGATGAAACACAGAAATTTCATCGCGATTGAATACAAAAGTCACCGTGCGCACTTACCTCCATGGGAGTAATTCTCAAACAGTCTACGCTTTGATCGTTCCCTGGAATACCAGTAGTAGTTTCCGATGCACATATGGAGGCATTCTGTAGTCTGTGGAATGTTAGAGTGTTGATAAACACAGAAATTGCATCGGGATTGAATACAGCAGTCGCCATGCGCACCTTCCTCCATGGGAGTAATGTCTCCAAGAGTTTACGCTTTGATCGTTCCCTGGAAGACCAGTAGCAATTTCCGATGGACATCTGGAGGCATTCTGTAATCTGTGACTATCAGAGTGTTGATGAAACACAGAAATTGCATCGGGATTGCATACAACTGTCACCATGTGCACCTTCCTCCATGGTAGTAATGTCTCTAAAAGTTTAGGATTTGCTCGTTCCCGGGAAGACAAGTAGTAGTTCCCGATGCACGTCTGGAGGCATTCTGTAATCTGTGGAGTATCAGAGTGAAACACAGATATTGCATCGGGATTGAATACAACAGTCACCATCGGCACTTTCCTCTATGGGGGTAATGTCTAAAACTGTCTACGCTTTGATCGTTCCCTGGAAGACCAGCAGTAGTTTCCGATGCACACCTTGAGGCATTCTGTAATCTGTGGAGTATCAGAGTGTTGAAGAAACACAGAAATTGCATCGGGATTGAATACTACAAGCACCACCTACACTTTCCTCCATTAGAGTAATGTCTAAAACAGTCTACGCTTTGATCGTTCCCTGGAAGACCAGAAGTAGCTTCCGATGTACATCTGGAGGCATTCTATAATCTTTTTACTACCTGCGTGTTGATGAAACACAGAAATTTCAGCGGGATTGAATACAACAGTCACCATGCACACTTTCCTCCATGGGAGTAATGTCTCAAAAAGTCTACGATTTGATCGTTCCCTGGAAGACCAGTAGTAGTTTCCGATGCACATCTGGAGGCATTCTGTAATCTGTGGACTATCAGACTGTTGATAAAACACAGAAATTGCCTTGGGATTGAATACAACAGTCAATATGCGCAGTTTCCTCCATGAGAGAAATGTCTCAAACAGTCTACGCTTTGATCGTTCCCTGGAAGACCAGTAGTAGTTTCCGATGCACATCTGGAGGCATTCTGTAATCTGTGAAGTATCAGCGTGCTGATGAAACACAGATATTGCATCAGGATTTAATACAACAGTCACCGTGCGCACTTTCCTCCAGGGGAGTAATGTCTCAAAGAGTCTACGCTTTAATCGTTCCATGGAAGACCATTAGTAGTTTCCGATGCACATCTGGAGGCATTCTGTGATCTGTGGATTATCAGAGTGTTGATGAAACACTAAAATTGCATAGGGATTGAATACAACAGTCACCATGCGCACTTTCCTCCATAGGAGTAGTGTCTCAAACAGTCTACGCTTTGATCGTTCCTCGGAAGACAAGTAGTAGTTTCCTGTGCACATCTGGAGGCATTCTGTAATATGTGGACAATCAGTCTGTTGATGGAACACAGAAATTGCATCCGGATTGAATACAACAGTCACCGTGTGCACTATCCTCAATGGGAGTAATGTCTCAAACAGTCTACGCTTTGATCGTTCCCAGGAAGACCAGTAGTAGTTTCCTATGCACATCTGGAGGCATTCGGTAATCTGTGGAGTATCAGAGTGTTGATGAAACACAGAAATTGCATCGGGATTGCATACAACAGTCACCATGCGCACTTTCCTCCGTGGGAGTAGTGTCTCAAACAGTCTACGCTTTGTTCGGTTCCTGGAAGTCCAGTAGTAGTTTCTGATGCACATCTGGAGGCATTCTGTATTCTGTGAACTATGAGAGTGTTGATGAAACACTGAAATTGCATCGGGATTGAATACAACAGTCACCATGCGCACTTTGCTCCATGGGAGAAGTGTCTCAACAGCTTCCACTTTGATCGTTCCCTGGAAGACCAGAAGTAGTTTCCGATGCACATCTGGAGGCATTCTGTAATCTGTGGACTATCAGAGTGTTGATGAAACACAGAAATTTCTTCGGGGTTGAATACAACTGTCACCGTGAGCACTTTCCTCCATTTGAGTAATGTCTCAAACAGTCTACGCTTTGACCGTTCCCAGGAAGACAAGTAGTAGTTTCTGATGCACATCTGGAGGCATTCTGTAATCTGTGGAGTATCAGAGTGTTGATGAAACGCAGAAATTGCATCGGGATTGAATACAACAGTCACCATGCGCACTTTCCTCCATGGGAGTAATGTCTCAAACAGTCTGCGATTTGATCGTTCCCTGGAAGTCCAGTAGTAGTTTCCGATGCACATCTGGAGGCATTCTGTAATCTGTGGACTATCAGAGTGTTGATGAAACACAGAAATGTCATCGGGATTGAATACAACAGTCACCATGCGCACTTTCCTCCATGGGAGTAATGTCTCAAACAGTCTACGCTTTGATCGTTCCCAGGAAGACAAGTAGTAGTTTCCGATGCACTTCTGGAGGCATTCTGTAATCTGTGGAGTATCAGAGTGTTGATGAAACACAGAAATTGCATCGGGATTGAATACAACATTCACCATGCGCACTTTCCTCCATGGTGGTAATGTCTCAAACTGTCTACGCTTTGATCGTTCCCTGGAAGACCAGTAGTAGTTTCCGATGCACATCTGGAGGCATTCTGTAATCTGTGGAGTATCAGAGTGTTGATGAAACACAGAAATTGCATCGGGATTGATTACAACAGTCACCATGCGCACTTTCCTCCATGGGAGTAATGTCTCAAACTGTCTACGCTTTGATCGTTCACTGGAAGGCCAGTAGTAGTTTCCGATGGACATCTGGTGGCATTCTGTAATCTGTGGACTATAGGACTGTTGATGAAACACAGAAATTGCATCGGGATTAAATACAACAGTCACCATGCGCACTTTCCTACATGGGAGTAATTCTCAAACATTCTACGCTTTGATCGTTCCCTAGAAGACCAGTAGTAGTTTCCGATGCACATCTGGTGGCATTCTGTAATCTGTGGACTATCAGAGTGTTGATGAAACACAGAAATTGCATCGGGATTGAATACAACAGTCACAACGCGCACTTTCCTCCACGGGAGTAATGTCTCAAACAGTCTACGCATTGATCGTTCCCTGCAAGACCACTAGTAGTTTCCGATGCACATCTGGGGGCATTCTGTAAACTGTGGTCTATCACAGTGTTGATGAAACACAGAATTTGCATCGGGATTGAATACAACAGTCACAACGCGCAACTTCCTCCATGGGAGTAATGTCTCAAACAGTCTACGCTTTGATCGTTCCATGGAAGAACAGTAGTAGTTTCCGATGAACATCTGGAGGCATTCTGTAATCTATGGAGTATCAGAGTGTTGATGAAACACAGAAATTGCATCGGGATTGAATACTACAGTCACCATGCGCACTTTCCTCCATGGGAGTATTGTCTCAAAGAGTTTACGCTTTGATCGTTCCCTGGAATACCAGTAGTAGTTTCTGATGCACATCTGGAGGCATTCTGTAATCTGTGGAGTATCAGAGTGAAACACAGATATTGCATCGGGCTTGAATACAACAGTCACCATCCGCACTTTCCTCTATGGGGGTAATGTCTCAAACTGTCTACGCTTTGATCGTTCCCTAGAAGACCAGTAGTAGTTTCCGATGCACACCTTGAGGCATTCTGTAATCTGTGGAGTATCAGAGTGTTGAAGAAACACAGAAATTTCATCGGGATTGAATACTACAAGCTCCACCTGCACTTTCCTCCATTAGAGTAATGTCTAAAACAGTCTACGCTTTGATCGTTCCCTGGAAGACCAGAAGTAGTTTCCGATGTACATCTGGAGGCATTCTATAATCTTTTTACTATCTGCGTGTTGATGAAACACAGAAATTTCAGCGGGATTGAATACAACAGTCACCATGCACACTTTCCTCCATGGGAGTAATGTCTCAAAAAGTCTACGCTTTGATCGTTCCCTGGAAGACCAGTAGTAGTTTCCGATGCACATCTGGAGGCATTCTGTAATCTGTGGACTATCAGACTGTTGATAAAACACAGTAATTGCCTTGGGATTGAATACAACAGTCACCATGCGCAGTTTCCTCCATGAGAGAAATGTCTCAAACAGTCTACGCTTTGATCGTTCCCTGGAAGACCAGTAGTAGTTTCCGATGCACATCTGGAGGCATTCTGTAATCTGTGAAGTATCAGAGTGCTGATGAAACACATAATATTGCATCGGGATTTAATACAACAGTCACTGTGCGCACCTTCCTCTGTGGGAGTAATGTCTCAAAGGGTTTACCCTTTGATCGTTCTCTGGAAGACCAGTAGTAGTTTCCGATGCACATAGGGACGCATTCTGTAATGTGTGGACTATAAGAGTGTTGATGAAACACCGAAATTGAATCGGGATTGAATACAACAGTCACCATGCGCACTTTCCTCCATGGGAGTTATGTCTCAAACAGTCTACGCATTGATCGTTCCCTGGAAGACCAGTAGTAGTTTGCGATGCACATCTGGAGGCATTCTGTAATCTGTCGAGTATCAGAGTGTTGATGAAACACAGAAATTGCATCGGGATTGAATACAACAGTCACCATGCGCACTTTCCTCCATGGGAGTAATGTCTCAAAGAGTTTACGGTTTGATCGTTCCCTGGAATACCAGTAGTAGTTTCTGATGCTCATCTGGAGGCAATCTGTAATGTGTGGACTATCAGGGTTTTGATGAAACACAGAAATTGCATCGGGATTGAATACAACAGTCACCATGTGCACTTTCCTCCATGGGAGTAATTTTCAAACATTCTACGCTTTTATCGTTCCCTGGTAGACCAGTAGTAGTTTCCGATGCACATATGGTGGCATTCTGTAATCTGTGGACTATCAGAGTGTTGATGAAACAGAGAATTGCATCGGGATTGAATACAACAGTCACAACGCGCACTTTCCTCAACGGGAGTAATGTCTCAGAGAGTCTACGCTTTGATCGTTCCCTGAGGAACAGTAGTAGTTTCCGATGCACATCTGGAGGCATTCTGTAATCTGTGTTGTATCAGAGTGTTGATGAAACACAGAAATTGCATCGAGATTGAATACAACTGTCACCATGCGCACTTTCCTCCATGGGAGTAGTGTCTCAAAGAGTCTAAGATTTGATCGATCCCTGGAAGACCAGTAGTAGTTTACGATGCACATCTGGAGTCATTCTGAAATCTGTGGACTAATCGAGTGTTGATGAAACACAGAAATTGCATCGGGATTGAATACAACAGTCACTATGCGCACATTCCTCCAGGGGAGTAATGTTTCAAACAGTCTACGCTCTGATCGTTCCCTGGAAGACCAGTAGTAGTTTCCGAAGCACATCTAGAAGCATTCTGTTATCTGTGGACTATAAGAGTGTTGACGAAACACAGAAACTGCATCGGGATTGAATACAACAGTCACCATGCGCACTTACCTCCATGGGAGTAATTCTCAAACATTCTACGCATTGATCGTTCCCTGGAAGACCAGTAGTAGTTTCCGATGCACATCTGGAAGCATTCTTTAATCTGTGGACAATCAGAGTGTTGATGAAACACAGAAATTGCATCGGGACTGAAGACAATAGTCACCATGCGCACCTTCCTCCATGGGAGTAATGTCTCTAACAGTCTACGCTTTGATCGTTCCCTTGAAGACCAGTAGTAGTTTACGATGCACATCTGGAGTCATTCTGATATCTGTGGACTAATCGAGTGTTGATGAAACACAGAAATTGCATCGGGACTGAATACAACAGTCACCATGCGCACTTTCCTCCATGGGAGTAATGCCTCAAACAGTCTACGCTTTGATCGTTCACTGGAAGACCAGAAGAAGATTCCGATGCACATCTGGAGGCATTCTGTAATCTGTGGACTATCAGAGTGTTGATGAGACAACGAAATTTCATCGGGATAGAATGCAACAGTCACCATGTGCACTTTCCTCCATGGGAGTAATGCCTCAAACAGTCTACGCTTTGATCGTTCCCAGGAAGACCAGTAGTAGTTTCCTATGCACATCTGGAGGCATTCGGTAATCTGTGGAGTATCAGAGTGTTGATGAAACACAGAAATTGCATCGGGATTGCATACAACAGTCACCATGCGCACTTTCCTCCGTGGGAGTAGTGTCTCTAACAGTCTACGCTTTGTTCGGTTCCTGGAAGTCCAGTAGTAGTTTCTGATGCACATCTGGAGGCATTCTGTATTCTGTGAACTATGAGAGTGTTGATGAAACACTGAAATTGCATCGGGATTGAATACAACAGTCACCATGCGCACTTTGCTCCATGGGAGTAGTGTCTCAACAGCTTACGCTTCGATCGTTCCCTGGAAGACCAGAAGTAGTTTCCCATGCACATCTGGAGGCATTCTGTAATCTGTGGACTATCAGAGTGTTGATGAAACGCAGAAATTGCATCGGGATTGAATACAACAGTCACCATGCGCACTTTCCTCCATGGGAGTAATGTCTCAAACAGTCTACGCTTTGATCGTTCCCAGGAAGACAAGTAGTAGTTTCCGATGCACTTCTGGAGGCATTCTGTAATCTGTGGAGTATCAGAGTGTTGATGAAACACAGAAATTGCATCGGGATTGAGTACAACAGTCACCATGCGCACTTTCCTCCATGGTGGTAATGTCTCAAACTGTCTACGCTTTGATCGTTCCCTGGAAGACCAGTAGCAGTTTCCGATGCACATCTGGAGGCATTCTGTAATCTGTGGAGTATCAGAGTGTTGATGAAACACAGAAATTGCATCGGGATTGATTACAACAGTCACCATGCGCACCTTCCCCGATGGGAGTAATGTCTCAAACAGTCTACGCTTTGATCGTTCACTGGAAGGCCAGTAGTAGTTTCCGATGCACATCTGGAGGCATTCTGTAATCTGTGGACTATCAGACTGTTGATAAAACACAGAAATTGCCTCGGGATTGAATACAACAGTCAACATGCGCAGTTTCCTCCATGAGAGTAATGTCTCAAACAGTCTACGCTTTGATCGTTCCCTGGAAGACCAGTAATAGCTACCGATGCATATCTGGAGGCATTCTGTAATCTGTGGACTATCAGAGTGGTGATGAAACACAGAAATTGCATCGGGATTGAATACAACAGTGACCATGCGCACTTTCCTCCATGGGAGTAATGTCTCAAACAGTCTACGCTTTGATCGTTCCCTGGAAGACCAGTAGTAGTTTGCGATGCAAATCTGGTGGCATTCTGTAATCTGTGGACTATCAGATTGTTGATGAAACACAGAAATTGAATCGGGATTGAATACAACTGTCACCATGCTCACTTTCCTCCATAGGAGTAATGTCTCAAACAGTCTACGCTTTGATCGTTCCCTGGAAGACCAGTAGTAGTTTCCGATGCACATCTAGATGCATTCTGTAATCTGTGGACTATAAGACTGTTGATGAAACACAGAAATTGCATCGGGATTAAATACAACAGTCACCATGCGCACTTTCCTACATGGGAGTAATTCTCAAACATTCTACGCTTTGATCGTTCCCTGGAAGACCAGTAGTAGTTTCCGATGCACATCTGGTGGCATTCTGTAATCTGTGGACTATCAGAGTGTTGATGAAACACAGAAATTGATTCGGGATTGAATACAACAGTCACAACGCGCACTTTCCTCCACGGGAGTAATGTCTCAAACAGTCTACGCTTTGATCGTTCCCTGCAAGACAACTAGTAGTTTCCGATGCACATCTGGTGGCATTCTGTAAACTGTGGTCTATCACAGTGTTGATGAAACACAGAATTTACATCGGGATTGAATACAACAGTCACAACGCGCACTTTCCTCCATGGGAGTAATGTCTCAAACAGTCTACGCTTTGATCGTTCCATGGAAGAACAGTAGTAGTTTCCGATGAACATCTGGAGGCATTCTGTAATCTGTGGAGTATCAGAGTGTTGATGAAACACAGAAATTGCATCGGGATTGAATACTACAGTCACCATGCGCACTTTCCTCCATGGGAGTATTGTCTCAAAGAGTTTACGCTTTGATCGTTCCCTGGAATACCAGTAGTAGTTTCTGATGCACATCTGGAGGCATTCTGTAATGTGTGGACTATCAGAGTGTTGATGAAACACAGAAATTGCATCGGGATTGAATACAACAGTCACCATGCGCACCATGGGAGTAATGTTTCTAACAGCCTACGCTTTGATCGTTCCCTGGAAGACCAGTAGTAGTTTCCGATGCACATCTAGAAGGATTCTGTTATCTGTGGACTATAAGAGTGTTGATGAAACACAGATATTGCATCGCGATTGAATACAAAAGTCACCGTGCGCACTTACCTCCATGGGAGTAATTCTCAAACAGTCTACGCTTTGATCGTTCCCTGGAATACCAGTAGTAGTTTCCGATGCACATATGGAGGCATTCTGTAGTCTGTGGAATGTTAGAGTGTTGATAAACACAGAAATTGCATCGGGATTGAATACAGCAGTCGCCATGCGCACCTTCCTCCATGGGAGTAATGTCTCCAAGAGTTTGCGCTTTGATCGTTCCCTGGAAGACCAGTAGCAATTTCCGATGGACATCTGGAGGCATTCTGTAATCTGTGACTATCAGAGTGTTGATGAAACACAGAAATTGCATCGGGATTGCATACAACTGTCACCATGTGCACCTTCCTCCATGGTAGTAATGTCTCTAAAAGTTTAGGATTTGCTCGTTCCCGGGAAGACAAGTAGTAGTTCCCGATGCACGTCTGGAGGCATTCTGTAATCTGTGGAGTATCAGAGTGAAACACAGATATTGCATCGGGATTGAATACAACAGTCACCATCGGCACTTTCCTCTATGGGGGTAATGTTTAAAACTGTCTACGCTTTGATCGTTCCCTGGAAGACCAGCAGTAGTTTCCGATGCACACCTTGAGGCATTCTGTAATCTGTGGAGTATCAGAGTGTTGAAGAAACACAGAAATTGCATCGGGATTGAATACAACAGTCACCATGCGCACTTTCCTCCATGGGAGTAATGTCTCAAAGAGTTTACGGTTTGATCGTTCCCTGGAATACCAGTAGTAGTTTCTGATGCTCATCTGGAGGCAATCTGTAATGTGTGGACTATCAGAGTTTTGATGAAACACAGAAATTGCATCGGGATTGAATACAACAGTCACCATGTGCACTTTCCTCCATGGGAGTAATTTTCAAACATTCTACGCTTTTATCGTTCCCTGGTAGACCAGTAGTAGTTTCCGATGCACATATGGTGGCATTCTGTAATCTGTGGACTATCAGAGTGTTGATGAAACAGAGAATTGCATCGGGATTGAATACAACAGTCACAACGCGCACTTTCCTCAACGGGAGTAATGTCTCAGAGAGTCTACGCTTTGATCGTTCCCTGAGGAACAGTAGTAGTTTCCGATGCACATCTGGAGGCATTCTGTAATCTGTGTTGTATCAGAGTGTTGATGAAACACAGAAATTGCATCGAGATTGAATACAACAGTCACCATGCGCACTTTCCTCCATGGGAGTAGTGTCTCAAAGAGTCTAAGATTTGATCGATCCCTGGAAGACCAGTAGTAGTTTACGATGCACATCTGGAGTCATTCTGAAATCTGTGGACTAATCGAGTGTTGATGAAACACAGAAATTGCATCGGGATTGAATACAACAGTCACTATGCGCACATTCCTCCAGGGGAGTAATGTTTCAAACAGTCTACGCTCTGATCGTTCCCTGGAAGACCAGTAGTAGTTTCCGAAGCACATCTAGAAGCATTCTGTTATCTGTGGACTATAAGAGTGTTGATGAAACACAGAAACTGCATCGGGATTGAATACAACAGTCACCATGCGCACTTACCTCCATGGGAGTAATTCTCAAACATTCTACGCATTGATCGTTCCCTGGAAGACCAGTAGTAGTTTCCGATGCACATCTGGAAGCATTCTGTAATCTGTGGACAATCAGAGTGTTGATGAAACACAGAAATTGCATCGGGACTGAAGACAATAGTCACCATGCGCACCTTCCTCCATGGGAGTAATGTCTCTAACAGTCTACGCTTTGATCGTTCCCTTGAAGACCAGTAGTAGTTTCCGATGCACATCTGGAGGCATTCTGAAATCTGTGGATTATCAGAGTGTTGATGAAACACAGAAATTGCATCGGGATTGAATACAACAGTCACCATGCGCACTTTCCTCCATGGGAGTAAGGTCTCAAACAGTCTACGCTTTGACCGTTCCCTGGAAGACCAGTAGTAGTTTCCGATGCACATATGGAGGCTTTCTGTAATCGGTGGACTATCAGAGTGTTGATGAAACACAGAAATTGCATCGGGATTGAATACAGCAATCACCATGAGCACTTTCCTCCATGGGGGTAATGTCTCAAAGAGTCTAAGATTTGACGAATCCCTGGAAGACCAGTAGTAGTTTACGATGCACATCTGGAGTCATTCTGATATCTGTGGACTAATCGAGAGTTGATGAAACACAGAAATTGCATCGGGACTGAATACAACAGTCACCATGCGCACTTTCCTCCATGGGAGTAATGCCTCAAACAGTCTACGCTTTGATCGTTCACTGGAAGACCAGAAGAAGATTCCGATGCACATCTGGAGGCATTCTGTAATCTGTGGACTATCAGAGTGTTGATGAGACAACGAAATTTCATCGGGATAGAATGCAACAGTCACCATGTGCACTTTCCTCCATGGGAGTAATGCCTCAAACAGTCTACGCTTTGATCGTTCCCAGGAAGACCAGTAGTAGTTTCCTATGCACATCTGGAGGCATTCGGTAATCTGTGGAGTATCAGAGTGTTGATGAAACACAGAAATTGCATCGGGATTGCATACAACAGTCACCATGCGCACTTTCCTCCGTGGGAGTAGTGTCTCAAACAGTCTACGCTTTGTTCGGTTCCTGGAAGTCCAGTAGTAGTTTCTGATGCACATCTGGAGGCATTCTGTATTCTGTGAACTATGAGAGTGTTGATGAAACACTGAAATTGCATCGGGATTGAATACAACAGTCACCATGCGCACTTTGCTCCATGGGAGTAGTGTCTCAACAGCTTACGCTTCGATCGTTCCCTGGAAGACCAGAAGTAGTTTCCCATGCACATCTGGAGGCATTCTGTAATCTGTGGACTATCAGAGTGCTGATGAAACGCAGAAATTGCATCGGGATTGAATACAACAGTCACCATGCGCACTTTCCTCCATGGGAGTAATGTCTCAAACAGTCTACGCTTTGATCGTTCCCAGGAAGACAAGTAGTAGTTTCCGATGCACTTCTGGAGGCATTCTGTAATCTGTGGAGTATCAGAGTGTTGATGAAACACAGAAATTGCATCGGGATTGAGTACAACAGTCACCATGCGCACTTTCCTCCATGGTGGTAATGTCTCAAACTGTCTACGCTTTGATCGTTCCCTGGAAGACCAGTAGCAGTTTCCGATGCACATCTGGAGGCATTCTGTAATCTGTGGAGTATCAGAGTGTTGATGAAACACAGAAATTGCATCGGGATTGATTACAACAGTCACCATGCGCACCTTCCCCGATGGGAGTAATGTCTCAAACAGTCTACGCTTTGATCGTTCCCTGGAAGACCAGTAATAGCTACCGATGCATATCTGGAGGCATTCTGTAATCTGTGGACTATCAGAGTGGTGATGAAACACAGAAATTGCATCGGGATTGAATACAACAGTGACCATGCGCACCTTCCTCCATGGGAGTAATGTCTCAAACAGTCTACGCTTTGATCGTTCCCTGGAAGACCAGTAGTAGTTTGCGATGCAAATCTGGTGGCATTCTGTAATCTGTGGACTATCAGATTGTTGATGAAACACAGAAATTGAATCGGGATTGAATACAACTGTCACCATGCTCACTTTCCTCCATAGGAGTAATGTCTCAAACAGTCTACGCTTTGATCGTTCCCTGGAAGACCAGTAGTAGTTTCCGATGCACATCTAGATGCATTCTGAAATCTGTGGACTATAAGACTGTTGATGAAACACAGAAATTGCATCGGGATTAAATACAACAGTCACCATGCGCACTTTCCTACATGGGAGTAATTCTCAAACATTCTACGCTTTGATCGTTCCCTGGAAGACCAGTAGTAGTTTCCGATGCACATCTGGTGGCATTCTGTAATCTGTGGACTATCAGAGTGTTGATGAAACACAGAAATTGATTCGGGATTGAATACAACAGTCACAACGCGCACTTTCCTCCACGGGAGTAATGTCTCAAACAGTCTACGCTTTGATCGTTCCCTGCAAGACAACTAGTAGTTTCCGATGCACATCTGGTGGCATTCTGTAAACTGTGGTCTATCACAGTGTTGATGAAACACAGAATTTACATCGGGATTGAATACAACAGTCACAACGCGCACTTTCCTCCATGGGAGTAATGTCTCAAACAGTCTACGCTTTGATCGTTCCATGGAAGAACAGTAGTAGTTTCCGATGAACATCTGGAGGCATTCTGTAATCTGTGGAGTATCAGAGTGTTGATGAAACACAGAAATTGCATCGGGATTGAATACTACAGTCACCATGCGCACTTTCCTCCATGGGAGTATTGTCTCAAAGAGTTTACGCTTTGATCGTTCCCTGGAATACCAGTAGTAGTTTCTGATGCACATCTGGAGGCATTCTGTAATGTGTGGACTATCAGAGTGTTGATGAAACACAGAAATTGCATCGGGATTCAATACAATAGTCACCATGCGCACCATGGGAGTAATGTTTCTAACAGCCTACGCTTTGATCGTTCCCTGGAAGACCAGTAGTAGTTTCCGATGCACATCTAGAAGGATTCTGTTATCTGTGGACTATAAGAGTGTTGATGAAACACAGATATTGCATCGCGATTGAATACAAAAGTCACCGTGCGCACTTACCTCCATGGGAGTAATTCTCAAACAGTCTACGCTTTGATCGTTCCCTGGAATACCAGTAGTAGTTTCCGATGCACATATGGAGGCATTCTGTAGTCTGTGGAATGTTAGAGTGTTGATAAACACAGAAATTGCATCGGGATTGAATACAGCAGTCGCCATGCGCACCTTCCTCCATGGGAGTAATGTCTCCAAGAGTTTGCGCTTTGATCGTTCCCTGGAAGACCAGTAGCAATTTCCGATGGACATCTGGAGGCATTCTGTAATCTGTGACTATCAGAGTGTTGATGAAACACAGAAATTGCATCGGGATTGCATACAACTGTCACCATGTGCACCTTCCTCCATGGTAGTAATGTCTCTAAAAGTTTAGGATTTGCTCGTTCCCGGGAAGACAAGTAGTAGTTCCCGATGCACGTCTGGAGGCATTCTGTAATCTGTGGAGTATCAGAGTGAAACACAGATATTGCATCGGGATTGAATACAACAGTCACCATCGGCACTTTCCTCTATGGGGGTAATGTTTAAAACTGTCTACGCTTTGATCGTTCCCTGGAAGACCAGCAGTAGTTTCCGATGCACACCTTGAGGCATTCTGTAATCTGTGGAGTATCAGAGTGTTGAAGAAACACAGAAATTGCATCGGGATTGAATACTACAAGCACCACCTACACTTTCCTCCATTAGAGTAATGTCTAAAACAGTCTACGCTTTGATCGTTCCCTGGAAGACCAGAAGCAGTTTCCGATGTACATCTGGAGGCATTCTATAATCTTTTTACTACCTGCGTGTTGATGAAACACAGAAATTTCAGCGGGATTGAATACAACAGTCACCATGCACACTTTCCTCCATGGGAGTAATGTCTCAAAAAGTCTACGCTTTGATCGTTCCCTGGAAGACCAGTAGTAGTTTCCGATGCACATCTGGAGGCATTCTGTAATCTGTGGACTATCAGACTTTTGATAAAACACAGAAATTGCCTTGGGATTGAATACAACAGTCAATATGCGCAGTTTCCTCCATGAGAGAAATGTCTCAAACAGTCTACGCTTTGATCGTTCCCTGGAAGACCAGTAGTCGTTTCCGATGCACATCTGGAGGCATTCTGTAATCTGTAAAGTATCAGCGTGCTGATGAAACACAGATATTGCATCGGGATTTTATTACAACAGTCACTGTGCGCACCTTCCTCCATGGGAGTAATGTCTCAAAGGGTTTACCCTTTGATCGTTCTCTGGAAGACCAGTAGTAGTTTCCGATGCACATAGGGAGGCATTCTGTAATGTGTGGACTATCAGAGTGTTGATGAAACACCGAAATTGAATCGGGATTGAATACGACAGTCACCATGCGCACTTTCCTCCATGGGAGTTATGTCTCAAACAGTCTACGCATTGATCGTTCCCTGGTAGACCAGTAGTAGTTTCCGATGCACATATGGTGGCATTCTGTAATCTGTGGACTATCAGAGTGTTGATGAAACAGAGAATTGCATCGGGATTGAATACAACAGTCACAAAGCGCACTTTCCTCAACGGGAGTAATGTCTCAGAGAGTCTACGCTTTGATCGTTCCCTGGAGGAACAGTAGTAGCTTCCGATGCACATCTGGAGGCATTCTGTAATCTGTGGAGTATCAGAGTGCTGATGAAACACAGAAATTGCATCGAGATTGAATACAACAGTCACCATGCGCACTTTCCTCCATGGGAGTAGTGTCTCAAAGAGTCTAAGATTTGATCGATCCCTGGAAGACCAGTAGTAGTTTACGATGCACATCTGGAGTCATTCTGAAATCAGTGGACTAATCGAGTGTTGATGAAACACAGAAATTGCATCGGGATTGAATACAACAGTCACTATGCCCACATTCCTCCAGGGGAGTAATGATTCAAACAGTCTACGCTCTGATCGTTCCCTGGAAGACCAGTAGTAGTTTCCGATGCACATCTAGAAGCATTCTGTTATCTGTGGACTATCAGAGTGTTGATGAAACACAGAAATTTCTTCGGGGTTGAATACAACTGTCACCGTGCGCACTTTCCTCCAGGGGAGTAATGTCTCAAAGAGTCTACGCTTTAATCGTTCCATGGAAGACCATTAGTAGTTTCCGATGCACATCTGGAGGCATTCTGTGATCTGTGGATTATCAGAGTGTTGATGAAACACTAAAATTGCATAGGGATTGAATACAACAGTCACCATGCGCACTTTCCTCCATAGGAGTAGTGTCTCAAACAGTCTACGCTTTGATCGTTCCTTGGAAGACAAGTAGTAGTTTCCGGTGCACATCTGGAGGCATTCTGTAATATGTGGACAATCAGTCTGTTGATGGAACACAGAAATTGCATCCGGATTGAATACAACAGTCACCGTGTGCACTATCCTCAATGGGAGTAATGTCTCAAACAGTCTACGCTTTGATCGTTCCCTGCAAGACAACTAGTAGTTTCCGATGCACATCTGGTGGCATTCTGTAAACTGTGGTCTATCACAGTGTTGATGAAACACAGAATTTGCATCGGGATTGAATACAACAGTCACAACGCGCACTTTCCTCCATGGGAGTAATGTCTCAAACAGTCTACGCTTTGATCGTTCCATGGAAGAACAGTAGTAGTTTCCGATGAACATCTGGAGGCATTCTGTAATCTGTGGAGTATCAGAGTGTTGATGAAACACAGAAATTGCATCGGGATTGAATACTACAGTCACCATGCGCACTTTCCTCCATGGGAGTATTGTCTCAAAGAGTTTACGCTTTGATCGTTCCCTGGAATACCAGTAGTAGTTTCTGATGCACATCTGGAGGCATTCTGTAATGTGTGGACTATCAGAGTGTTGATGAAACACAGAAATTGCATCGGGATTGAATACAACAGTCACCATGCGCACCATGGGAGTAATGTTTCTAACAGCCTACGCTTTGATCGTTCCCTGGAAGACCAGTAGTAGTTTCTGATGCACATCTAGAATGGTTCCGATGTACATCTGGAGGCATTCTATAATCTTTTTACTACCTGCGTGTTGATGAAACACAGAAATTTCAGCGGGATTGAATACAACAGTCACCATGCACACTTTCCTCCATGGGAGTAATGTCTCAAAAAGTCTACGATTTGATCGTTCCCTGGAAGACCAGTAGTAGTTTCCGATGCACATCTGGAGGCATTCTGTAATCTGTGGACTATCAGACTGTTGATAAAACACAGAAATTGCCTTGGGATTGAATACAACAGTCAATATGCGCAGTTTCCTCCATGAGAGAAATGTCTCAAACAGTCTACGCTTTGATCGTTCCCTGGAAGACCAGTAGTAGTTTCCGATGCACATCTGGAGGCATTCTGTAATCTGTGAAGTATCAGCGTGCTGATGAAACACAGATATTGCATCGGGATTTAATACAACAGTCACCGTGCGCACTTTCCTCCAGGGGAGTAATGTCTCAAAGAGTCTACGCTTTAATCGTTCCATGGAAGACCATTAGTAGTTTCCGATGCACATCTGGAGGCATTCTGTGATCTGTGGATTATCAGAGTGTTGATGAAACACTAAAATTGCATAGGGATTGAATACAACAGTCACCATGCGCACTTTCCTCCATAGGAGTAGTGTCTCAAACAGTCTACGCTTTGATCGTTCCTTGGAAGACAAGTAGTAGTTTCCTGTGCACATCCGGAGGCATTCTGTAATATGTGGACAATCAGTCTGTTGATGGAACACAGAAATTGCATCCGGATTGAATACAACAGTCACCGTGTGCACTATCCTCAATGGGAGTAATGTCTCAAACAGTCTACGCTTTGATCGTTCCCAGGAAGACCAGTAGTAGTTTCCTATGCACATCTGGAGGCATTCGGTAATCTGTGGAGTATCAGAGTGTTGATGAAACA
This sequence comes from Schistocerca gregaria, assembly GCF_023897955.1. Lineage (NCBI taxonomy): Eukaryota > Metazoa > Arthropoda > Insecta > Orthoptera > Acrididae > Schistocerca > Schistocerca gregaria. The sequence goes on along the minus strand of NW_026061798.1, from coordinate 1,433,203 downwards.
CAGAAATTGCATCGGGATTGCATACAACAGTCACCATGCGCACTTTCCTCCGTGGGAGTAGTGTCTCAAACAGTCTACGCTTTGTTCGGTTCCTGGAAGTCCAGTAGTAGTTTCTGATGCACATCTGGAGGCATTCTGTATTCTGTGAACTATGAGAGTGTTGATGAAACACTGAAATTGCATCGGGATTGAATACAACAGTCACCATGCGCACTTTGCTCCGTGGGAGAAGTGTCTCAACAGCTTCCACTTTGATCGTTCCCTGGAAGACCAGAAGTAGTTTCCGATGCACATCTGGAGGCATTCTGTAATCTGTGGACTATCAGAGTGTTGATGAAACACAGAAATTTCTTCGGGGTTGAATACAACTGTCAACGTGCGCACTTTCCTCCATTTGAGTAATGTCTCAAACAGTCTACGCTTTGACCGTTCCCAGGAAGACAAGTAGTGGTTTCCGATGCACATCTGGAGGCATTCTGTAATCTGTGGAGTATCAGAGTGTTGATGAAACGCAGAAATTGCATCGGGATTGAATACAACAGTCACCATGCGCACTTTCCTCCATGGGAGTAATGTCTCAAACAGTCTGCGATTTGATCGTTCCCTGGAAGTCCAGTAGTAGTTTCCGATGCACATCTGGAGGCATTCTGTAATCTGTGGACTATCAGAGTGTTGATGAAACACAGAAATGTCATCGGGATTGAATACAACAGTCACCATGCGCACTTTCCTCCATGGGAGTAATGTCTCAAACAGTCTACGCTTTGATCGTTCCCAGGAAGACAAGTAGTAGTTTCCGATGCACTTCTGGAGGCATTCTGTAATCTGTGGAGTATCAGAGTGTTGATGAAACACAGAAATTGCATCGGGATTGAATACAACATTCACCATGCGCACTTTCCTCCATGGTGGTAATGTCTCAAACTGTCTACGCTTTGATCGTTCCCTGGAAGACCAGTAGTAGTTTCCGATGCACATCTGGAGGCATTCTGTAATCTGTGGAGTATCAGAGTGTTGATGAAACACAGAAATTGCATCGGGATTGATTACAACAGTCACCATGCGCAGCTTCCCCGATGGGAGTAATGTCTCAAACAGTCTACGCTTTGATCGTTCCCTGGAAGACCAGTAGTAGTTTCCGATTCACATCTGGAGGCATTCTGTACTCTGTGGAGTATCAGAGTGTTGATGAAACACAGAAATTGCATCGGGATTGAATACAACAGTCACCATGCGCACTTTCCTCCATGGGAGTAATGTCTCAAACTGTCTACGCTTTGATCGTTCACTGGAAGGCCAGTAGTAGTTTCCGATGGACATCTGGTGGCATTCTGTAATCTGTGGACTATCAGACTGTTGATAAAACACAGAAATTGCCTCGGATTGAATACAACAGTCACCATGCGCAGATTCCTCCATGAGAGTAATATCTCAAACAGTCTACGCTTTGATCGTTCCCTGGAAGACCAGTAATAGCTACCGATGCATATCTGGAGGCATTCTGTAATCTGTGGACTATCAGAGTGGTGATGTAACACAGAAATTGCATCGGGATCGAATACAACAGTGACCATGCTCACTTTCCTCCATGGGAGTAATGTCTCAAACTGTCTACGCTTTGATCGTTCCAAGGAAGACCAGTAGTAGTTTGCGATGCAAATCTGGTGGCATTCTGTAATCTGTGGACTATCAGAGTGTTGATGAAACACAGAAATTGAATCGGGATTGAATACAACTGTCACCATGCTCACTTTCTTCCATAGGAGTAATGTCTCAAACAGTCTACGCTTTGATCGTTCCCTGGAAGACCAGTAGTAGTTTCCGATGCACATCTAGATGCATTCTGTAATCTGTGGACTATAGGACTGTTGATGAAACACAGAAATTGCATCGGGATTAAATACAACACTCACCATGCGCACTTTTCTACATGGGAGTAATTCTCAAACATTCTACGCTTTGATCGTTCCCTAGAAGACCAGTAGTAGTTTCCGATGCACATCTGGTGGCATTCTGTAATCTGTGGACTATCAGAGTGTTGATGAAACACAGAAATTGCATCGGGATTGAATACAACAGTCACAACGCGCACTTTCCTCCACGGGAGTAATGTCTCAAACAGTCTACGCATTGATCGTTCCCTGCAAGACCACTAGTAGTTTCCGATGCACATCTGGGGGCATTCTGTAAACTGTGGTCTATCACAGTGTTGATGAAACACAGAATTTGCATCGGGATTGAATACAACAGTCACAACGCGCACCTTCCTCCATGGGAGTAATGTCTCAAACAGTCTACGCTTTGATCGTTCCATGGAAGAACAGTAGTAGTTTCCGATGAACATCTGGAGGCATTCTGTAATCTATGGAGGATCAGAGTGTTGATGAAACACAGAAATTGCATCGGGATTGAATACTACAGTCACCATGCGCACTTTCCTCCATGGGAGTATTGTCTCAAAGAGTTTACGCTTTGATCGTTCCCTGGAATACCAGTAGTAGTTTCTGATGCACATCTGGAGGAATTCTGTAATCTGTGGAGTATCAGAGTAAAACACAGATATTGCATCGGGCTTAAATACAACAGTCACCATCCGCACTTTCCTCTATGGGGGTAATGTCTCAAACTGTCTACGCTTTGATCGTTCCCTAGAAGACCAGTAGTAGTTTCCCATGCACACCTTGAGGCATTCTGTAATCTGTGGAGTATCAGAGTGTTGAAGAAACACAGAAATTTCATCGGGATTGAATACTACAAGCTCCACCTGCACTTTCCTCCATTAGAGTAATGTCTAAAACAGTCTACGCTTTGATCGTTCCCTGGAAGACCAGAAGTAGTTTCCGATGTACATCTGGAGGCATTCTATAATCTTTTTACTATCTGCGTGTTGATGAAACACAGAAATTTCAGCGGGATTGAATACAACAGTCACCATGCACACTTTCCTCCATGGGAGTAATGTCTCAAAAAGTCTACGCTTTGATCGTTCCCTGGAAGACCAGTAGTAGTTTCCGATGCACATCTGGAGGCATTCTGTAATCTGTGGACTATCAGACTGTTGATAAAACACAGTAATTGCCTTGGGATTGAATACAACAGTCACCATGCGCAGTTTCCTCCATGAGAGAAATGTCTCAAACAGTCTACGCTTTGATCGTTCCCTGGAAGACCAGTAGTAGTTTCCGATGCACATCTGGAGGCATTCTGTAATCTGTGAAGTATCAGAGTGCTGATGAAACACAGATATTGCATCGGGATTTAATACAACAGTCACTGTGCGCACCTTCCTCTGTGGGAGTAATGTCTCAAAGGGTTTACCCTTTGATCGTTCTCTGGAAGACCAGTAGTAGTTTCCGATGCACATAGGGACGCATTCTGTAATGTGTGGACTATAAGAGTGTTGATGAAACACCGAAATTGAATCGGGATTGAATACAACAGTCACCATGTGCACTTTCCTCCATGGGAGTTATGTCTCAAACAGTCTACGCATTGATCGTTCCCTGGAAGACCAGTAGTAGTTTGCGATGCACATCTGGAGGCATTCTGTAATCTGTCGAGTATCAGAGTGTTGATGAAACACAGAAATTGCATCGGGATTGAATACAACCGTCACCATGCGCACTTTCCTCCATGGGAGTAATGTCTCAAAGAGTTTACGGTTTGATCGTTCCCTGGAATACCAGTAGTAGTTTCTGATACTCATCTGGAGGCAATCTGTAATGTGTGGACTATCAGAGTTTTGATGAAACACAGAAATTGCATCGGGATTGAATACAACAGTCACCATGTGCACTTTCCTCCATGGGAGTAATTTTCAAACATTCTACGCTTTTATCGTTCCCTGGTAGAACAGTAGTAGTTTCCGATGCACATATGGTGGCATTCTGTAATCTGTGGACTATCAGAGTGTTGATGAAACAGAGAATTGCATCGGGATTGAATACAACAGTCACAACGCGCACTTTCCTCAACGGGAGTAATGTCTCAGAGAGTCTACGCTTTGATCGTTCCCTGAGGAACAGTAGTAGTTTCCGATGCACATCTGGAGGCATTCTGTAATCTGTGTTGTATCAGAGTGTTGATGAAACACAGAAATTGCATCGAGATTGAATACAACAGTCACCATGCGCACTTTCCTCCATGGGAGTAGTGTCTCAAAGAGTCTAAGATTTGATCGATCCCTGGAAGACCAGTAGTAGTTTACGATGCACATCTGGAGTCATTCTGAAATCTGTGGACTAATCGAGTGTTGATGAAACACAGAAATTGCATCGGGATTGAATACAACAGTCACTTGCGCACATTCCTCCAGGGGAGTAATGTTTCAAACAGTCTACGCTCTGATCGTTCCCTGGAAGACCAGTAGTAGTTTCCGAAGCACATCTAGAAGCATTCTGTTATCTGTGGACTATAAGAGTGTTGATGAAACACAGAAACTGCATCGGGATTGAATACAACAGTCACCATGCGCACTTACCTCCATTTGAGTAATTCTCAAACATTCTACGCATTGATCGTTCCCTGGAAGACCAGTAGTAGTTTCCGATGCACATCTGGAAGCATTCTGTAATCTGTGGACAATCAGAGTGTTGATGAAACACAGAAATTGCATCGGGACTGAAGACAACAGTCACCATGCGCACCTTCCTCCATGGGAGTAATGTCTCTAACAGTCTACGCTTTGATCGTTCCCTTGAAGACCAGTAGTAGTTTCCGATGCACATCTGGAGGCATTCTGAAATCTGTGGATTATCAGAGTGTTGATGAAACACAGAAATTGCATCGGGATTGAATACAACAGTCACCATGCGCACTTTCCTCCATGGGAGTAAGGTCTCAAACAGTCTACGCTTTGACCGTTCCCTGGAAGACCAGTAGTAGTTTCCGATGCACATATGGAGGCTTTCTGTAATCGGTGGACTATCAGAGTGTTGATGAAACACAGAAATTGCATCGGGATTGAATACAGCAATCACCATGAGCACTTTCCTCCATGGGGGTAATGTCTCAAAGAGTCTAAGATTTGACGAATCCCTGGAAGACCAGTAGTAGTTTACGATGCACATCTGGAGTCATTCTGATATCTGTGGACTAATCGAGTGTTGATGAAACACAGAAATTGCATCGGGACTGAATACAACAGTCACCATGCGCACCTTCCTCCATATGAGTAATGTCTCTAACAGTCTACGCTTTGATCGTTCCCTTGAAGACCAGTAGTAGTTTCCGATGCACATCTAGATGCATTCTGTAATCTGTGGACTATGAGACTGTTGATGAAACACAGAAATTGCATCGGGATTAAAAACAACAGTCACCATACGCACTATCCTACAGGGGAGTAATTCTCAAACATTCAACGCTTTGATCGTTCCCTGGAAGACCAGTAGTAGTTTCCGATGCACATCTGGTGGCATTCTGTAATCTGTGGACTATCAGAGTGTTGATGAAACACAGAAATTGCATCGGGATTGAATACAACAGTCACAACGCGCACTTTCCTCCACGGGAGTAATGTCTCAAACAGTCTACGCTTTGATCGTTCCCTGCAAGACCAGTAGTAGTTTCCGATGCACATCTGGTGGCATTCTGTAAACTGTGGTCTGTCACAGTGTTGATGAAACACAGAATTTGCATCGGGATTGAATACAACAGTCACAACGCGCACTTTCCTCCATGGGAGTAATGTCTCAAACAGTCTACGATTTGATCGTTCCCTGGAATACCAGTAGTAGTTTCTGATGCACATCTGGAGGCATTCTGTAATGTGTGGACTATCAGAGTGTTGATGAAACACAGAAATTGCATCGGGATTGAATACAACAGTCACCATGCGCACTTTACTCAATGGGGGTAATGTCTCAAAGAGTCTAAGCTTTGATCGTTTCCTGGAAGACCAGTAGTAGTTTCCGATGCACACGTGGAGGCATTCTGATATCTGTGGAGTAACTGAGTGTTGATGAAACACAGAAATTGCATCGGGATTGAATACAACAGTCACCATGCGCACCATGGGAGTAATGTTTCTAACAGTCTACGCTCTGATCGTTCCCTGGAAGACCAGTAGTAGTTTCCTATGCACATCTAGAAGCATTCTGTTATCTGTGGACTATAAGAGTGTTGATGAAACACAGAAACTGCATCGGGATTGAATACAACAGTCACCATGCGCACTTACCTCCATGGGAGTAATTCTCAAACATTTTACGCAATGATCGTTCCCTGGAAGACCAGTAGTAGTTTCCGATGCACATCTGGAAGCATTCTGTAATCTGTGGACTATCAGAGTGTTGATGAAACACAGATATTGCATCGGGACTGAATACAACAGTCACCATGCGCACCTTCCTCCATGGGAGTAATGTCTCTAACAGTCTACGCTTTGATCGTTCCCTTGAAAACCTGTAGTAGCTTCCGATGCACATATGGAGGCATTCTGTAATCGGTGGACTATCAGAGTGTTGATGAAACACAGAAATTGCATCGGGATTGAATACAGCAACCAACATGCGCACTTTCCTCCATGGGGGTAATGTCTCAAAGAGTCTAAGATTTGATCGATCCCCGGAAGACCAGTAGTAGTTTACGATGCACATCTGGAGTCATTCTGAAATCTGTATACTAATCGAGTGTTGATGAAACACAGAAATTGCATCGGGATTGAATGCAAAAGTCACCATGTGCACCTTCCTCCATGGGAGTAATGTCTCTAACAGTCTACGCTTTGATCGTTCCCTTGAAGACCAGTAGTAGTTTCCGATGCACATCTGGAGGCATTCTGAAATCTGTGGATTATCAGAGTGTTGATGAAACACAGAAATTGCATCGGGATTGAATACAACAGTCACCATGCGCACTTTCCTCCATGGGAGTAATGTCAGAAACAGTCTACGCTTTGATCGTTGCATGGAAGACCAGTAGTAGTTTCCGATGCACATCTCGTGGCATTCTGTAATGTGTGGACTATCAGAGTGTTGATGAAACACAGAAACTGCATCGGGATTGAATACAACAGTCACCATGCGCACTTACTTTCATGGGAGTAATTCTCAAACATTCTACGCATTGATCGTTCCCTGGAAGACCAGTAGTAGTTTCCGATGCACATCTGGATGCATTCTGTAATCTGTGGATTATCAGAGTGTTGATGAAACACAGAAATTGCATCGGGATTGAATACAACAGTCACCGTGCGCACTTTCCTCCATGGGAGTAATGTCTCAAACAGTCTGCGATTTGATCGTTCCCTGGAAGTCCAGTGGTAGTTTCCGATGCACATCTGGAGGCATTCTGTAATCTGTGGACTATCAGAGTGTTGATGAAACACAGAAATGTCATCGGGATTGAATACAACACTCAACATGCGCACTTTCCTCCATGGGAGTAATGTCTCAAACAGTCTACGCTTTGATCGTTCCCAGGAAGACAAGTAGTAGTTTCCGATATACTTCTGGAGGCATTCTGTAATCTGTGGAGTATCAGAGTGTTGATGAAACACAGAAATTGCATCGGGATTGAATACAACAGTCACCATGCGCACTTTCCTCCATGGTGGTAATGTCTCAAACTGTCTACGCTTTGATCGTTCGCTGGAAGACCAGTAGCAGTTTCCGATGCACATCTGGAGGCATTCTGTAATCTGTGGAGTATCAGAGTGTTGATGAAACACAGAAATTGCATCGGGATTGATTACAACAGTCACCATGCGCACCTTCCCCGATGGGAGTAATGTCTCAAACAGTCTACGCTTTGATCGTTCCCTGGAAGACCAGTAGTAGTTTCCGATTCACATCTGGAGGCATTCTGTACTCTGTGGAGTATCAGAGTGTTGATGAAACACAGAAATTGCATCGGGATTGAATACAACAGTCGCCATGCGCACTTTCCTCCATGGGAGTAATGTCTCAAACAGTCTACGCTTTGATCGTTCACTGGAAGGCCAGTAGTAGTTTCCGATGCACATCTGGAGGCATTCTGTAATCTGTGGACTATCAGACTGTTGATAAAACACAGAAATTGCCTCGGGATTGAATACAACAGTCACCATGCGCAGTTTCCTCCATGAGAGTAATGTCTCAAACAGTCTACGCTTTGATCGTTCCCTGGAAGACCAGTAATAGCTACCAATGCATATCTGGAGGCATTCTGTAATCTGTGGACTATCAGAGTGGTGATGAAACACAGAAATTGCATCGGGATTGAATACAACAGTGACCATGCGCACTTTCCTCCATGGGAGTAATGTCTCAAACTGTCTACGCTTTGATCGTTCCCTGGAAGACCAGTAGTAGTTTGCGATGCAAATCTGGTGGCATTCTGTAATCTGTGGACTATCAGAGTGTTGATGAAACACAGAAATTGAATCGGGATTGAATACAACTGTCACCATGCTCACTTTCCTCCATAGGAGTAATGTCTCAAACAGTCTACGCTTTGATCGTTCCCTGGAAGACCAGTAGTAGTTTCCGATGCACATCTAGATGCATTCTGTAATCTGTGGACTATAAGACTGTTGATGAAACACAGAAATTGCATCGGGATTAAATACAACAGTCACCATGCGCACTTTCCTACATGGGAGTAATTCTCAAACATTCTACGCTTTGATCGTTCCCTGGAAGACCAGTAGTAGTTTCCGATGCACATCTGGTGGCATTCTGTAATCTGTGGACTATCAGAGTGTTGATGAAACACAGAAATTGCATCGGGATTGAATACAACAGTCACAACGCGCACTTTCCTCCACGGGAGTAATGTCTCAAACAGTCTACGCTTTGATCGTTCCCTGGAAGACCAGTAGTAGTTTCCGATGCACATCTAGAAGGATTCTGTTATCTGTGGACTATAAGAGTGTTGATGAAACACAGAAATTGCATCGCGATTGAATACAAAAGTCACCGTGCGCACTTACCTCCATGGGAGTAATTCTCAAACAGTCTACGCTTTGATCGTTCCCTGGAATACCAGTAGTAGTTTCCGATGCACATATGGAGGCATTCTGTAGTCTGTGGAATGTTAGAGTGTTGATAAACACAGAAATTGCATCGGGATTGAATACAGCAGTCACCATGCGCACCTTCCTCCATGGGAGTAATGTCTCCAAGAGTTTACGCTTTGATCGTTCCCTGGAAGACCAGTAGCAATTTCCGATGGACATCTGGAGGCATTCTGTAATCTGTGACTATCAGAGTGTTGATGAAACACAGAAATTGCATCGGGATTGCATACAACTGTCACCATGCGCACCTTCCTCCATGGTAGTAATGTCTCTAAAAGTTTAGGATTTGCTCGTTCCCGGGAAGACAAGTAGTAGTTCCCGATGCACGTCTGGAGGCATTCTGTAATCTGTGGAGTATCAGAGTGAAACACAGATATTGCATCGGGATTGAATACAACAGTCACCATCGGCACTTTCCTCTATGGGGGTAATGTCTCAAACTGTCTACGCTTTGATCGTTAACTGGAAGACCAGTAGTAGTTTCCGATGCACACCTTGAGGCATTCTGTAATCTGTGGAGTATCAGATTGTTGAAGAAACACAGAAATTGCATCGGGATTGAATACTACAAGCACCACCTGCACTTTCCTCCATTAGAGTAATGTCTAAAACAGTCTACGCTTTGATCGTTCCCTGGAAGACCAGAAGTAGTTCCCGATGTACATCTGGAGGCATTCTATAATCTTTTTACTACTTGCGTGTTGATGAAACACAGAAATTTCAGCGGGATTGAATACAACAGTCACCATGCACACTTTCCTCCATGGGAGTAATGTCTCAAAAAGTCTACGCTTTGATCGTTCCCTGGAAGACCAGTAGTAGTTTCCGATGCACATCTGGAGGCATTCTGTAATCTGTGGACTATCAGACTGTTGATAAAACACAGAAATTGCCTTGGGATTGAATACAACAGTCACCATGCGCAGTTTCATCCATGAGAGAAATGTCTCAAACAGTCTACGCTTTGATCGTTCCCTGGAAGACCAGTAGTAGTTTCCGATGAACATAGGGAGGCATTCTGTAATGTGTGGACTATCAGAGTGTTGATGAAACACCGAAATTGAATCGGGATTGAATACGACAGTCACCATGCGCACTTTCCTCCATAGGAGTTATTTCTCAAACAGTCTACGCATTGATCGTTCCCTGGTAGACCAGTAGTAGTTTCCGATGCACATCTGGAGGCATTCTGTAATCTGTGGACTATCAGACTGTTGATAAAACACAGAAATTGCCTCGGGATTGAATACAACAGTCACCATGCGCAGATTCCTCCATGAGAGTAATGTCTCAAACAGTCTACGCTTTGATCGTTCCCTGGAAGACCAGTAATAGCTACCGATCCATATCTGGAGCCATTCTGTAATCTGTGGACTATCAGAGTGGTGATGAAACACAGAAATTGCATCGGGATTGAATACAACAGTGACCATGCGCACTTTCCTCCATGGGAGTAATGTCTCAAACAGTCTACGCTTTGATCGTTCCAAGGAAGACCACTAGTAGTTTGCGATGCAAATCTGGTGGCATTCTGTAATCTGTGGAGTATCAGAGTGTTGATGAAACACAGAAATGTCATCGGGATTGAATACAACAGTCACCATGCGCACTTTCCTCCATGGGAGTAATGTCTCAAACAGTCTACGCATTGATCGTTCCCTGGTAGACCAGTAGTAGTTTCCGATGCACATCTGGAGGCATTCTGTAATCTGTGGACTATCAGACTGTTGATAAAACACAGAAATTGCCTCGGGATTGAATACAACAGTCACCATGCGCAGATTCCTCCATGAGAGTAATGTCTCAAAGAGTCTACGCTTTGATCGTTCCCTGGAAGACCAGTAATAGCTACCGATCCATATCTGGAGCCATTCTGTAATCTGTGGACTATCAGAGTGGTGATGAAACACAGAAATTGCATCGGGATTGAATACAACAGTCACCATGCGCACTTTCCTACATGGGAGTAATGTCTCAATCAGTCTACGCTTTGATCGTTCCCTGCAAGACCACTAGTAGTTTCCGATGCACATCTAGGGGCATTCTGTAAACTGTGGTCTATCACAGTGTTGATGAAACACAGAATTTGCATCGGGATAGAATACAACAGTCACAACGCGCACTTTCCTCCACGGGAGTAATGTCTCAAACAGTCTACGCTTTGATCGTTCCCTGCAAGACCACTAGTAGTTTCCGATGCACATCTGGGGGCATTCTGTAAACTGTGGTCTATCACAGTGTTGATGAAACACAGAATTTGCATCGGGATTGAATACAACAGTCACAACGCGCACTTTCCTCCATGGGAGTAATGTCTCAAACAGTCTACGCTTTGATCGTTCCATGGAAGAACAGTAGTAGTTTCCGATGAACATCTGGAGGCATTCTGTAATCTGTGGAGTATCAGAGTGTTGATGAAACACAGAAATTGCATCGGGATTGAATACTACAGTCACCATGCGCACTTTCCTCCATGGGAGTATTGTCTCAAAGAGTTTACGCTTTGATCGTTCCCTGGAATACCAGTAGTAGTTTCTGATGCACATCTGGAGGCATTCTGTAATCTGTGCAGTATCAGAGTGAAACACAGATATTGCATCGGGATTGAAAACAACAGTCACCATCCGCACTTTCCTCTATGGGGGTAATGTCTCAAACTGTCTACGCTTTGATCGTTCCCTGGAAGAGCAGTAGTAGTTTCCGATGCACACCTTGAGGCATTCTGTAATCTGTGGAGTATCAGAGTGTTGAAGAAACACAGAAATTGCATCGGGATTGAATACTACAAGCACCAACCTGCACTTTCCTCCATTAGAGTAATGTCTAAAACAGTCTACGCTTTGATCGTTCCCTGGAAGACCAGAAGTAGTTTCCGATGTACATCTGGAGGCATTCTATAATCTTTTTACTATCTGCGTGTTGATGAAACACATAAATTTCAGCGGGATTGAATACAACAGTCACCATGCACACTTTCCTCCATGGGAGTAATGTCTCAAAAAGTCTACGCTTTGATCGTTCCCTGGAAGACCAGTAGTAGTTTCCGATGCACATCTGGAGGCATTCTGTAATCTGTGGACTATCAGACTGTTGATAAAACACAGTAATTGCCTTGGGATTGAATATAACAGTCACCATGCGCAGTTTCCTCCATGAAAGACATGTCTCAAACAGTCTACGCTTTGATCGTTCCCTGGAAGACCAGTAGTAGTTTCCGATGCACATCTGGAGGCATTCTGTAATCTGTGAAGTATCAGAGTGCTGATGAAACACAGATATTGCATCGGGATTTAATACAACAGTCACTGTGCGCACCTTCCTCCGTGGGAGTAATGTCTCAAAGGGTTTACCCTTTGATCGTTCTCTGGAAGACCAGTAGTAGTTTCCGATGCACATAGGGACGCATTCTGTAATGTGTGGACTATCAGAGTGTTGATGAAACACCGAAATTGAATCGGGATTGAATACAACAGTGACCATGCGCACTTTCCTACATGGGAGTAATGTCTCAAACAGTCTACGCTTTGATCGTTCCAAGGAAGACCAGTAGTAGTTTGCGATGCAAATCTGGTGGCATTCTGTAATCTGTGGAGTATCAGAGTGTTGATGAAACACAGAAATGTCATCGGGATTGAATACAACAGTCACCATGCGCACTTTCCTCCATGGGAGTAATGTCTCAAACAGTCTACGCATTGATCGTTCCCTGGTAGACCAGTAGTAGTTTCCGATGCACATCTGGAGGCATTCTGTAATCTGTGGACTATCAGACTGTTGATAAAACACAGAAATTGCCTCGGGATTGAATACAACAGTCACCATGCGCAGATTCCTCCATGAGAGTAATGTCTCAAAGAGTCTACGCTTTGATCGTTCCCTGGAAGACCAGTAATAGCTACCGATCCATATCTGGAGCCATTCTGTAATCTGTGGACTATCAGAGTGGTGATGAAACACAGAAATTGCATCGGGATTGAATACAACAGTCACCATGCGCACTTTCCTACATGGGAGTAATGTCTCAATCAGTCTACGCTTTGATCGTTCCCTGCAAGACCACTAGTAGTTTCCGATGCACATCTAGGGGCATTCTGTAAACTGTGGTCTATCACAGTGTTGATGAAACACAGAATTTGCATCGGGATTGAATACAACAGTCACAACGCGCACTTTCCTCCACTGGAGTAATGTCTCAAACAGTCTACGCTTTGATCGTTCCCTGCAAGACCACTAGTAGTTTCCGATGCACATCTGGGGGCATTCTGTAAACTGTGGTCTATCACAGTGTTGATGAAACACAGAATTTGCATCGGGATTGAATACAACAGTCACAACGCGCACTTTCCTCCACGGGAGTAATGTCTCAAACAGTCTACGCTTTGATCGTTCCCTGCAAGACCAGTAGTAGTTTCCGATGCACACGTGGAGGCATTCTGATATCTGTGGAGTAACTGAGTGTTGATGAAACACAGAAATTGCATCGGGATTGAATACAACAGTCACCATGCGCACCATGGGAGTAATGTTTCTAACAGTCTACGCTTTGATCGTTCCCTGGAATACCAGTAGTAGTTTCCGATGCACATCTAGAAGGATTCTGTTATCTGTGGACTATAAGAGTGTTGATGAAGCACAGAAATTGCATCGGGATTGAATATAAAAGTCACCACGCGCACTTACTTCCATGGGAGAAATTCTCAAACATTCAACGCTTTGATCGTTCCCTGGAAGACCAGTAGTAGTTTCTGATGCACATCTGCAGGCATTCTGTAATTTGTGCACTATCAGAGTGTTGATGAAACACAGAAATTGCATCGGGATTGAATACAGCAGTCACCATGCGCACCTTCCTCCATGGGAGTAATGTCTCCAAGAGTTTACGCTTTGATCGTTCCCTGGAAGACCAGTAGTAATTTCCGATGGACATCTGGAGGCATTCTGTAATCTGTGACTATCAGAGTGTTGACGAAACACAGAAAATGCATCGGGATTGCATACAACTGTCACCATGCGCACCTTCCTCCATGGGAGTAATGTCTCTAACAGTTTACGCTTTGCTCGTACCCGGGAAGACAAGTAGTAGTTCCCGATGCACATCTGGAGGCATTCTGTAATCTGTGGAGTATCAGAGTGTTGATGAAACACAGATATTGCATCGGGATTGAATACAACAGTCACCACCCGCACTTTCCTCCATGGGAGTAATGTCTCTAACAGTCTACGCTCTGATCGTTCCCTGGAAGACCAGTAGTAGTTTCCTATGCACATCTAGAAGCATTCTGTTATCTGTGGACTATAAAAGTGTTGATGAAACACAGAAACTGCATCGGGATTGAATACAACAGTCACCATGCGCACTTACCTCCATGGGAGTAATTCTCAAACATTTTACGCATTGATCGTTCCCTGGAAGACCAGTAGTAGTTTCCGATGCACATCTGGAAGCATTCTGTAATCTGTGGACTATCAGAGTGTTGATGAAACACAGATATTGCATCGGGACTGAATACAACAGTCACCATGCGCACCTTCCTCCATGGGAGTAATGTCTCTAACAGTCTACGCTTTGATCGTTCCCTTGAAGACCTGTAGTAGTTTCCGATGCACATCTGGAGGCATTCTGAAATCTGTGGATTATCAGAGTGTTGATGAAACACAGAAATTGCATCGGGATTGAATACAACAGTCACCATGCGCAGTTTCCTCCATGGGAGTAAGGTCTTAAACAGTCTACGATTTGACCGTTCCCTGGAGGGCCAGTAGTAGTTTCCGATGCACATATGGAGGCATTCTGTAATCGGTGGACTATCAGAGTGTTGATGAAACACAGAAATTGCATCGGGATTGAATACAGCAACCACCATGCGCACTTTCCTCCATGGGGGTAATGTCTCAAAGAGTCTAAGATTTGATCGATCCCCGGAAGACCAGTAGTAGTTTACGATGCACATCTGGAGTCATTCTGAAATCTGTGGACTAATCGAGTGTTGATGAAACACAGAAATTGCATCGGGATTGAATGCAAAAGTCACCATGCGCACCTTCCTCCATGGGAGTAATGTCCCTAACAGTCTACGCTTTGATCGTTCCCTTGAAGACCAGTAGTAGTTTCCGATGCACATCTGGAGGCATTCTGAAATCTGTGGATTATCAGAGTGTTGATGAAACACAGAAATTGCATCGGGATTGAATACAACAGTCACCATGCGCACTTTCCTCCATGGGAGTAATGTCAGAAACAGTCTACGCTTTGATCGTTGCCTGGAAGACCAGTAGTAGTTTCCGATGCACATCTCGTGGCATTCTGTAATGTGTGGACTATCAGAGTTTTGATGAAACACAGAAACTGCATCGGGATTGAATACAACTGTCACCATGCGCACTTACTTCCATGGGAGTAACTCTCAAACATTCTACGCATTGATCGTTCCCTGGAAGACCAGTAGTAGTTTCCGATGCACATCTGGAGGCATTCTGTAATCTGTGGACTATCAGAGTGTTGATGAAACACAGAAATTGCATCGGGACTGAATACAACAGTCACCATGCGCACCTTCCTCCATGGGAGTAATGTCTCTAACAGTCTACGCTTTGATCGTTCCCTTGAAGACCAGTAGTAGTTTCCGATGCACATCAGGAGGCATTCTGAAATCTGTGGATTATCAGAGTGTTGATGAATCACAGAAATTGCATCGGGATTGAATACAACAGTCACCATGCGCACTTTCCTCCATGGGAGTAAGGTCTCAAACAGTCTACGCTTTGACCGTTCCCTGGAAGACCAGTAGTAGTTTCCGATGCACATCTGGAAGCATTCTGTAATCTGTGGATTATCAGAGTGTTGATGAATCACAGAAATTGCATCGGGATTGAATACAACAGTCACCATGCGCACTTACCTCCATGGGAGTAATTCTCAAACATTTTACGCATTGATCGTTCCCTGGAAGACCAGTAGTAGTTTCCGATGCACATCTGGAAGCATTCTGTAATCTGTGGACTATCAGAGTGTTAATGAAACACAGATATTGCATCGGGACTGAATACAACAGTCTCCATGCGCACCTTCCTCCGTGGGAGTAATGTCTCTAACAGTCTACGCTTTGATCGTTCCCTTGAAGACCTGTAGTAGTTTCCGATGCACATCTGGAGGCATTCTGAAATCTGTGGATTATCAGAGTGTTGATGAAACACAGAAATTGCATCGGGATTGAATACAACAGTCACCATGCGCAGTTTCCTCCATGGGAGTAAGGTCTTAAACAGTCTACAATTTGACCGTTCCCTGGAGGGCCAGTAGTAGTTTCCGATGCACATATGGAGGCATTCTGTAATCGGTGGACTATCAGAGTGTTGATGAAACACAGAAATTGCATCGGGATTGAATACAGCAACCACCATGCGCACTTTCCTCCATGGGGGTAATGTCTCAAAGAGTCTAAGATTTGATCGATCCCCGGAAGACCAGTAGTAGTTTACGATGCACATCTGGAGTCATTCTGAAATCTGTGGACTAATCGAGTGTTGATGAAACACAGAAATTGCATCGGGATTGAATGCAAAAGTCACCATGCGCACCTTCCTCCATGGGAGTAATGTCCCTAACAGTCTACGCTTTGATCGTTCCCTTGAAGACCAGTAGTAGTTTCCGATGCACATCTGGAGGCATTCTGAAATCTGTGGATTATCAGAGTGTTGATGAAACACAGAAATTGCATCGGGATTGAATACAACAGTCACCATGCGCACTTTCCTCCATGGGAGTAATGTCAGAAACAGTCTACGCTTTGATCGTTGCCTGGAAGACCAGTAGTAGTTTCCGATGCACATCTCGTGGCATTCTGTAATGTGTGGACTATCAGAGTTTTGATGAAACACAGAAACTGCATCGGGATTGAATACAACTGTCACCATGCGCACTTACTTCCATGGGAGTAACTCTCAAACATTCTACGCATTGATCGTTCCCTGGAAGACCAGTAGTAGTTTCCGATGCACATCTGGAGGCATTCTGTAATCTGTGGACTATCAGAGTGTTGATGAAACACAGAAATTGCATCGGGACTGAATACAACAGTCACCATGCGCACCTTCCTCCATGGGAGTAATGTCTCTAACAGTCTACGCTTTGATCGTTCCCTTGAAGACCAGTAGTAGTTTCCGATGCACATCAGGAGGCATTCTGAAATCTGTGGATTATCAGAGTGTTGATGAATCACAGAAATTGCATCGGGATTGAATACAACAGTCACCATGCGCACTTTCCTCCATGGGAGTAAGGTCTCAAACAGTCTACGCTTTGACCGTTCCCTGGAAGACCAGTAGTAGTTTCCGATGCACATCTGGAAGCATTCTGTAATCTGTGGACTATCAGAGTGTTGATGAAACACAGATATTGCATCGGGACTGAATACAACAGTCACCATGCGCACCTTCCTCCATGGGAGTAATGTCTCTAACAGTCTACGCTTTGATCGTTCCCTTGAAGACCTGTAGTAGTTTCCGATGCACATCTGGAGGCATTCTGAAATCTGTGGATTATCAGAGTGTTGATGAAACACAGAAATTGCATCGGGATTGAATACAACAGTCACCATGCGCAGTTTCCTCCATGGGAGTAAGGTCTCAAACAGTCTACGATTTGACCGTTCCCTGGAAGACCAGTAGTAGTTTCCGATGCACATATGGAGGCATTCTGTATTCGGTGGACTATCAGAGTGTTGATGAAACACAGAAATTGCATCGGGATTGAATACAGCAACCACCATGCGCACTTTCCTCCATGGGGGTAATGTCTCAAAGAGTCTAAGATTTGATCGATCCCCGGAAGACCAGTAGTAGTTTACGATGCACATCTGGAGTCATTCTGAAATCTGTGGACTAATCGAGTGTTGATGAAACACAGAAATTGCATCGGGATTGAATGCAAAAGTCACCATGCGCACCTTCCTCCATGGGAGTAATGTCTCTAACAGTCTACGCTTTGATCGTTCCCTTGAAGACCAGTAGTAGTTTCCGATGCACATCTGGAGGCATTCTGAAATCTGTGGATTATCAGAGTGTTGATGAAACACAGAAATGGCATCGGGATTGAATACAACAGTCACCATGCGCACTTTCCTCCATGGGAGTAATGTCAGAAACAGTCTACGCTTTGATCGTTGCCTGGAAGACCAGTAGTAGTTTCCGATGCACATCTCGTGGCATTCTGTAATGTGTGGACTATCAGAGTTTTGATGAAACACAAAAACTGCATCGGGATTGAATACAACAGTCACCATGCGCACTTACTTCCATGGGAGTAATTCTGAAACATTCTACGCATTGATCGTTCCCTGGAAGACCAGTAGTAGTTTCCGATGCACATCTGGAGGCATTCTGTAATCCGTGGACTATCAGAGTGTTGATGAAACACAGGAATTGCATCGGGACTGAATACAACAGTCACCATGCGCACCTTCCTCCATGGGAGTAATGTCTCTAACAGTCTACGCTTTGATCGTTCCCTTGAAGACCAGTAGTAGTTTCCGATGCACATCAGGAGGCATTCTGAAATCTGTGGATTATCAGAGTGTTGATGAAACACAGAAATTGCATCGGGATTGAATACAACAGTCACCATGCGCACTTTCCTCCATGGGAGTAAGGTCTCAAACAGTCTACGCTTTGACCGTTCCCTGGAAGACCAGTAGTAGTTTCCGATGCACATATGGAGGCATTCTGTAATCGGTGGACTATCAGAGTGTTGATGAAACACAGAAATTGCATCGGGATTGAATACAGCAACCACCATGCGCACTTTCCTCCTCGGGGGTAATGTCTCAAACTGTCTACGCTTTGATCGTTCCCTGGAAGACCAGTAGTAGTTTCCGATGCTTATCTGGAGGCATTCTGTAATCTGTGGAGTATCAGAGTGATGAAGAAACACAGAATTTGCATCGGGATTAAATACAACAAACACCATCCGCACTTTCCTCCATGGGGGTAATGTCTCAAAGAGTCTAAGATTTGACGAATCCCTGGAAGACCAGTAGTAGTTTACGATGCACATCTGGAGTCATTCTGAAATCTGTGGACTAATCGAGTGTTGATGAAACACAGAATTTGCATCGGGATTGAATACAATAGTCACTATGCGCACATTCCTCCAGGGGAGTAATGTTTCAATCAGTCTACGTTTTGATCGTTCCCTGGAAGACCAGTAGTAGTTTCCGATGCACATCTGGTGGCATTCTGTAATCTGTGGACTATCAGAGTGTTGATGAAACAAAGAAATTGCATCGGGATTGAATACAACAGTCACAACGCGTACTTTCCTCCACGGGAGTAATGTCTCAAACAGTCTACGCTTTGATCGTTCCCTGCAAGACCAGTAGTAGTTTCCGATGCACATCTGGTGGCATTCTGTAAACTGTGGTCTATCAGAGTGTTGATGAAACACAGAATTTGCATCGGGATTGAATACAACAGTCACAACGCGCACTTTCCTCCATGGGAGTAATGTCTCAAACAGTCTACGCTTTGATCGTTCCCTGGAATACCAGTAGTAGTTTCTGATGCACATCTGGAGGCATTCTGTAATGTGTGGACTATCAGAGTGTTGATGAAACACAGAAATTGCATCGGGATTGAATACAACAGTCACCATGCGCACTTTCCTCCATGGGGTTAATGTCTCAAAGAGTCTAAGCTTTCATCGTTCCCTGGAAGACCAGTAGTAGTTTCCGATGCACACCTGGAGGCATTCTGAAATCTGTGGAGTAACTGAGTGTTAATGAAACACAGAAATTGCATCGGGATTGAATACAGCAGTCACCATGCGCACCTTCCTCCATGGGAGTAATGTCTCCAAGAGTTTACGCTTTGATCGTTCCCTGGAAGACCAGTAGTAATTTCCGATGGACATCTGGAGGCATTCTGTAATCTGTGACTATCAGAGTGTTGACGAAACACAGATATTGCATCGGGATTGCATACAACTGTCACCATGTGCACCTTCCTCCATGGGAGTAATGTCTCTAACAGTTTACGCTTTGCTCTTACCCGGGAAGTCAAGTAGTAGTTTCCGATGCACAACTGGAGGCATTCTGTAATCTGTGGAGTATCAGAGTGTTGATGAAACACAGAAATTGCATCGCGATTGAATACAACAGTCACCATGCGCACTTTCCTCCATGGGAATAAGGTCTCAAACAGTCTACGCTTTGATCGTTCCCTTGAACACCTGTAGTAGTTTCCGATGCACATCTGGAAGCATTCTGAAATCTGTGGATTATCAGAGTGTTGATGAAACACAGAAATTGCATCGGGATTGAATACAACAGTCACCATGCGCACTTTCCTCCATGGGAGTAAGGTCTCAAACAGTCTACGATTTGACCTTTCCCTGGAAGACCAGTAATAGTTTCCGATGCACATATGGAGGCATTCTGTAATCGGTGGACTATCAGAGTGTTGATGAAACACAGAAATTGCATCGGGATTGAATACAGCAATCACCATGAGCACTTTCCTCCATGGGTGTAATGTCTCAAACTGTCTACGCTTTGATCGTTCCCTGGAAGACCAGTAGTAGTTTCCGATGCACATCTGGAGGCATTCTGTAATCTGTGCAGTATCAGAGTGATGAAGAAACACAGACTTTGCATCGGGATTGTATACAACAAACACCATCCGCACTTTCCTCCATGGGGGTAATGTCTCAAAGAGTCTAAGATTTGATCCATCCCTGGAAGACCAGTAGTAGTTTACGATGCACATCTGGAGTCATTCTGAAATCTGTGGACAAATCGAGTGTTGATGAAACACAGAAATTGCATCGGGATTGAATACAAAAGTCACTATGCGCACATTCCTCCAGGGGAGTAATGTTTCAAACAGTCTACGCTCTGATCGTTCCCTGGAAGACCAGTAGTAGTTTCCGATGCATATCTGGAGGCATTATGTAATCTGTGGAGTATCAGAGTGTTGATGAAACACATAAATGGAATCGGGATTGAATACAATAGTCACCATGCGAAGTTTCCTCCATGAGGGTAATGTCTCTAACAGTCTACGCTTTGATCATTCCCTGGAAGACCAGTAATAGCTACCGATGCATATCTGGAGGCACTCTGTCATCTGTGGACTATCTGAGTGTTGATGAAACACAGAAATTGCATCGGGATTGAATAAAAGAGTCACCATACGTACTTTCCTGCATTGGGAGTAATGTCTCAAACAGTCAACGGTTTGATCGTTCCCTGGGAGACCAGTGTTAGTTTCCGATGAACATCTGGAGGCATTCTGTAATCTGTTGACTATCAGAGTGTTGATGAGACACAGAAATTTCATCGGGATTACATACAGCAGTCACCATGCGCAGTTTCGTCCATAGAGTAATGTCTCAAACGGTCTACGCTGTGATCGTTCCCTGGAAGACCAGTAGTAGTTTGCGATGCACATCTGGAGGCATTCTGTAATCTGGGGAGTATCAGAGTGTTGATGAAACACAGAAATTGCATCGGGATTGAATACAACAGTCACCATGCGCACTTTCCTCCATGGGAGTAATGTCTCAAAGAGTTTACGCATTGATCGTTCCCTGGAATACCAGTAGTAGTTTCTGATGCACATAGGGAGGCATTCTGTAATGTGTGGACTATCATAGAGTTGATGAAACACCGAAATTGAATCGGGATTGAATACAACAGTCACCATGCGCACTTTCCTCCATACGAGTAATGTCTCTAACAGTCTACGCTTTGATCGATCCCTGGAAGACCAGTAGTAGTTTCCGAAGCACATCTGGAGGCATTCTGTAATCTGTGGACTATCAGAGTGTTGATGAAACACAGAAATTGCAACGGGATTGAATACAATAGTCACCATGCGCACTTTCCTCCATGGGAGTTATGTCTCAAAGAGTTTACGCTTTGATCGTTCCCTGGAATACCAGTAGTAGTTTCTGATGCACATCTGGAGGCATTCTGTAATCTGTGGAGTATCAGAGTGTTGATGAAACACAGAAATTGCATCGGGATTGAATACAACAGTGACAATGCGCAGTTTCCTCCATGAGGGTAATGTCTGTAACAGTCTACGCTTTGATCATTCACTGGAAGACCAGTAATTGCTACCGTTGCATATCTGGAGGCATTCTGTAATCTGTGGACTATCAGAGTGTTGATGAAACACAGAAATTGCTTTGGGATTGAATACAACATTCATCATGCGCACTTTCCCATATGGGAGTAAGGTCCCAAACGGTCTACGCTCTGTTCTTTCCCTTTAAGACCAGTAGTAGTTTCCGATGCACGTCTGGTGGCATTCTGTAATCTGTGGACTATAAGAGTGTTGATGAAACACAGAAATTGCATTGGGATTGAATACAACAGTCACCATGCGCACTTTCCTCCATGGGAGTAATTTTCAATCATTCTACGCTTTGATCGTTCCCTGGTAGACCAGTAGTAGTTTCCGATGCACATCTGGTGGCATTCTGTAATCTGTGGACTATCAGAGTGTTGATGAAACACAGAATTGCATCGGGATTGAATACAACAGTCACCATGCGCAGTTTCCTCAACGGGAGTAATGTCTCAAACAGTCTACGCTTTGATCGTTCCCTGGAAGAACAGTAGTAGTTTCCGATGCACATCTGGAGGCATTCTGTAATCTCTGGAATATCTGAGTGTTGATGAAACACAGAAATTGCATCGGGATTGAATACAACAGTCACCATGCGCACCTTTCTCCATGGGAGTAGTGTCACAAAGAGTTTACGCTTTGATCGTTCCCTGGAATACCAGTACTAGTTTCTGATGCATATCTGGAGGCATTCTGTAATGTGTGGACTATCAGAGTTTTGATGAAACACAGAACATGCATCGGGATTGCATACAACAGTCACCATGCGCACTTACCTCCATGGGAGTAATTCTCAAACATTCTACGATTGGATCGTTCCCTGGAAGACCAGTAGTAGTTATCGATGCACATCTGGAGGCATTCTGTAATCTGAGGACTATCAGAGTGTTGATGAAACACATAAATTGCATCGGGACTGAATACAACAGTCACCATGCGCACCTTCCTCCATGGAACTAATGTCTCTAACAGTCTACGCTTTGATCGTTCCCTGGAAGACCAATAGTAGTTTCCGATGCACATCTGGAGGCATTCTGAAATCTGTGCATTATCAGAGTGTTGATGAAACACAGAAATTGCATCGGGATTGAATACAACAGTTACCATTGCGCACTTTCCTCCATGGGGGTAATGTCTAATACTGTCTACGCTTTGATCGTTCCCTGGTAGACCAGAAGTAGTTTCCGATGCACATCTGGAGGCATTCTATAATCTGTTTACTATCTGAGTGTAGATGAAACACAGAAATTATATCGGGATTGAATACAACAGTCACCATGCGCACTTTCCTCCATGGGAGTAATGTCTCAAACAGTCTACGATTTGTTCGTTCCCTTGACGACCAGTAGTAGTTTCCGATGCACATCTGGAGGCATTCTGTGATCTGTGGACTATCACACTGTTGATAAAACACAGAAATTGCCTCGGGATTGAATACAACAGTCACCATGCGCAGTTTCCTCCATGAGAGTAATGTCTCTAACAGTCTCCGCTTTGATCGTTCCCTGGAAGACCAGTCGTAGTTTCCGATGCACATCTGGAGGCATTCAGTAACCTGTGGACTATCAGAGTGTTGATGAAACACAGAAATTGCATCGGGATTGAATACAACAGTCACCATGCGCACTTTCCTCCATGGGAGTAAGGTCTCAAACAGTCTACGCTTTGATCGTTCCCTGGAAGACCAGTAGTAGTTTCCGATGCACATCTGGAGGCATTCTGTAATCTGTGGAGTATCAGAGTGTTGATGAAACACAGAAATTGCATCGCGATTGAATACAACAGTCACCATGCGCACTTTCCTCCATGGGAATAAGGTCTCAAACAGTCTACGCTTTGATCGTTTCCTGGAAGACCAGTAGTAGTTTCCGATGCATATCTGGAGGCATTCTGTAATATGTGGAGTATCAGAGTGTTGATGAAACACAGAAATTGAATCGGGATTGAATACAACAGTCACCATGCGCAGTTTCCTCCATGAGGGTAATTTCTCTAACAGTCTACGCTTTGATCATTCCCTGGAAGACCAGTAATAGCTACCGATGCATATCTGGAGGCACTCTGTCATCTGTGGACTATCTCAGTGTTGATGAAACACAGATATTGCATCGGGATTGAATAAAAGAGTCACCATAGGTACTTTCCTGCATTGGGAGTAATGTCTCAAACAGTCTACGCTTTGATCGCTCCCTGGATACCAGAGTTAGTTTCCGATGAACATCTGGAGGCATTCTGTAATCTGTTGATATTAGAGTGTTGATGAAACACAGAAATTTCATCGGGATTACATACAGCAGTCACCATGCGCAGTTTCCTCCATAGAGTAATGTCTCAAATGGTCTACGCTGTGATCGTTCCCTGGAAGACCAGTAGTAGTTTGCGATGCACATCTGGAGGCATTCTGTAATCTGTGGAGTATCAGAGTGTTGATGAAACACAGAAATTGCATCGGGATTGAATACAACAGTCACCATGCGCACTTTCCTCCATGGGAGTAATGTCTCTAAGAGTTTACGCATTGATCGTTCCCTGGAATACCAGTAGTAGTTTCTGATACACATAGGGAGGCATTCTGTAATCTGTGGAGTATCAGAGTGTTGATGAATCACAGAAACTGCATCGGGATTGAATACAACAGTCACCATGCGCACTTTCCTCCATGGGAGTAATGTCTCAAAGAGTTTACGCTTTGATCGTTCCCTGGAATACCAGTAGTAGTTTCTGATGCCCATCTGGAGGCATTCTGTAATGTGTGGACTATCAGAGTGTTGATGAAACACAGAAATTGCATCGGGATTGAATACAACAGTCACAATGCGCAGTTTCCTCCATGAGGGTAATGTCTCTAACAGTCTACGCTTTGATCATTCACCAGACCAGTAATAGCAACCGTTGCATATCTGGAGGCATTCTGTAATCTGTGGACTATCAGAGTGTTGATGAAACACAGAAATTGCTTTGGGATTGAATACAACATTCATCATGCGCACTTTCCTCAATGGGAGCAATGTCTCAAACAGTCTACGCTTTGATCGTTCCCTGGAAGACCAGTAGTAGTTTCCGATGCACATGTAGAAGCATTCTGTATTCTGTGGACTATAAGAGTGTTGATGAAACACAGAAATTGCATTGGGATTGAATACAACAGTCACCATGCGCACTTTCTTCCATGGGAGTAATTTTCAATCATTCTACGCTTTGATCGTTCCCTGGTAGACCAGTAGTAGTTTCCGATGCACAACTGGTGACATTCTGTAATCTGTGGACTATCAGAGTGTTGATGAAACACAGAATTGCATCGGGATTGAATACAACAGACACAACTCGCACTTTCCTCAACGGGAGTAATGTCTCAAACAGTCTACGCTTTGATCGTTCCCTGGGAGAACAGTAGTAGTTTCCGATGCACATCTGGAGGCATTCTGTAATCTGTGGAATATCTGAGTGTCGATGAAACACAGAAATTGCATCGGGATTGAATACAACAGTCACCATACGCACCTTTCTCCATGGGAGTAGTGTCTCAAAGAGTTTACGCTTTGATCGTTCCCTGGAATACCAGTACTAGTTTCTGATGCACATCTGGAGGCATTCTGTAATCGGTGGACTATCAGAGTTTTGATGAAACACAGAACATGCATCGGGATTGCATACAACAGTCACCATGCGCACTTACCTCCATGGGAGTAATTCTCAAACATTCTACGATTGGATCGTTCCCTGGAAGACCACTAGTAGTTTTCGATGCACATCTGGAGGCATTCTGTAATCTGAGGACTATCAGAGTGTTGATGAAACACATAAATTGCATCGGGACTGAATACAACAGTCACCATGCGCACCTTCCTCCATGGGAGTAATGTCTCTAACAGTCTACGCTTTGATCGTTCCCTGGAAGACCAGTAGTAGTTTCCGATGCACATCTGGAGGCATTCTGAAATCTGTTGACTATCAGAGTGTTGATGAAACACAGAAATTTCATCGGGATTACATACAACAGTCACCATGCGCAGTTTCCTCCATAGAGTAATGTCTCTAACAGTCTCCGCTTTGATCGTTCCCTGGAAGACCAGTCGTAGTTTCCGATGCACATCTGGAGGCATTCAGTAACCTGTGGACTATCAGAGTGTTGATGAAACACAGAAATTGCATCGGGATTGAATACAACAGTCACCATGCGCACTTTCCTCCATGGGAGTAAGGTCTCAAACAGTCTACGCTTTGATCGTTCCCTGGAAGACCAGTAGTAGTTTCCGATGCACATCTGGAGGCATTCTGTAATAGGTGGACCATCAGAGTGCTGATGAAACACAGAAATTGCATCGGGTTGAATACAAAAGTCACCATGCGCACTTTCCTCCATGGGAATAAGGTCTCAAACAGTCTACGCTTTGATCGTTCCCTGGAAGACCAGTAGTAATTTCCGATGAACATCTGGAGGCATTCTGTAATCTGTTGACTATCAGAGTGTTGATGAAAAACAGAAATTTCATCGGGAGAACATACAAAAGTCACCATGCGCAGTTTCCTACATAGAGTAATGTCTCAAACAGTCTACTCTGTGATCGTTCCCTGTAAGACCAGTAGTAGTTTCCGATGCACATCTGGAGGCATTCTGTAATCTGTGGAGTATCAGAGTGATGAAGAAACACAGAATTTGCATCGGGATTGAATACAACAAACACCATCCGCACTTTCCTCCATGGGTGTAATGACTGAAACAGTCTACGCTTTGATCGTTCACTGGAAGACCAGAAGTAGTTTCCGATGCACATCTGAGGCATTCTATAATCTGTTTACTATCTGAGTGTTGACGAAACACAGAAATTGCATCGGGATTGAATACAACAGTCACCATGTGCACTTTCCTCCATGGGAGTAATGTCACAAACAGTCTACGATTTGACCGTTCCCTGGAAGACCAGTAGTAGTTTCCGATGCACATCTGGAGGCATTCTGTAATCTGTGGACTATCACACTGTTGACAAAACACAGAAATTGCCTCGGAATTGAATACAACAGTCACCATGCGCAGTTTCCTCCATGAGAGTAATGTCTCTAACAGTCTCCGCTTTGATCGTTCCCTGGAAGACCGGTCGTAGTTTCCGATGCTAATCTGGAGGCATTCAGTAACCTGTGGACTATCAGAGTGTTGATGAAACACAGAAATTGCATCGGGATTGAATACAACAGTCACCATGCGCACTTTCCTCCATGGGAGTAAGGTCTCAAACAGTCTACGCTTTGATCGTTCCCTGGAAGACCAGTAGTAGTTTCCGATGCACATCTGGAGGCATTCTGTAATCTGTGGAG
The DNA here is from genome assembly GCF_023897955.1 of Schistocerca gregaria. NCBI lineage: Eukaryota > Metazoa > Arthropoda > Insecta > Orthoptera > Acrididae > Schistocerca > Schistocerca gregaria. The sequence goes on along the minus strand of NW_026061798.1, from coordinate 1,405,761 downwards.
TATCAGAGTGTTGATGAAACACAGAAATTGCATCGGGATTGAATACAACAGTCACCATGCGCACTTTCCTTCATGGGAATAAGGTCTCAAACAGTCTACGCTTTGATCGTTTCCTGGAAGACCAGTAGTAGTTTCCGATGCATATCTGGAGGCATTCTGTAATCTGTGGAGTATCTGAGTGTTGATGAAACACAGAAATTGCATCGGGATTGAGTAAAAGAGTCACCATACGTACTTTCCTGCATTGGGAGTAATGTCTCAAACAGTCTACGCTTTGATCGTTCCCTGGAAGACCAGTGTTAGTTTCCGATGAACATCTGGAGGCATTCTGTAATCTGTTGACTATCAGAGTGTTGATGAAACACAGAAATTTCATCGGGATTACATACAGCAGTCACCATGCGCAGTTTCCTCCATAGAGTAATGTCTCAAACAGTCTACGCTGTGATCGTTCCCTGGAAGACCAGTAGTAGTTTGCGATGCACATCTGGAGGCATTCTGTAATCTGTGGAGTATCAGAGTGTTGATGAAACACAGAAATTGCAACGGGATTGAATACAATAGTCACCATGCGCACTTTCCTCCATGGGAGTTATGTCTCAAACAGTCTACGCATTGATCGTTCCCTGGAAGACCAGTAGTAGTTTGCGATGCACACCTGGAGGCATTCTGTAATCTGTGGAGTATCAGAGTGTTGATGAAACACAGAAACTGCATCGGGATTGAATACAACAGTCACCATGCGCACTTTCCTCCATGGGAGTAATTTTCAATCATTCTACGCTTTGATCGTTCCCTTGTAGACCAGTAGTAGTTTCCGATGCACATCTGGAGGCATTCTGAAATCTGTGGATTATCAGAGTGTTGATGAAACACAGAAATTGCATCGGGATTGAATACAACAGTCACCATGCGCACTTTCCTCCATGGGAGTAAGGTCTCAAACAGTCTACGCTTTAACAGTTCCCTGGAAGACCAGTAGTAGTTTCCGATGCACATATGGAGGCATTCTGTAATCGGTGGACTATCAGAGTTTTGATGAAACACAGAAATTGCATCGGGATTGAATACAGCAGTCACCATGCGCACTTTCCTCCATGGGGGTAATGTCTCAAACTGTCTACCCTTTGATCGTTCCCTGGAAGACCAGTAGTAGTTTCCGATAAACATCTGGAGGCATTCTGTAATCTGTGGAGTATCAGTGTGTTGAAGAAACACAGAATTTGCATCGGGATTGAATACAACAATCACCATCCGCACTTTCCTCCATGGGAGTAATGTCTCAAACAGTCTACGCTTTGATCGTTCCCTGGAAGACCAGTAGTAGTTTACGATGCACATGTAGAAGCATTCAGTATTCTGTGGACTATAAGAGTGTTGATGAAACACAGAAATTGCATTGGGATTGAATACAACAGTCACCATGCGCACTTTCCTCCATGGGAGTAATTTTCAATCATTCTACGCTTTGATCGTTCCCTTGTAGAGCAGTAGTAGTTTCCGATGCACATCTGGAGGCATTCTGAAATCTGTGGATTATCAGAGTGTTGATGAAACACAGAAATTGCATCGGGATTGAATACAACAGTCACCATGCGCACTTTCCTCCATGGGAGTAAGGTCTCAAACAGTCTACGCTTTGACAGTTCCCTGGAAGACCAGTAGTAGTTTCCGATGCACATATGGAGGCATTCTGTAATCGGTGGACTATCAGAGTTTTGATGAAACACAGAAATTGCATAGGGATTGAATACAGCAGTCACCATGCGCACTTTCCTCCATGGGGGTAATGTCTCAAACTGTCTACGCTTTGATCGTTCCCTGGAAGACCAGTAGTAGTTTCCGATAAACATCTGGAGGCATTCTGTAATCTGTGGAGTATCAGTGTGTTGAAGAAACACAGAATTTGCATCGGGATTGAATACAACAATCACCATCCGCACTTTCCTCCATGGGAGTAATGTCTCTAACAGTCTACGCTTTGATCTTTCCCTGGAAGACCAGTAGTAATTTCCGATGCACATCTGGAGGCATTCTGAAATCTGTGGATTATCAGAGTGTTGATGAAACGCAGAAATTGCATCGGGATTGAATACAACAGTCACCATGCGCACTTTCCTCCATGGGAGTAAGGTCTCAAACAGTCTACGCTTTGACAGTTCCCTGGAAGTCCAGTAGTAGTTTCCGATGCACATATGGAGGCATTCTGTAATCGGTGGACTATCAGAGTGTTGATGAAACACAGAAATTGCGTCGGGATTGAATACAGCAGTCACCATGCGCACTTTCCTCAATGGGAGCAATGTCTCAAACAGTCTACGCTTTGATCGTTCCCTGGAAGACCAGTAGTAGTTTACGATGCACATGTAGAAGCATTCTGTATTCTGTGGACTATAAGAGTGTTGATGATACACAGAAATTGCATTGGGATTGAATACAACAGTCACCATGCGCACTTTCCTCCATGGGAGTAATGTCTCTAACAGTCTACGCTTTGATCGTTCCCTGGAAGACCAGTTCTAGTTTCCGATGCACATCTGGAGGCATTCTGAAATCTGTGGATTATCAGAGTGTTGATGAAACACAGAAATTGCATCGGGATTGAATACAACAGTCACCATGCGCACTTTCCTCCATGGGAGTAAGGTCTCAAACAGTCTACGCTTTGACAGTTCCCTGGAAGACCAGTAGTAGTTTCGATGCACATATGGGGGCATTCTGTAATCGGTGGACTATCAGAGTGTTGATGAAACACAGAAATTGCGTCGGGATTGAATACAGCAGTCACCATGCGCACTTTCCTCCATGGGGGTAATGTCTCAAACTGTCTACGCTTTGATCGTTCCCTGGAAGACCAGTAGTAGTTTCCGATAAACATCTCTAGGCATTCTGTAATCTGTGGAGTATCAGTGTTTTGAAGCAACACAGAATTTGCATCGGGATTGAATACAACAATCACCATCCGCACTTTCCTCCATGGGAGTAATGTCTGAAACAGTCTACGCTTTGATCGTTCCCTGGTAGACCAGAAGTAGTTTCCGATGCACATCTTTAGGCATTCTATAATCTGTTTACTATCTGAGTGTTGATGAAACACAGAAATTATGTCGGGATTGAATACAACAGTCACCATGCGCACTTTCCTCCATGGGAGTAATGTCTCAAACAGTCTACGATTTGATCGTTCCCTTGAAGTCCAGTAGTAGTTTCCGATGCACATCTGGAGGCATTCTGTAATCTGTGGACTATCACACTGTTGATAAAACACAGAAATTGCCTCGGGATTGAATACAAGTCACCATGCGCACTTTCCTCCATACGAGTAATGTCTCTAACAGTCTACGCTTTGATCGATCCCTGGAAGACCAGTAGTAGTTTCCGATGCACATCTGGATCATTCTGTAATCTGTGGACTATCAGAGTGTTGATGAAACACAGAAATTGCAACGGGATTGAATACAATAGTCACCATGCGCACTTTCCTCCATGGGAGTTATGTCTCAAACTGTCTACGCATTGATCGTTCCCTGGAAGACCAGTAGTAGTTTTCGATGCACACCTGGAGGCATTCTGTAATCTGTGGAGTGTCAGAGTGTTGATGAAACACAGAAACTGCATTGGGATTGAATACAACAGTCACCATGCGCACTTTCCTCCATGGGAGTAATGTCTCAAAGAGTTTACGCTTTGATCGTTCCCTGGAATACCAGTAGTAGTTTCTGATGCCCGTCTTGAGGCATTCTGTAATGTGTGGACTATCAGAGTGTTGATGAAACACAGAAATTGCTTCGGGATTGAATACAACATTCATCATGCGCACTTTCCTCCATGGGAATATGGTCTCAAACAGTCTACGCTTTGATCGTTCCCTGGAACACAAGTAAAAGTTTCCGATGCACATTTGAAGGCATTCTGTAATCTGTGGAGTATCAGAGTGTTGATGAGACACACTAAATTGCATCGGGATTGAATACAACAGTCACAATGCGCAGTTTCCTCCATGAGGGTAATGTCTCTAACAGTCTACGCTTTGATCATTCACCAGACCAGTAATAGCTACCGTTGCATATCAGCAAGCATTCTGTAATCTGTGGACTATCAGAGTGTTGATGAAATACAGAAATTGCTTTGGGATTGAATACAACATTCATCATGCGCACTTTCCTCAATGGGAGCAATGTCTCAAACAGTCTACGCTTTGATCGTTCCCTGGAAGACCAGTAGTAGTTTACGATGCACATGTAGAAGCATTCTGTATTCTGTGGACTATAAGAGTGTTGATGAAACACAGATATTGCATTGGGATTGAATACAACAGTCACCATGCGCACTTTCCTCCATGGGAGTAATTTTCAATCATTCTACGCTTTGATCGTTCCCTGGTAGACCAGTAGTAGTTTCCGATGCACATCTGGAGGCATTCTGAAATCTGTGGATTATCAGAGTGTTGATGAAACACAGAAATTGCATCGGGATTTAATACAACAGTCACCATGCGCACTTTCCTCCATGGGAGTAAGGTCTCAAACAGTCTACGCTTTGACAGTTCCCTGGAAGACCAGTAGTAGTTTCCGATGCACATATGGAGGCATTCTGTAATCGGTGGACTATCAGAGTGTTGATGAAACACAGAGATTGCATCGGGATTGAATACAGCAGTCACCATGCGCACTTTCCTCCATGGGGGTAATGTCTCAAACTGTCTACGCTTTGATCGTTCCCTGGAAGACCAGTAGTAGTTTCCGTTAAACATCTGGAGGCATTCTGTAATCTGTGGAGTATCAGTGTGTTGAAGAAACACAGAATTTACATCGGGATTGAATACAACAATCACCATCCGCACTTTCAACCATGGGAGTAATGTCTCTAACGGTCTACGCTTTGATCGTTCCCTGGAAGACCAGTAGTAGTTTCCGATGCACATCTGGAGGCATTCTGAAATCTGTGGATTATCAGAGTGTTGATGAAACACAGAAATTGCATCGGGATTGAATACAACAGTCACCATGCGCACTTTCCTCCATGGGAGTAAGGTCTCAAACAGTCTACGCTTTGACAGTTCCCTGGAAGACCAGTAGTAGTTTCCGATGCACATATGGAGGCATTCTGTAATCGGTGGACTATCAGAGTGTTGTTGAAACACAGAAATTGCATCGGGATTGAATACAGCAGTCACCATGCGCACTTTCCTCCATGGGGGTAATGTCTCAAACTGTCTACGCTTTGATCGTTCCCTGGAAGACCAGTAGTAGTTTCCGATAAACATCTGGAGGCATTCGGTAATCTGTGGAGTATCGGTGTGTTGAAGAAACACAGAATTTGCATCGGGATTGAATACAACAATCACCATCCGCACTTTCCTCCATGGGAGTAATGTCTGAAACAGTCTACGATTTGATCGTTCCCTTGAAGTCCAGTAGTAGTTTCCGATGCACACCTGGAGGCATTCTGTAATCTGTGGACTATCACACTGTTGATAAAACACAGAAATTGCCTCGGGATTGAATACAACAGTCACCATGCGCAGTTTCTTCCATGAGAGTAATGTCTCTAACAGTCTCCGCTTTGATCGTTCCCTGGAAGACCAGTCGTAGTTTCCGCTGCACATCTGGAGGCATTCAGTAACCTGTGGACTATCAGAGTGTTGATGAAACACAGAAATTGCATCGGGATTGAATACAACAGTCACCATGCGCACTTTCCTCCATGGGAGTAAGGTCTCAAACAGTCTACGCTTTGATCGTTCCCTGGAAGACCAGCAGTAGTTTCCGATGCACATCTGGAGGCATTCTGTAATCTGTGGAGCATCAGAGTGTTGATGAAACACAGAAATTGAATCAAGATTGAATACATCACTCACAATGCGCAGTTTCCTCCATGAGGGTAATGTCTCTAACAGTCTACGCTTTGATCATTCCCTGGCAGAGCAGTAATAGCTACCGATGCATATCTGGAGGCATTCTGTCATCTGTGGACTATCTGAGTGTTGATGAAACACAGATATTGCATCGGGATTGAATAAAAGAGTCACCATACGTACTTTCCTGCATTGGGAGTAATGTCTCAAACAGTCTACGCTTTGATCGTTCCCTGGAAGTCCAGTGTTAATTTCCGATGAACATCTGGAGGCATTCTGTAATCTGTTGACTATCAGAGTGTTGATGAAACACAGAAATTTCATCGGGATTACATACAACAGTCACCATGCGCAGTTTCCTCCATAGAGTAATGTCTCAAAGAGTCTCCTCTGTGATCGTTCCCTGGAAGACCAGTAGTAGTTTCCGATGCACATCTGGAATCATTCTGTAATCTTCGGAGTATCAGAGTGTTGATGAAACACAGAAATTGCATCGGGATTGAATACAACAGTCACCATGCGTACTTTCCTCCATCGGAGTAATGTCTCAAAGAGTTTACGCTTTGATCGTTCCCTGGAATACCAGTAGTAGTTTCTGATGCAAATAGGGAGGCATTCTGTAATGTGTGGACAATCAGAGTGTTAATGAAACACTCTTCCATGCGAGTAATGTGTCTAACAGTCTACGCTTTGATCGATCCCTGGAAGACCAGTAGTAGTTTCCGATGCACATCTGGAGGCAATCTGTAATCTGTGGACTATCAGAGTGTTGATGAAACATAGAAATTGCATCGGGATTGAATACAACAGTCACCATGCACACTTTCCTCCATGGGAGTTATGTCTCAAACAGTCTACGCATTGATCGTTCCCTGGAAGACCAGTAGTAGTTTGCGATGCACATCTGGAGGCATTCTGTAATCTGTGGAGTATCAGAGTGTTGATGAAACACAGAAATTGCATCGGGATTAAATACAACAGTCACCATGAGCACTTTCCGCCATGGGAGTAATGTCTCAAAGAGTTTACGCTTTGATCGTTCCCTGAAATACCAGTAGTAGTTTCTGATGCTCATCTGGAGGCATTCTGTAATGTGTGGACTATCAGAGTGTTGATGAAACACAGAAATTGCTTCGGGATTGAATACAACATTCATCATGCACACTTTCCTCAATGGGAGCAATGTCTCAAACAGTCTACGCTTTGATCGTTCCCTGGAAGACCAGTAGTACTTTCCGATGCACATGTGGAAGCATTCTGTATTCTGTGGACTATGACAGTGTTGATGAAACACAGAAATAGCATCGGGATTGAATACATCAGTTACCATGCGCACTTTCCTCAATGGGAGTAGTGTCTCAAAAAGTTTACGCTTTGATCGTTCCTTGGAAGACCAGTAGTAGTTTCCGATGCGCATCTGGAGGCATTCTGTAATCTGTGGAATATCAGAGTGTTGATGAAACACAGAAATTGCATCGGGATTGAATACAACAGTCACCATGCGCACTTTCCTCTATGGGAGTATTGTCTCAACGAGTTTACGCTTTCATCGTTCCCTGGAATACCAGTAGAGGTTTCTGATGCACATCTGGAGGCATTCTGTGATGTGTGGACTATCAGAGTGTTGATGAAACACAGAAATACCATAGGGATTGAATACATCTGTCACCATTCGCACCTTCCTCCATGGGAGTAATGAGTCCAAGAGTTTACGCTTTGATCGTACCCTGGAAGACCAGTAGTAATTTCAGAGGCACATCTGGAGACATTCTGAAATCTGTGGACTAACTGAGTGTTGATGAAACACAGAAATTGCATCGGGATTGAATACAACAATCACCATGCGCACTTTCCTCCTTTGGAGTAATGTCTCAAACAGTCTACGCTTTGATCGTTCCCTGGAAGACCAGTAGTAGTTTCCGATGCACATCTAGAAGCATTCTGTAATCTGTGGACCATCAGAGTGTTGATGAAACACAGAAATTGCATCGGGATTGAATACAACAGTCACCATGCGCACTTTCCTCCATGGGAGTAATTCTCAAACATTCTACGCTTTGAACGTTCCCTGGTAGACCAGTAGTAGTTTCCGATGCACATCTGGCAGCATTCTGTAATCTTTGGACTATCAGAGTGTTGATTAAACACGAAATTGCATCGGGATTGAATACAACAGTCACAACGCGCACTTTCCTCCACGGGAGTAATGTCTCAAGCAGTCTACGCTTTGTTCGTTCCCTAGGAGACCAGTAGTAGTTTCCAAGGCACATCTGGTGGCATTCTGTAATCTGTGGTCTATCAGAGTGTTGATGAAACACAGAATTTGCATCGGGATTGAATACAACAGACATTATGCGCACTTACCTCCATGCGAGTAATGTCTCTAACAGTCTACGCTTTGATCTTTCCATGGAATACCAGTAGTAGTTTCTGATGTACATCATGAGGCATTCTGTAATGTGTGGACTATCCGAGTGTTGATGAAACTCAGAAATTGCATCGGGATTGAATACAACAGTCACAACGCGCACTTTCCTTCACAGGAGTAATGTGTCAAACAGTCTACGCTTTGATCGTTCCCTGGAAGAACAGTAGTAGTTGCCGATTAACATCTGGAGGCATTCTGTAATGTGTGGACTATCAGAGTGTTGATGAAACACAGAAATTGCATCGGGATTGAATAAGACAGTCACCATGCGCACTTTTCTCCATGGGAGTAAGATCTCAAACAGTCTACGCTTTGATCGTTCCCTGGAAGACCAGTAGTGGTTTCTGATGCACATCTGGAGGCATTCTGTAATCTGTGGAGTATCAGAGTGTTGATAAAACACAGAAATTGCATCGGGATTGAATACAACAGTCACCATGCGCACCTTCCTCCATGGGAGTAATGTCTGAAAGAGTTTACGCTTTGATCGTTCCCTGGAAGAACAGTAGTAGTTTCCGATGAACATCTGGAGGCATTCTGCAATCTGTGGACTATCAGAGTGTTGATGAAATACAGAAATTGAATCGGGATTGAATACAACAGTCACCATGTTCACTTCCCTCCATGGGAGTAATTCTCAATCAGTATACGCTTTGATCGTTCCCTGGAAGACCAGTAGTATTTTCCGATGCACACCTGGTGGCATTCTGTAATCTGTGGGCTATCAGAGTGTTGATGAAACACAGACATTGCATCGGGATTGAACACAACAGTCACCATGCGCACTTTCCTCCACGTGAGGTATGGCCCAAACACTCTGCGCTTTGATCGTTCCCTGGAAGACAAGTAGTAGTTTCCGATGCACATCAGGTGGCATTCTGTAATCTGTGGACTATCATAGTGTTGATGAAAAACAGAAATTGAATCGGGATTGAATACAACAGTCACCATGCGCACTTTCATCCATGGGAGTAAGATCTCAAACAGTCTACGCTTTGATCGTTCCCTGAAAGACCAGTAGTAGTTTCCGATGCACATCTGGAGGTATTCTGAAATCTGTGGACTAACTGAGTGTTTTTGAAACACAGAAATTGCATCGGGATTGAATACAACAGTCACCATGCGCACTTTCCTCCATGGGAGTAATGTCTCAAACAGTCTACGCTTTGATCGTTCCCTGGAAGACCAGTAGTAGTTTCCGATGCGCATCTGGAGGCATTCTGTAATCTGTGGAGTATCCGAGTGCTGATGAAACACAGAAATTGCATCGGGATTGAATACAACAGTCACCATGCGCACTTTCCTCCATGGGAGTAAGATCTCAAACAGTCTACGCTTTGATCGTTCCCTGGAAGACCAGTAGTGGTTCCTGATGCACATCTGGAAGCATTCTGTAATCTGTGGAGTATCAGAGTGTTGATAAAACACAGAAATTGCATCGGGATTGAATACAACAGTCACCATGCACACCTTCCTCCATGGGAGTAATATCTCAAAGAGTTTACGCTTTGATCGTTCACTGGAAGACAAGTAGTAGTTTCCGATGCACATATGGAGGCATTCTATAATCTGTGAAGTGTCAGAGTGTTGATGAAACACAGAAATTCCATAGGGATTGAATACAACAGTCACCATTCGCACCTTCCTCCATGGGAGTAATGAGTCCCAGAGTTTACGCTTTGATCGTACACTGGAAGACCAGTAGTAATTTCCGATGCACATCTGGAGTCATTCTGAAATCTGTGGACTAACTGAGTGTTGATGAAACACAGAAATTGCATCGGGATTGAATACAACAATCACCATACGCACTTTCCTCCTTTGGAGTAATGTCTCAAACAGTCTACGCTTTGATCGTTCCCTGGAAGACCAGTAGTGGTTTCCGATGCACATCTAGAAGCATTCAGTAATCTGTGGACCATCAGAGTGTTGATGAAACACAGAAATTGCATCGGGATTGAATACAACAGTCACCATGCGCACTTTCCTCCATGGGAGTAATTCTCAAACATTCAACGCTTTGAACGTTCCCTGGTAGACCAGTAGTAGTTTCCGATGCACATCTGGTGGCATTCTGTAATCTGTGGACTATCAGAGTGTTGATAAAACACGAAATTGCATCGGGATTGAATACAACAGTCACAACGCGCACTTTCCTCCACGGGAGTAATGTCTCAAGCAGTCTACGCTTTGTTCGTTCCCTAGGAGACCAGTAGTAGTTTCCAAGGCACATCTGGTGGCATTCTGTAATCTTTGGTCTATCAGAGTGTTGATGAAACACAGAATTTGCATCGGGATTGAATACAACAGACACCATGTGCACTTTCCTCCATGCGAGTAATGTCTCTAACAGTCTACGCTTTGATCTTTTCATGGAATACCAGTAGTAGTTTCTGATGTACATCTGGAGGCATTCTGTAATGTGTGGACTATCAGAGTGTTGATGAAACACAGAAATTGCTTCGGGATTGAATACAACAGTAACCATGCGCACTTTCCTCCATGGGAATAATTCTCAAACATGCTACGCTTTGATCGTTCCCTGGTAGACCAGTAGTAGTTTCCGATGCACATCTGGTGGCATTCTGTAATCTGTGGACTATCAGAGTGTTGATGAAACACAGAAATTTGCTTCGGGATTGAATACAACAGTCACAACGCGCACTTTCCTCCACGGGAGTAATGTGTCAAACAGTCTACGCTTTGATCGTTCCCTGGAAGAACAGTAGTAGTTTCCGATGCACATCTGGAGGCATTCTGTAATCTGTGGACTATCAGAGTGTTGATGAAACACAGAAATTGCATCGGGATTGAATACAACAGTCACCATGCGCACTTTCCTCTATGGGAGTATTGTCTCAACGAGTTTACGCTTTCATCGTTCCCTGGAATACCAGTAGAGGTTTCTGATGCACATCTGGAGGCATTCTGTGATGTGTGGACTATCAGAGTGTTGATGAAACACAGAAATACCATAGGGATTGAATACATCTGTCACCATTCGCACCTTCCTCCATGGGAGTAATGAGTCCAAGAGTTTACGCTTTGATCGTACCCTGGAAGACCAGTAGTAATTTCAGAGGCACATCTGGAGACATTCTGAAATCTGTGGACTAACTGAGTGTTGATGAAACACAGAAATTGCATCGGGATTGAATACAACAATCACCATGCGCACTTTCCTCCTTTGGAGTAATGTCTCAAACAGTCTACGCTTTGATCGTTCCCTGGAAGACCAGTAGTAGTTTCCGATGCACATCTAGAAGCATTCTGTAATCTGTGGACCATCAGAGTGTTGATGAAACACAGAAATTGCATCGGGATTGAATACAACAGTCACCATGCGCACTTTCCTCCATGGGAGTAATTCTCAAACATTCTACGCTTTGAACGTTCCCTGGTAGACCAGTAGTAGTTTCCGATGCACATCTGGCAGCATTCTGTAATCTTTGGACTATCAGAGTGTTGATTAAACACGAAATTGCATCGGGATTGAATACAACAGTCACAACGCGCACTTTCCTCCACGGGAGTAATGTCTCAAGCAGTCTACGCTTTGTTCGTTCCCTAGGAGACCAGTAGTAGTTTCCAAGGCACATCTGGTGGCATTCTGTAATCTGTGGTCTATCAGAGTGTTGATGAAACACAGAATTTGCATCGGGATTGAATACAACAGACATTATGCGCACTTACCTCCATGCGAGTAATGTCTCTAACAGTCTACGCTTTGATCTTTCCATGGAATACCAGTAGTAGTTTCTGATGTACATCATGAGGCATTCTGTAATGTGTGGACTATCCAAATGTTGATGAAACTCAGAAATTGCATCGGGATTGAATACAACAGTCACAACGCGCACTTTCCTCCACAGGAGTAATGTGTCAAACAGTCTACGCTTTGATCGTTCCCTGGAAGAACAGTAGTAGTTGCCGATTAACATCTGGAGGCATTCTGTAATGTGTGGACTATCAGAGTGTTGATGAAACACAGAAATTGCATCGGGATTGAATAAGACAGTCACCATGCGCACTTTTCTCCATGGGAGTAAGATCTCAAACAGTCTACGCTTTGATCGTTCCCTGGAAGACCAGTAGTGGTTTCTGATGCACATCTGGAGGCATTCTGTAATCTGTGGAGTATCAGAGTGTTGATAAAACACAGAAATTGCATCGGGATTGAATACAACAGTCACCATGCGCACCTTCCTCCATGGGAGTAATGTCTGAAAGAGTTTACGCTTTGATCGTTCCCTGGAAGAACAGTAGTAGTTTCCGATGAACATCTGGAGGCATTCTGCAATCTGTGGACTATCAGAGTGTTGATGAAATACAGAAATTGAATCGGGATTGAATACAACAGTCACCATGTTCACTTCCCTCCATGGGAGTAATTCTCAATCAGTATACGCTTTGATCGTTCCCTGGAAGACCAGTAGTATTTTCCGATGCACACCTGGTGGCATTCTGTAATCTGTGGGCTATCAGAGTGTTGATGAAACACAGACATTGCATCGGGATTGAACACAACAGTCACCATGCGCACTTTCCTCCACGTGAGGTATGGCCCAAACACTCTGCGCTTTGATCGTTCCCTGGAAGACAAGTAGTAGTTTCCGATGCACATCAGGTGGCATTCTGTAATCTGTGGACTATCATAGTGTTGATGAAAAACAGAAATTGAATCGGGATTGAATACAACAGTCACCATGCGCACTTTCATCCATGGGAGTAAGATCTCAAACAGTCTACGCTTTGATCGTTCCCTGAAAGACCAGTAGTAGTTTCCGATGCACATCTGGAGGTATTCTGAAATCTGTGGACTAACTGAGTGTTTTTGAAACACAGAAATTGCATCGGGATTGAATACAACAGTCACCATGCGCACTTTCCTCCATGGGAGTAATGTCTCAAACAGTCTACGCTTTGATCGTTCCCTGGAAGACCAGTAGTAGTTTCCGATGCGCATCTGGAGGCATTCTGTAATCTGTGGAGTATCCGAGTGCTGATGAAACACAGAAATTGCATCGGGATTGAATACAACAGTCACCATGCGCACTTTCCTCCATGGGAGTAAGATCTCAAACAGTCTACGCTTTGATCGTTCCCTGGAAGACCAGTAGTGGTTCCTGATGCACATCTGGAAGCATTCTGTAATCTGTGGAGTATCAGAGTGTTGATAAAACACAGAAATTGCATCGGGATTGAATACAACAGTCACCATGCACACCTTCCTCCATGGGAGTAATATCTCAAAGAGTTTACGCTTTGATCGTTCACTGGAAGACAAGTAGTAGTTTCCGATGCACATATGGAGGCATTCTATAATCTGTGAAGTGTCAGAGTGTTGATGAAACACAGAAATTCCATAGGGATTGAATACAACAGTCACCATTCGCACCTTCCTCCATGGGAGTAATGAGTCCCAGAGTTTACGCTTTGATCGTACACTGGAAGACCAGTAGTAATTTCCGATGCACATCTGGAGTCATTCTGAAATCTGTGGACTAACTGAGTGTTGATGAAACACAGAAATTGCATCGGGATTGAATACAACAATCACCATACGCACTTTCCTCCTTTGGAGTAATGTCTCAAACAGTCTACGCTTTGATCGTTCCCTGGAAGACCAGTAGTGGTTTCCGATGCACATCTAGAAGCATTCAGTAATCTGTGGACCATCAGAGTGTTGATGAAACACAGAAATTGCATCGGGATTGAATACAACAGTCACCATGCGCACTTTCCTCCATGGGAGTAATTCTCAAACATTCAACGCTTTGAACGTTCCCTGGTAGACCAGTAGTAGTTTCCGATGCACATCTGGTGGCATTCTGTAATCTGTGGACTATCAGAGTGTTGATAAAACACGAAATTGCATCGGGATTGAATACAACAGTCACAACGCGCACTTTCCTCCACGGGAGTAATGTCTCAAGCAGTCTACGCTTTGTTCGTTCCCTAGGAGACCAGTAGTAGTTTCCAAGGCACATCTGGTGGCATTCTGTAATCTTTGGTCTATCAGAGTGTTGATGAAACACAGAATTTGCATCGGGATTGAATACAACAGACACCATGTGCACTTTCCTCCATGCGAGTAATGTCTCTAACAGTCTACGCTTTGATCTTTTCATGGAATACCAGTAGTAGTTTCTGATGTACATCTGGAGGCATTCTGTAATGTGTGGACTATCAGAGTGTTGATGAAACACAGAAATTGCTTCGGGATTGAATACAACAGTAACCATGCGCACTTTCCTCCATGGGAATAATTCTCAAACATGCTACGCTTTGATCGTTCCCTGGTAGACCAGTAGTAGTTTCCGATGCACATCTGGTGGCATTCTGTAATCTGTGGACTATCAGAGTGTTGATGAAACACAGAAATTTGCTTCGGGATTGAATACAACAGTCACAACGCGCACTTTCCTCCACGGGAGTAATGTGTCAAACAGTCTACGCTTTGATCGTTCCCTGGAAGAACAGTAGTAGTTTCCGATGCACATCTGGAGGCATTCTGTAATCTGTGGACTATCAGAGTGTTGATGAAACACAGAAATTGCATCGGGATTGAATACAACAGTCACCATGCGCACTTTCCTCCATGGGAGTAAGATCTCAAACAGTCTACGCTTTGATCGTTCCCTGGAAGACCAGTAGTGGTTTCTGATGCACATCTGGAGGCATTCTGTAATCTGTGGAGTATCAGAGTGTTGATAAAACACAGAAATTGCATCGGGATTGAATACAACAGTCACCATGCGCACCTTCCTCCATGGGAGTAATGTCTCAAAGAGTTTACGCTTTGATCGTTCACTGGAAGACCAGTAGTAGTTTCCGATGCACATATGGAGGCATTCTATAAACTGTGAAGTGTCAGAGTGTTGATGAAACACAGAAATTCCATAGGGATTGAATACAACAGTCACCATTCGCACCTTCCTCCATGGGAGTAATGAGTCCAAGAGTTTACGCTTTGATCGTACCCTGGAAGACCAGTAGTAATTTCCGATGCACTTCTGGAGTCATTCTGAAATCTGTTTACTAACTGAGTGTTGATGAAACACAGAAATTGCATCGGGATTGAATACAACAGTAACCATGCGCACTTTCCTCCTTTGGAGTAATGTCTCAAACAGTCTACGCTTTGATCGTTCCCAGGAAGACCAGTAGTAGTTTCCGATGAACATCTGGAGGCATTCTGCAATCTGTGGACTATCAGAGTGTTGATGAAATACAGAAATTGAATCGGGATTGAATACAACAGTCACCATGTTCACTTCCCTCCATGGGAGTAATTCTCAATCAGTATACGCTTTGATCGTTCCCTGGAAGACCAGTAGTAGTTTCCGATGCACATCTGGTGGCATTCTGTAATCTGTGGGCTATCAGAGTGTTGATGAAACACAGAAATTGCATCGGGATTGAACACAACAGTAAACATGCGCACTTTCCTCCACGTGAGGTATGGCCCAAACACTCTGCGCTTTGATCGTTCCCTGGAAGACCAGTAGTAGTTTCCGATGCACATCTGGAGGTATTCTGAAATCTGTGGACTAACTGAGTGTTTATGAAACACAGAAATTGCATCGGGATTGAATACAACAGTCACCATGCGACTTTCCTCCATGGGAGTAATGTCTCAAACAGTCTACGCTTTGATCGTTCCCTGGAAGACCAGTAGTAGTTTCCGATGCGCATCTGGAGGCATTCTGTAATCTGTGGAGTATCAGAGTGTTGATGAAACACAGAAATTGCATCGGGATTGAATACAACAGTCACCATGCGCACTTTCCTCTATGGGAGTATTGTCTCAACGAGTTTACGCTTTGATCGTTCCCTGGAATACCAGTAGTAGTTTCTGATGCACATCTGGAGGCATTCTGTAATGTGTGGACTATCAGAGTGATGATGAAACACAGAAATTGAATCGGGATTGAATACAACAGTCACCATGCGCATTTTCCTCCATGGGAGTAAGATCTCAAACAGTCTACGCTTTGATCGTTCCCTGGAAGACCAGTAGTGGTTTCTGATGCACATCTGGAAGCATTCTGTAATCTGTGGAGTATCAGCGTGTTGATAAAACACAGAAATTGCATCGGGATTGAATACAACAGTCACCTTTCGCACCTTCCTCCATGGGAGTAATGAGTCCAAGAGTTTACGCTTTGATCGTACCCTGGAAGACCAGTAGTAATTTCCGATGCACATCTGGAGTCATTCTGAAATCTGTGGACTAACTGAGTGTTGATGAAACACAGAAATTGCATCGGGATTGAATACAACCATCACCATGCGCACTTTCCTCCTTTGGAGTAATGTCTCAAACAGTCTACGCTTTGATCGTTCCCTGAAAGACCAGTAGTAGTTTCCGACGCACATCTAGAAGCATTCTGTAATCTGTGGACCATCAGAGTGTTGATGAAACACAGAAATTGCATCGGGATTGAATACAACAGTCATCATGCGCACTTTCCTCCATGGGAGTAATTCTCAAACATTCAACGCTTTGAACGTTCCCTGGTAGACCAGTAGTAGTTTCCGATGCACATCTGGTGGCATTCTGTAATCTGTGGACTATCAGAGTGTTGATAAAACACGAAATTGCATCGGGATTGAATACAACAGTCACAACGCGCACTTTCCTCCACGGGAGTAATGTCTCAAGCAGTCTACGCTTTGTTCGTTCCATAGGAGACCAGTAGTAGTTTCCAAGGCACATCTGGTGGCATTCTGTAATCTGTGGTCTATCAGAGTGTTGATGAAACACAGAATTTGCATCGGGATTGAATACAACAGACACCATGCGCACTTTCCTCCATGCGAGTAATGTCTCTAACAGTCTACGCTTTGATCTTTCCATGGAATACCTGTAGTAGTTTCTGATGTACATCTGGAGGCATTCTGTAATGTGTGGACTATCAGAGTGTTGATGAAACGCAGAAATTGCTTCAGGATTGAATACAACAGTAACCATGCGCACTTTCCTCCATGGGATTAATTCTCAAACATGTTACGCTTTGATCGTTCCCTGGTAGACCAGTAGTAGTTTCCGATGCACATCTGGAGGCATTCTGTAATGTGTGGACTATCAGAGTGTTGATGAAACACAGAAATTGCATCGGGATTGAATACAACAGTCACCATGCGCACTCTCCTCCATGGGAGTAAGATCTCAAACAGTCTACGCTTTGATCGTTCCCTGGAAGACAAGTAGTGGTTTCTGATGCACATCTGGAGACATTCTGTAATCTGTGGAGTATCAGAGTGTTGATAAAACACAGAAATTGCATCGGGATTGAATACAACAGTCACCATGCGCACCTTCCTCCATGGGAGTAATGTCTGAAACAGTCTACGCTTTGATCGTTCCCTGGTAGACCAGATGTAGTTTCCGATGCACATCTTTAGGCATTCTATAATCTGTGAAGTGTCAGAGTGTTGATGAAACACAGAAATTCCATAGGGATTGAATACAACAGTCACCATTCGCACCCTCCTCCATGGGAGTAATGAGTCCAAGAGTTTACGCTTTGATCGTACCCTGGAAGACCAGTAGTAATTTCCGATGCACTTCTGGAGTCATTCTGAAATCTGTTTACTAACTGAGTGTTGATGAAACACAGAAATTGCATCGGGATTGAATACGACAGTAACCATGCGCACTTTCCTCCTTTGGAGTAATGTCTCAAACAGTCTACGCTTTGATCGTTCCCAGGAAGACCAGTAGTAGTTTCCGATGAACATCTGGAGGCATTCTGCAATCTGTGGACTATCAGAGTGTTGATGAAATACAGAAATTGAATCGGGATTTAATACAACAGTCACCATGTTCACTTCCCTCCATGGGAGTAATTCTCAATCAGTATACGCTTTGATCGTTCCCTGGAAGACCAGTAGTAGTTTCCGATGCACATCTGTTGGCATTCTGTAATCTGTTGGCTATCAGAGTGTTGATGAAACACAGAAATTGCATCAGGATTGAACACAACAGTCACCATGCGCACTTTCCTCCACGTGAGGTATGGCCCAAACACTCTGCGCTTTGATCGTTCCCTGGAAGACCAGTAGTAGTTTCCGATGCACATCAGGTGGCATTCTGTAATCTGTGGACTATCATAGTGTTGATGAAAAACAGAAATTGAATCGGGATTAAATACAACAGTCACCATGCGCACTTTCCTCCATGGGGGTAATGTCTCAAACAGTCTACGCTTTGATCGTTCCCTGAAAGACCAGTAGTAGTTTCCGATGCACATCTGGAGGTATTCTGAAATCTGTGGACTAACTGAGTGTTGATGAAACACAGAAATTGCATCGGGATTGAATACAACAGTCACCATGCGCACTTTCCTCCATGGGAGTAATGTCTCAAACAGTCTACGCTTTGATCGTTCCCTGGAAGACCAGTGTTAGTTTCCGATGCGCATCTGGATGCATTCTGTAATCTGTGGAGTATCAGAGTGTTGATGAAACACAGAAATTGCATCGGGATTGAATACAACAGTCACCATGCGCACTTTCCTTTATGGGAGTATTGTCTCAACGAGTTTACGCTTTGATCGTTCCCTGGAATACCAGTAGTAGTTTCTGATGCACATCTGGAGGCATTCTGTAATGTGTAAACTATCAGAGTGTTGATGAAACACAGAAATTGAATCGGGATTGAATACAAAAGTCACCATGCGCACTTTCCTCCATGGGAGTAAGATCTCAAACAGTCTACGCTTTGATTGTTCCCTGGAAGACCAGTAGTGGTTTCTGATGCACATCTGGAAGCATTCTGTAATCTGTGGAGTATCAGAGTGTTGATAAAACACAGAAATTGCATCGGGATTGAATACAACAGTCACCATGCGCACCTTCCCCCATGGGAGTAATGTCTCAAAGAGTTTACGCTTTGATAGTTCACTGGAAGACCAGTAGTAGTTTCCGATGCACATATGGAGGCATTCTATAATCTGTGAAGTGTCAGAGTGTTGATGAAACACAGAAATTCCATAGGGATTGAATACAACAGTCACCATTCGCACCTTCCTCCATGGGAGTAATGAGTCCAAGAGTTTACGCTTTGATCGTACCCTGGAAGACCAGTAGTAATTTCCGATGCACATCTGGAGTCATTCTGAAATCTGTGGACTAACTGAGTGTTGATGAAACACAGATATTGCATCGGGATTGAATACAACCATCACCATGCGCACTTTCCTCCTTTGGAGTAATGTCTCAAACAGTCTACGCTTTGATCGTTCCCTGGAAGACCAGTAGTAGTTTCCGATGCACATCTAGAAACATTCTGTAATCTGTGGACCATCAGAGTGTTGATGAAACACAGAAATTGCATCGGGATTGAATACAACAGTCACCATGCGCACTTTCCTCCATGGGAGTAATTCTCAAACATTCTACGCTTTGAACGTTCCCTGGTAGACCAGTAGTAGTTTCCGATGCACATCTGGTGGCATTCTGTAATCTGTGGACTATCAGAGAGTTGATAAAACACGAAATTGCATCGGGATTGAATACAACAGTCACAACGCGCACTTTCCTCCACGGGAGTAATGTCTCAAGCAGTCTACGCTTTGTTCGTTCCATAGGAGACCAGTAGTAGTTTCCAAGGCACATCTGGTGGCATTCTGTAATCTGTGGTCTATCAGAGTGTTGATGAAACACAGAATTTGCATCGGGATTGAATACAACAGACACCATGTGCACTTTCCTCCATGCGAGTAATGTCTCTAACAGTCTACGCTTTGATCTTTCCATGGAATACCAGTAGTAGTTTCTGATGTACATCTGGAGGCATTCTGTAATGTGTGGACTATCAGAGTGTTGATGAAACACAGAAATTGCATCAGCATTGAATACAACAGTCACCATGCGCACTCTCCTCCATGGGAGTAAGATCTCAAACTGTCTACGCTTTGATCGTTCCCTGGAAGACCAGTAGTGGTTTCCGATGCACATCTGGAGACATTCTGTAATCAGTGGAGTATCAGAGTGTTGATAAAACACAGAAATTGCATCGGGATTGAATACAACAGTCACCATACGCACCTTCCTCCATGGGAGTAATGTCTCAAAGATTTTACGCTTTGATCGTTCACTGGAGGACCAGTAGTAGTTTCCGATGCACATATGGAGGCATTCTATAATCTGTGAAGTGTCAGAGTGTTGATGAAACACAGAAATTCTATAGGGATTGAATACAACAGTCACCATTCGCACCTTCCTCCATGGGAGTAATGAGTCAGAGAGTTTACGCTTTGATCGTACCCTGGAAGACCAGTAGTAATTTCCGATGCACTTCTGGAGTCATTCTGAAATCTGTTTACTAACTGAGTGTTGATGAAACACAGAAATTGCATCGGGATTGAATACAACAGTAACCATGCGCACTTTCCTCCTTTGGAGTAATGTCTCAAACAGTCTACGCTTTGATCGTTCCCAGGAAGACCAGTAGTAGTTTCCGATGAACATCTGGAGGCATTCTGCAATCTAAGGACTATCAGAGTGTTGATGAAATACAGAAATTGAATCGGGATTGAATACAACAGTCACCATGTTCACTTCCCTCCATGGGAGTAATTCTCAATCAGTATACGTTTTGATCGTTCCTTGGAAAACCAGTAGTAGCTTCCGATGCACATCTGGAGGCATTCTGTAATCTGTGGACTATCAGAGTGTTGATGAAACACAGAAATTGCATCGGGATTGAACACAACAGTCACCATGCGCACTTTCCTCCACGTGAGGTATGGCCCAAACACTCTGCGCTTTGATCGTTCCCTGGAAGACCAGTAGTTGTTTCCGATGAACATCAGGTGGCATTCTGTAATCTGTGGACTATCATAGTGTTGATGAAAAACAGAAATTAAATCGGGATTAAATACAACAGTCACCATGCGCACTTTCCTCAACGGTTGTAATGTCTCAAAGAGTCTACGCTTTGATCTTGCTCTGTAAGACCAGTAGTAGTTTCCGATGCGCATCTGGAGGCCTCCTGTAATCTGTGGACTATCAGAGTGTTGATTAAACACAGCATTTGCATTGGGATTGAATACAACAGTCACCATGCGCTATTTCCTCCATGGGAGTATTGTCTAAAACAGTCTGCGCTTTGATCGTTCCCTGAAAGACCAGTAGTAGTTTCCGATGCACATCTGGAGGCATTCTGTAATCTGTGGACTATCAGACTGTTGATGAAACACAGAAATTGCATCGGGATTGAATACCAGAGTCACCATGCGCACTTTCCTCCATGGGAGTGATGTCTCAAACAGTCTACGCTTTGATCGTTCCCTGGAAGACCAGAAGTAGTTTCCGATGCACATCTGGAGGCATTCTATAATTTGTTTACTATCTGAGTGTTGATGAATCACAGAAATTGCATCGGGATTGAATACAACAGTCACCATGCGCACTTTCCTCCATGGGAGTAATGTCTCAAACAGCCTACGCTTTGATCGTTCCCTGGAAGACCAGTAGTAGTTTCCAATGGCCATCTGGAGGCATTCTGTAATCTGTGGAGTATCAGACTGTTGATGAAACACAGAAATTGCATCGGGATTGAATACCAGAGTCACCATGCGCACTTTCCTCCATGGGAGTGATGTCTCAAACAGTCTACGCTTTGATCGTTCCCTGGAAGACCAGAAGTAGTTTCCGATGCACATCTGGAGGCATTCTATAATTTGTTTACTATCTGAGTGTTGATGAATCACAGAAATTGCATCGGGATTGAATACAACAGTCACCATGCGCACTTTCCTCCATGGGAGTAATGTCTCTAACAGTCTACGCTTTGATCGATCCCTGGAAGAGCAGTAGTAGTTTCCGATGCACATATGGAGGCATTCTATAATCTGTGAAGTGTCAGAGTGTTGTTGAAACACAGAAATTCCATAGGGATTGAATACAACAGTCACCATTCGCACCCTCCTCCGTGGGAGTAATGAGTCCAAGAGTTTACGCTTTGATCGTACCCTGGAAGACCAGTAGTAATTTCCGATGCACATCTGGAGGCATTCTGTAATCTGTGGACTATCAGACTGTTGATGAAACACAGAAATTGCGTCGGGATTGAGTACAACAGTCACCATGCGCACTTTCCTCCATGGGAGTGATGTCTCAAACAGTCTACGCTTTGATCATTCCCTGGAAGACCAGAAGTAGTTTCCGATGCACATCTGGAGGCATTCTATAATCTGTTTACTATCTGAGTGTTGATGAAACACAGAAATTGCCTCGGGATTGAATACAACAGTCACCATGCGCACTTTCCTCCATGGGAGTAATGTCTCAAAGAGTCTACGCTTTGATCGTTCCCTGGAAGACCAGTAGTAGTTTCCGATGCACATCTGGAGGCATTCTGAAATCTGTGGACTAACTGAGTGTTGATGAAACACAGAAATTGCATCGGGATTGAATACAACAATCACCATGCGCATTTTCCTCCTTTGGAGTAATGTCTCAAACAGTCTACGCTTTGATCGTTCCCAGGAAGACCAGTAGTAGTTTCCGATGAACATCTGGAGGCATTCTGCAATCTGTGGACTATCAGAGTGTTGATGAAATACAGAAATTGAATCGGGATTGAATACAACAGTCACCATGGTCACTTCCCTCCATGGGAGTAATTCTCAATCAGTATACGCTTTGATCGTTCCCTGGAAGACCAGTAGTAGTTTCCGATGCACATCTGGTGGCATTCTGTAATCTGTGGGCTATCAGAGTGTTGATGAAACACAGAAATTGCATCGGGATTGAACTCAACAGTCACCATGCGTACTCTCCTCCACGTGAGGTATGGCCCAAACACTCTGCGCTTTTATCGTTCCTGGAAGACCAGTAGTAGTTTCCGATGCACATCAGGTGGCATTCTGTAATCTGTGGACTATCATAGTGTTGATGAAAAACAGAAATTGAATCGGGATTAAATACAACAGTCACCATGCGCACTTTCCTCCACGGGAGTAATGTCTCAAAGAGTCTACGCTTTGATCGTGCTCTGGAAGACCAGTAGTAGGTTCCGATGCACATCTGGAGGCCTTCTGTAATCTGTGGACTATCAGAGTGTTGATGAAACACAGAATTTGCATTGGGATTGAATACAACAGTCACCATGCGCACTTTCCTCCAAGGGAGTAATGTCTCAAACAGTCTACGCTTTGATCGTTCCCTGAAAGACCAGTAGTAGTTTCCGATGCACGTCTGGAGGCATTCTGTAATCTGTGGACTATCAGACTGTTGATGAAACACAGAAATTGCGTCGGGATTGAGTACAACAGTCACCATGCGCACTTTCCTCCATGGGAGTGATGTCTCAAACAGTCTACGCTTTGATCATTCCCTGGAAGACCAGAAGTAGTTTCCGATGCACATCTGGAGGCATTCTATAATCTGTTTACTATCTGAGTGTTGATGAAACAATGAAATTGCCTCGGGATTGAATACAACAGTCACCATGCGCACTTTCCTCCATGGGAGTAATGTCTCAAAGAGTCTACGCTTTGATCGTTCCCTGGAAGACCAGTAGTAGTTTCCGATGCACATCTGGAGGCATTCTGAAATCTGTGGACTAACTGAGTGTTGATGAATCACAGAAATTGCATCGGGATTGAATAAACAGTCACCATGCGCACTTTTCTCCATGGGAGTAATGTCTCAAACAGTCTACGCTTTGATCCTTCCCTGCAAGGCCAGTAGTAGTTTCAGATGCACATCCAGAAGCATTCTGTAATCTGTGGAGTATAAGATTGTTGATGAAACACAGAAATTGCATCGGGATAGAATACAACAGTCACCATGCCCACGTTCCTCCTTGCGAGTAATGTCTCTATCAGTCTACGCTTTGATCGTTCCCTGGTAGACCAGTAGTAGTTTCCGATGCACATCTGGAGGCATTCTGAAACCTGTGGAGTATCAGAGTCTTGATGAAACAAAGAAATTGAATCGGGTTTGAATACAACAGTCACCATGCGCACTTTCCTCCATGGGAGTAATGTCTCAAACAGTCTACGCTTTGATCGTTGCCTGGAAGACCAGTAGGTAGTTTGCGATGCACATCTGGAGGCATTCTGAAACCTGTGGAATATCAGAGTCTTGATGAAACACAGAAATTGAATCGGGTTTGAATACAACAGTCACCATGCGCACTTTCCTCCATGGGAGTAATGTCTCAAATAGTTTACGCTTTGATCGTTTCCTGGAATACAAGTAGTAGTTTCTGATGCACATCTGGAGGCATCCTGTAATGTGTGGACAATCAGAGTGTTGATGAAACACAGCAATTGCTTCGGGATTGAATATACAGTCACCATGCGCACTTTCCTCCATGGGAGCAATGTCTCAAACAGTCTACGCTTTTATCGTTCCCTGGAAGACCAATAGTAGTTTCCGATGCACGTCTGGGGGCATTCTGAAATCTGTGGACTAACTGAGTGTTGATGAATCACAGAAATTGCATCGGGATTGAATACAACAGTCACCATGCGCACTTTCCTCCATGGGAGTAATGTCTCAAACAGTCTACGCTTTGATCGTTCCCTGGAAGACCAGTAGTAGTTTCCGATGCACGTCTGGGGGCATTCTGAAATCTGTGGACTAACTGAGTGTTGATGAATCACAGAAATTGCATCGGGATTGAATACAACAGTCACCATGCGCACTTTCCTCCATGGGAGTAATGTCTCAACGAGTTTACGCTTTGATCGTTCCCTGGAATACCAGTAGTAGTTTCTGATGCACATCTGGAGGGATTCTGTAATGTGTGGACTAGCAGAGTGTTGATGAAACACAGAAATTGAATCGGGATTGAATACAACAGTCACCATGCGCACTTTCCTCCATGGGAGTAAGATCTCAAACAGTCTACGCTTTGATCGTTCCCTGGAAGACCAGTAGTGGTTTCTGATGCACATCTGGAGGCATTCTGTAATCTGTGGAGTATAAGAGTGTGCATAAAACACAGAAATTGCATCGGGATTGAATACAACAGTCACCATGCGCACCTTCCTCCATGGGAGTAATGTCAAAGAGTTTACGCTTTGATCGTTCACTGGAAGACCAGTAGTAGTTTCCAGTGCACATATGGAGGCATTCTATAAACTGTGAAGTGTCAGAGTGTTGATGAAACACAGAAATTGCATCGGGATTGAATACAACAATCACCATGCGCACTTTATTCCTTTGGAGTAATGTCTCAAACAGTCTACGCTTTGATCGTTCCCAGGAAGACCAGTAGTAGTTTCTGATGCACATCTGGAGGGATTCTGTAATGTGTGGACTAGCAGAGTGTTGATGAAACACAGAAATTGAATCGGGATTGAATACAACAGTCACCATGCGCACTTCCCTCCATGGGAGTAATTCTCAATCAGTATACGCTTTGATCGTTCCCTGCAAGACAAGTAGTAGTTTCAGATGCACATCTGGTGGCATTCTGTAATCTGTGGGCTATCAGAGTGTTGATGAAACACAGAAATTGCATTGGGATTGAACACAACAGTCACCATGCGTACTTTCCTCCACGTGAGGTATGGCCCTAAAACTCTGCGCTTTGATCGTTCCCTGGAAGACCAGTAGTAGTTTCCGATGCACATCAGGTGTCATTCTGTAATCTGTGGACTATCATAGTGTTGATGAAAAACAGAAATTGAATCGGGATTAAATACAACAGTCACCATGCGAACTTTCCTCCACGGGAGTAATGTCTCAAAGAGTCTACGCTTTGATCGTGCTCTGGAAGACCAGTAGTAGTTTCCGATGCACATCTGGAGGCATTCTGTAATCTATAAACTATCGAGTGTTGATGAAACACAGAAATTGCATCGGGATTGAATACAACAGTCACCATGCGCACTTTCCTCCATGGGAGTAATATCTCAAACAGTCTAAGCTGTGATCCTTCCCTGGAAGGCCAGTAGTAGTTTCCGATGCACATCTGGAGGCATTCTGTAATCTGTGGACTATCAGAGTGGTGATGAAACACAGAAATTGCATCGTGATTGAATACAACAGTCACCATGCGCACTTTCCTCCATGGGAGTTATTCTCAAACATGCTACGCTTTGATCGTTCCCTGGTAGACCAGTAGTAGTTTCCGACGCACATCTGGTGGCATTCTGTAATCTGTGGACTATCAGAGTGTTGATGAAACACAGAAATTGCATCGGGATTGAATAGAACAGACGCCATGCGCACTTTCCTCCATGCGAGTAATGTCTCTAACAGTCTACGATTTGATCGTTACATGGAATACCAGTAGTAGTTTCTGATGCACATCTGGAGGCATTCTGTAATGTGTGGACTATCAGAGTGTTGATGAAACACAGAAATTGCTTCGGGATTGAATACAACAGTAACCTTACGCACTTTCCTCCATGGGAGTAATTCTCAAACATGCTACGCTTTGATCGTTCCCTGGTAGACCAGTAGTAGTTTCCGACGCACATCTGGTGGCATTCTGTAATCTGTGGACTATCAGAGTGTTGATGAAACACAGAAATTGCATCGGGATTGAATACAACAGTGACAACGCGCACTTTCCTCCACGGGAGTAATGTCTCAAACAGTCTACGCTTTGATCGTTCCCTGGAAGGACAGTAGTAGTTTCCGATGCACATCTGGAGGCATTCTGTAATCTGTGGAGTATCAGAGTGTTGATGAAACACAGAAATTGCATCGGGATTGAATACAACAGTCACCCTGCGCTCTTTCCTCTATGGGACTATTGTCTCAAAGACTTTACGCTTTGATCGTTCCCTGGAATACCAGTAGTAGTTTCTGATGCACATCTGGAGGCATTCTGTAATGTGTGGACTATCAGAGTGTTGATGAAACACAGAAATTGCATCGGGATTGAATACAACAGTCACCATGCGCACTTTCCTGCATTGGAAATAATTCTCAAACAGTCTACGCTTTGATCGTGGCCTGGAAGACCAGTAGTTGTTTCCGATGAACACCTGGAGGCATTCTGTAATCTGTGGAGTATCAGAGTGTTGATGAAACACAGAAATTGCATCGGGATTGAATACAACAGTCACCATGCGCACTTTCCTCCATGGGAGTATTGTCTCAAAGAGTTTACGCTTTGATCGTTCCCTGGAATACCAGTAGGAGTTTCTGATGCACATCCCTAGGCATTCTGTAATGTGTTTACTATCAGAGTGTTGATGAAACCCAGAAATTGCATCGGGATTGAATACAACAGTCACCATGCGCACTTTCCTCCATAGGAGTAATTCTCAAACATTCTACGCTTTGATCCTTCCCTGGAAGACCAGTAGTAGTTTCCGATGCACATCTGGACCCTTTCTGTAATCTGTGGACTATCTGAGTGTTGATGAAACACAATAATTTCAATGGGATTGAATACAACAGACACCATGCGCATCTTCCTCCATGGGAGTAATGTCTCTAACAGTCTACGCTTTGATCGTTCCCTGGAAGACCAGTAGTAGTTTCCGATGCACATCTGGAGGCATTCTGTAATCTGTAGACTATCAGAGTTTTGATGAAACAAAGAAATTGCATCGGGATTGAATACAACAGTCACCATGCGCACTTTCCTCCATGGGAGTAAGATCCCAAACAGTCTACGCTTTGATCGTTCCCTGGAAGACCAGTAGTAGTTTCCGATGCACATCTGGATGCATTCTGTAATCTGTGGAGTATCAGAGTGTTGATGAAACACAGAAATTGCATCGGGATTGAATACAATAGTCACCATGCGCACCTTCCTCCATGGGAGTAACGTCTCAAAGAGTTTACGCTTTGATCGTTCACTGGAAGACCAGTAGTAGTTTCCGATGCACATATGGAGGCATTCTATAATCTGTGGAGTGTCAGAGTGTTTATGAAACACAGAAATTCCATCGGGATTGAATGCAACAGTCACCATGCGCACCTTCCTCCATGGGAGTAATGTGTCCAAGAGTTTACGCTTTGATCGTTCCTTTGAAGACCAGTAGCAATTTCCGATGGACATCTGGAGGCATTCTGTAATCTGTGACTATCAGATTGTTTATGAAACACAGAAATTGCATCGGGATTGAATACAACAGTCACCATGCGCACTTTCCTCCATGGGAGTAGTGTCTCAAACAGTCTACGCCTTGATCGTTCCTTGGAAGACCAGAAGTAGTTTTCGATGCACATCTGGAGTCATTCTGAAATCTGTGGACTAACTGAGTGCTGATGAAACACAGAAATTGCATCGGGATTGAATACAACAGTCACCATGCGCACTTTCCTCCTTTGGAGGAATGTCTCAAACAGTCTACGCTTTGATCGTTCCCTGGAAAGCCAGTAATAGTTTGCGATGCACATCTGGAGATATTCTGTAATCTGTGGGCTATCAGACTTTTAATAAAACACAGAAATTGCATCGGGATGGAATACAACAGTCACCAAGCGCACTTTCCTGCATTGGAAATAATTCTCAAACAGTCTACGCTTTGATCGTGGCCTGGAAGACCAGTAGTAGTTTCCGATGCACATCTGGAGGCATTCTGTAATCTGTAGACTATCAGAGTTTTGATGAAATACAGAAATTGAATCGGGATTGAATACAACAGTCACCATGTTCACTTCCCTCCATGGCAGTAATTCTCAATCAGTATACGCTTTGATCGTTCCCTGGAAGACCAGTAGTAGTTTCCGATGCACATCTGGTGGCATTCTGTAATCTTTGGGCTATCAGACTGTTGATGAAACACAGAAATTGCATCGGGATTGAACTCAACAGTCACCATGCGCACTTTCCTCCACGTGAGGTATGTCTCAAACAATCTGCGCTTTGATCGTTCACTGGAAGACCAGTAGTAGTTTCCGATGCACATCAGGTGGCATTCTGTAATCTGTGGACTATCTTAGTGTTGATGAAAAACAGAAATTGAATCGGGATTAAATACAACAGTCACCATGCGCACTTTCCTCCACGGGAGTAATGTGTCAAAGAGTCTACGCTTTGATCGTTCTCTGGAAGACCAGTAGTAGTTTCCGATGCACATCTGGAGGCCTTCTGTAATCTGTGGACTATCAGACTGTTGATGAAACACAGAAATTGCGTCGGGATTGAATACAACAGTCACCATGCGCACTTTCCTCCATGGGAGTGATGTCTCAAACAGTCTACGCTTTGATCGTTCCCTGGAAAGCCAGTAATAGTTTGCGATGCACATCTGGAGATATTCTGTAATCTGTGGGCTATCAGACTTTTAATAAAACACAGAAATTGCATCGGGATGGAATACAACAGTCACCAAGCGCACTTTCCTGCATTGGAAATAATTCTCAAACAGTCTACGCTTTGATCGTGGCCTGGAAGACCAGTAGTTGTTTCCGATGAACACCTGGAGGCATTCTGTAATCTGTGGAGTATCAGAGTGTTGATGAAACACAGAAATTGCGTCGGTATTGAATACAACAGTCACCATGCGCACTTTCCTCCATGGGAGTATTGTCTCAAAGAGTTTACGCTTTGATCGTTCCCTGGAATACCAGTAGGAGTTTCTGATGCACATCCCTAGGCATTCTGTAATGTGTTTACTATCAGAGTGTTGATGAAACCCAGAAATTGCATCGGGATTGAATACAACAGTCACCATGCGCACTTCCCTCCATGGGAGTAATTCTCAATCAGTATATGCTTTCATCGTTCCCTGGAAGACCAGTAGTAGTTTCCGATGAACCTCTGGTGGCATTCTGTAATCTGAGGACTATCAGAGTGTTGATGAAACACAGAAATTGCATCGGGATTGAACACAACAGTCACCATGCACACTTTAATCCACGGGAGTAATGTCTCATAGAGTCTACGCATTGTTCGTTCCCTGCTAGACCAGTAGTTGTTTCCGATGCACATCTGGAGGCTCTCTGTAATCTGTGGACTATCAGAGTGTTAATGAAACACAGAAATTGCATCGGGATTGAATACAACAGTCGCCATGCGCACATTCCTCCATGGGAGTAATGTCTCAAACAGTCTACGCTTTGATCGTCCCTGGAAGACCAGTAGTAGTTTCCGATGCACATCTGGAGATATTCTGTAATCTGTGGACTATCAGACTGTTGATGACACACAGAAATTGCATCGGGATTGAATACAAGAGTCACCATGCTCCTTTTTCTGCATTGGGAGTAATGTCTCAAAGAGTCTACGCTTTGATCGTGCTCTGGAAGATCAGAAGTAGTTTCCGATGCACATCTGGAGGCATTCTGTAATCTGTGGACTATCAGAGTGTTGATGAAACACAGAATTTGCTTCGGGATTGAATACAACAGTCACCATGCGCACTTTCCTCCATGGGAGTGATGTCTCAAACAGTCCACGCTTTGATCATTCCCTGGAAGACCAGTAGTAGTTTCCGATGCACATCTGGAGGCATTCTGTAATCTGTGGACAATCAGACTGTTGATGAATCACAGAAATTGCATCGTGATTGAATACAACAGTCACCATGCGCACTTTCCTCAATGGGCGTGATGTCTCAATCAGTCTACGCTTTGATCGTTCCCTGGAAGACCAGTAGTAATTTCCGATGCACATCTGGAGGCATTCTGTTATCTGTGGACTATCAGAGTGTTGCTGAAACACAGAAATTGCATCGTGATTGAATACAACAGTCACCATGCGCACTTTCCTCCATGGGAGTAATTCTCTAACAGTCTACGCTTTGATCATTCCCTGGAAGACCAGTAGTAGTTCCCGATGCACATCTGGAGGCATTCTGCAATCTGTGGACTATCAGAGTGTTGATGAAACACATAAATTGCTTCGGGATTGAATACAACAGTCACCATGCGCAATTTCCTCCACGGGAGTAGTGTCTCAAACATTCTACGTTTTGATAGTTCTCTGGAAGATCAGAAGTAGTTTCCGATGCACATCTGGAGGCATTCTGAAACCTGTGGAATATCAGAGTCTTGATGAAACACAGAAATTGAATTGGGTTTGAATACAACAGTCACCATGCTCACTTTCCTCCATGGGAGTAATGTCTCAAATAGTTTACGCTTTGATCGTTTCCTGGAATACAAGTAGTAGTTTCTGATGCACATCTGGAGGCATCCTGTAATGTGTGGACAATCAGAGTGTTGATGAAACACAGCAATTGCTTCGGGATTGAATATACAGTCACCATGCGCACTTTCCTCCATGGGAGCAATGTCTCAAACAGTCTACGCTTTTATCGTTCCCTGGAAGACCAGTGGTAGTTTCCGATGCACGTCTGGGGGCATTCTGAAATCTGTGGACTAACTGAGTGTTGATGAATCACAGAAATTGCATCGGGATTGAATACAACAGTCACCATGCGCACTTTCCTCCATGGGAGTAATGTCTCAAACAGTCTACGCTTTGATCGTTCCCTGGAAGACCAGTAGTAGTTTCCGATGCACGTCTGGGGGCATTCTGAAATCTGTGGACTAACTGAGTGTTGATGAATCACAGAAATTGCATCGGGATTGAATACAACAATCACCATGCGCACTTTCCTCCATGGGAGTAAGATCTCAAACAGTCTACGCTTTGATCGTTCCCTGGAAGACCAGTAGTGGTTTCTGATGCACATCTGGAGGCATTCTGTAATCTGTGGAGTATCAGAGTGTTGATAAAACACAGAAATTGCATCGGGATTGAATACAACAGTCACCATGCGCACCTTCCTCCATGGGAGTAATGTCTCAAAGAGTTTACGCTTTGATCGTTCACTGGAAGACCAGTAGTAGTTTCCGATGCACATATGGAGGCATTCTATAATCTGTGAAGTGTCAGAGTGTTGATGAAACACAGAAATTGCATCGGGATTGAATACAACAGTCACCATGCGCACTTTCCTCCTTTGGAGTAATGTCTCAAACAGTCTACGCTTTGATCGTTCCCAGGAAGACCAGTAGTAGTTTCCGATGAACATCTGGAGGAATTCTGCAATCTGTGGACTATCAGAGTGTTGATGAAATACAGAAATTGAATCGGGATTGAATACAACAGTCACCATGTTCACTTCCCTCCATGGGAGTAATTCTCAATCAGTATACGCTTTGATCGTTCCCTGGAAGACCAGTAGTGGTTTCCGATGCACATCAGGTGTCATTCTGTAATCTGTGGACTGTCATAGTGCTGATGAAAAACAGAAATTGAATCGGGATTAAATACAACAGTCACCATGCGAACTTTCCTCCACGGGAGTAATGTCTCAAAGAGTCTACGCTTTGATCGTGCTCTGGAAGACCAGTAGTAGTTTCCGATGCACATCTGGAGGCCTTCTGTAATCTGTGGACTATCAGAGTGTTGATGAAACACAGAATTTGCATTGGGATTGAATACAACAGTCACCCTGCGCACTTTCCTCCATGGGAGTAATGTCTCAAACAGTCTAAGCTGTGATCCTTCCCTGGAAGACCAGTAGTAGTTTCCGATGCACATCTGGAGTCATTCTGAAATCTGTGGACTAACTGAGTGTTGATGGAACACAGAAATTGCATCGGGATGGAATACAACAGTCACCATGTTCGCTTCCCTCCATGGGAGTAATTCTCAATCAGTATACGCTTTGAGCGTTCCCTGGAAGACCAGTAGTAGTTTCCGATGAACATCTGGTGGCATTCTGTAATCTGAGGACTATCAGAGTGTTGATGAAACACAGAAATTGCATCGGGATTGAACACAACAGTCACCATGCACACTTTAATCCACGGGAGTATTGTCTCATAGAGTCTACGCATTGTTCGTTCCCTGCTAGACCAGTAGTAGTTTCCGATGCACATCTGGAGGCTCTCTGTAATCTGTGGACTATCAGAGTGTTGATGAAACACAGAATTTGCTTCGGGATTGAATACAACAGTCACCATGCGCACTTTCCTCCATGGGAGTGATGTCTCAAACAGTCCACGCTTTGATCATTCCCTGGAAGACCTGTAGTAGTTTCCGATGCACATCTGGAGGCATTCTGTAATCTGCGGACTATCAGAGTGTTGATGAAACACAGAATTTGCTTCGGGATTGAATACAAGAGTCACCATGCGCACTTTTCTGCATTGGGAGCAATGTCTCAAAGAGTCTACGCTTTGATCGTGCTCTGGAAGATCAGAAGTAGTTTCCGATGCACATCTGGAGGCATTCTGTAATCTGCGGACTATCAGAGTGTTGATGAAACACAGAATTTGCTTCGGGATTGAATACAACAGTCACCATGCGCACTTTCCTCCATGGGAGTGATGTCTCAAACAGTCCACGCTTTGATCATTCCCTGGAAGACCTGTAGTAGTTTCCGATGCACATCTGGAGGCATTCTGTAATCTGTGGACTATCAGACTGTTGATGAATCACAGAAATTGTATCGTGATTGAATACAACAGTCACCATGCGCACTTTCCTCAATGGGCGTGATGTCTCAAACAGTCTACGCTTTGATCGTTCCCTGGAAGACCAGTAGTAATTTCCGATGCACATCTGGAGGCATTCTGTTATCTGTGGACTATCAGAGTGTTGCTGAAACACAGAAATTGCATCGGGATTGAATACAACAGTCACCATGCGCACTTTGCTCCATGGGAGTAATTCTCAAAAAGTCTACGCTTTGATCATTCCCTGGAAGACCAGTAGTAGTTTCCGATGCACATCTGGAAGCATTCTGTTATCTGTGGACTATCAGAGTGTTGCTGAAACACAGAAATTGCATCGGGATTGAATACAACAGTCACCATGCGCACTTTGCTCCATGGGAGTAATTCTCAAAAAGTCTACGCTTTGATCATTCCCTGGATGACCAGTAGTAGTTTCCGATTCACATCTGGTGGCATTCTGTAATCTGAGAACTATCAGAGTGTTGATGAAACACAGAAATTGCATCGGGATTGAACACAACAGTCACCATGCACACTTTAATCCACGGGAGTAATGTCTCATAGAGTCTACGCATTGTTCGTTCCTGCTACACCAGTAGTAGTTTCCGATGGATATCTGGTGGCATTCTGTAATCTGTGGACTATCAGAGTGTTGATGAAACACAGATATTGCGTCGGGATTGAATACAACAGTCACCATGCGCACTTTATTCCTTTCGAGTAATGTCTCAAACTGTCTACGCTTTGTTCGTTCCCAGGAAGACCGGTAGTAGTTTCCGATGCACATCTGGAGGCATTCTGTAATTTGTGGACTATCAGAGTGTTGATGAAACACAGAAATTGCATCGGGATTGAATACAACAGTTACCATGCTTACTTTCCTCCACGGGAGTAATGTCTCAAACAGTCTACGCTTTGATCGTTGCCTGGAAGACCAATAGTAGTTTCCGATGGACATCTGGTGGCATTCTGTAATCTGTGGACTATCAGAGAATTGATGAAACACAGAAATTGCGTCGGGACTGAAAACAACAGCCACCATGCGCACTTTCCTCCATGGGAGTAATGTCTCAAACAGTCTATGTTTTGATCGTTCCCTGGAAGACCAGTAGTAGTTTCCGATGCACATCTCTAGATATTCTATAATCTGTGGACTATCAGACTGTTGATGAGACACAGAAATTGCATCGGGATTGAATACAACAGTCACCATGCGCACTTTTCTGCATTGGGAGTAATGTCGCAAACAGTCTACGCTTTGGTCGTGGTCTGGAAGACCAGTAGTAGTTTCCGATGCACATCTGGAGGCATTCTGTAATCTGTGGACTATCAGAGAGTTGATGAAACACAGAATTTACATTGGGATTGAATACAGCAGTCACCATGCGCACTTTCCTCCATGGGAGTAATTCTCAAACAGTCTACGCTTTGATCATTCCCTGGAAGACCAGTAGTAGTTTCCGATGCACATCTGGAGGCATTCTGTAATCTGTGGACTATCAGAGTGTTGATGAAACACAGAAATTGCATCGGGATTGAATACAACAGTCACCATGCGCACTTTCCTCCACAGGAGTAGTGTCTCAAACATTCTACGCTTTGATCGTTCTCTGGAAGACCCGTCCTAGCTTCCGATGCACATCTGGAAGCATTCTGTTATCTGTGGACTATCAGAGTGTTGCTGAAACACATAAATTGCATCGGGATTGAATACAACAGTCACCATGCGCACTTTCCTCCACGGGAGTAGTGTCTCAAACATTCTACTCTTTGATCGTTCTCTGGAAGACCAGAAGTAGTTTCCTATGCACATCTGGAGGCATTCTGAAATCTGTGGACTAACTGAGTGTTGATGAAACACAGAAATTGCATCGGGATTGAATACAACAGTCACCATGCGCACTTTCTTCCATGGGAGTAATTCTAAAACATGCTACGCTTTGATCGTTTCCTGGTAGACCAGTAGTAGTTTCCGATGCACATCTGGTGGCATTCTGTAATCTGTGGACTATCAGAGTGTTGATGAAACACAGAAATTGCATCGGGATTGAACTCAACAGTCACCATGCGTACTCTCCTCCACGTGAGGTATGGCCCAAACACTCTGCGCTTTTATCGTTCCTGGAAGACCAGTAGTAGTTTCCGATGCACATCAGGTGGCATTCTGTAATCTGTGATTTATCATAGTGTTGATGAAAAACAGAAATTGAATCGGGATTAAATACAACAGTCACCATGCGCACTTTCCTCCACGGGAGTAATGTCTCAAAGAGTCTACGCTTTGATCGTGCTCTGGAAGACCAGTAGTAGGTTCCGATGCACATCTGGAGGCCTTCTGTAATCTGTGGACTATCAGAGTGTTGATGAAACACAGAATTTGCATTGGGATTGAATGCAACAGTCACCATGCGCACTTTCCTCCATGGGAGTAATGTCTCAAACAGTCTACGCTTTGATCGCTCTCTGAAAGACCAGTAGTAGTTTCCGATGCACGTCTGGAGGCATTCTGTAATCTGTGGACTATCAGACTGTTGATGAAACACAGAAATTGCGTCGGGATTGAGTACAACAGTCACCATGCGCACTTTCCTCCATGGGAGTGATGTCTCAAACAGTCTACGCTTTGATCATTCCCTGGAAGACCAGAAGTAGTTTCCGATGCACATCTGGAGGCATTCTATAATCTGTTTACTATCTGAGTGTTGATGAAACACAGAAATTGCCTCGGGATTGAGTACAACAGTCACCATGCGCACTTTCCTCCATGGGAGTGATGTCTCAAACAGTCTACGCTTTGATCGTTCCCTGGAAGACCAGTAGGTAGTTTGCGATGCACATCTGGAGGCATTCTGAAACCTGTGGAGTATCAGAGTCTTGATGAAACAAAGAAATTGAATCGGGTTTGAATACAACAGTCACCATGAGCACTTTCCTCCATGGGAGTAATGTCTCAAATAGTTTACGCTTTGATCGTTTCCTGGAATACAAGTAGTAGTTTCTGATGCACATCTGGAGGCATCCTGTAATGTGTGGACTATCAGAGTGTTGACAAAACACAGATATTGCATCGGGATTGAATACAACAGTCACAACGCGCACTTTCCTCCACGGGGGTAATGTCTCAAACAGTCTACGCTTTGATCGTTCCCTAGGAGACCAGTAGTAGTTTCCGATGCACATCTGGTGGCATTCTGTAATCTGTGGACTATCGAGTGTTGATGAAACACAGAAATTGCATCGGGTTTGAATACAACAGTCACCATGCGCATTTTCCTCCATAGGAGTAATTTCTCAAACAGTCTACGCTTTGATCGTTGCATGGAAGACCAGTAGGTAGTTTGCGATGCACATCTGGAAGCATTCTGAAACCTGTGGAATATCAGAGTCTTGATGAAACACAGAGATTGAATCGGGTTTGAATACAACAGTCACCATGCGCACTTTCCTCCATGGGAGTAATGTCTCAAATAGTTTACGCTTTGATCGTTTCCTGGAATACAAGTAGTAGTTTCTGATGCACATCTGGAGGCATCCTGTAATGTGTGGACAGTCAGAGTGTTGATGAATGACACAGCAATTGCTTCGGGATTGAATATACAGTCACCATGCGCACTTTCCTCCATGGGAGCAATGTCTCAAACAGTCTACGCTTTTATCGTTCCCTGGAAGACCAGTAGTAGTTTCCGATGCACGTCTGGGGGCATTCTGAAATCTGTGGACTAACTGAGTGTTGATGAATCACAGAAATTGCATCGGGATTGAATACAACAGTCACCATGCGCACTTTCCTCAATGGGAGTAGTGTCTCAAACAGTCTACGCTTTGATCGTTCCCTGGAAGACCAGTAGTAGTTTCCGATGCACGTCTGGGGGCATTCTGAAATCTGTGGACTAACTGAGTGTTGATGAATCACAGAAATTCCATAGGGATTGAATACAACAGTCACCATTCGCACCTTCCTCCATGGGAGTAATGAGTCCAAGAGTTTACGCTTTGATCGTACCCTGGAAGACCAGTAGTAATTTGCGATGCACATCTGGAGTCATTCTGAAATCTGTGGACTAACTGAGTGTTGATGAAACACATAAATTGCATCAAGATTGAATACAACAGTCACCATGCGCACTTTCCTCCTTTGGAGTAATGTCTCAAACAGTCTACGCTTTGATCGTTCCCAGGAAGACCAGTAGTAGTTTCCGATGAACATCTGGAGGCATTCTGCAATCTGTGGACTATCAGAGTGTTGATGAAATACAGAAATTGAATCGGGATTGAATACAACAGTCACCATGTTCACTTCCCTCCATGGGAGTAATTCTCAATCAGTATACGCTTTGATCGTTCCCTGCAAGACCAGTAGTAGTTTCAGATGCACATCTGGTGGCATTCTGTAATCTGTGGGCTATCAGAGTGTTGATGAAACACAGAAATTGCATCGGGATTGAACACAACAGTCACCATGCGTACTTTCCTCCACGTGAGATATGGCCCTAACACTCTGCGCTTTGATCGTTCCCTGGAAGACCAGTAGTAGTTTCCGATGCACATCTAGAAGCATTCTGTAATCTGTGGACCATCAGAGTGTTGATGAAACACAGAAATTGCATCGGGATTGAATACAACAGTCACCATGCGCACTTTCCTCCATGGGAGTAATTCTCAAACATGCTACGCTTTGATCGTTCCCTGGAAGACCAGTAGTAGTTTCCGATGCACATATGGAGGCATTCTATAATCTGTGAAGTGTCAGAGTGTTGATGAAACACAGAAATTGCATCGGGATTAAATACAACAGTGACAACGCGCACTTTCCTCCACGGGAGTAATGTACAAACAGTCTACGCTTTGATCGTTACATGGAATACCAGTAGTAGTTTCTGATGCACATCTGGAGGCATTCTGTAATGTGTGGACTATCAGAGTGTTGATGAAACACAGAAATTGCTTCGGGATTGAATACAACAGTAATCATACGCACTTTTCTCCATGGGAGTAATTCTCAAACATGCAACGCTTTGATCGTTCCCTGGTAGACCAGTAGTAGATTCCGACGCACATCTGGTGGCATTCTGCAATCTGTGGACTATCAGAGTGTTGATGAAACACAGAAATTGCATCGGGATTAAATACAACAGTGACAACGCGCACTTTCCTCCACGGGAGTAATGTCTCAAACAGTCTACGCTTTGATCGTTCCCTGGAAGGACAGTAGTAGTTTCCGATGCACATCTGGAGGCATTCTGTAATCTGTGGAGTATCAGAGTGTTGATGAAACACAGAAATTGCATCGGGATTGAATACAACAGTCACCATGCGCACTTTCCTCCATGGGAGTAAGATCTCAAACAGTCTACGCTTTGATCGTTCCCTGGAAGACCAGTAGTAGTTTCCGATGCACATATGGAGGCATTCTATAATCTGTGAAGTGTCAGAGTGTTGATGAAACACAGAGATTCCATAGGGATTGAATACAACAGTCACCATTCTCACCTTCCTCCATGGGAGTAATGAGTCCAAGAGTTTACGCTTTGATCGTACCCTGGAAGACCAGTAGTAATTTCCGATGGACATCTGGAGGCATTCTGTAATCTGTGACTATCAGAGTGTTGATGAAACACAGAAATTGCATCGGGATTGAATACAACAGTCACCATGCGCACTTTCCTCCATGGGAGTAGTGTCTCAAACAGTCTACGCCTTGATCGTTCCTTGGAAGACCAGAAGTAGTTTCCGATGCACATCTGGAGTCATTCTGAAATCTGTGGACTAACTGAGTGCTGATGAAACACAGAAATTGCATCGGGATTGAATACAACAGTCACCATGCGCACTTTCCTCCTTTGGAGGAATGTCTCAAACAGTCTACGCTTTGATCGTTCCCAGGAAGACTAGTAGTAGTTTCCGATGAACATCTGGAGGCATTCTGCAATCTGTGGACTATCAGAGTGTTGATGAAATACAGAAATTGAATCGGGATTGAATACAACAGTCACCATGTTCACTTCCCTCCATGGCAGTAATTCTCAATCAGTATACGCTTTGATCGTTCCCTGGAAGACCAGTAGTAGTTTCCGATGCACATCTGGTGGCATTCTGTAATCTGTGGGCTATCAGACTGTTGATGAAACACAGAAATTGCATCGGGATTGAACTCAACAGTCACCATGCGCACTTTCCTCCACGTGAGGTATGTCTCAAACAATCTGCGCTTTGATCGTTCCGTGGAAGACCAGTAGTAGTTTCCGATGCACATCAGGTGGCATTCTGTAATCTGTGGACTATCATAGTGTTGATGAAAAACAGAAATTGAATCGGGATTAAATACAACAGTCACCATGCGCACTTTCCTCCACGTGAGTAATGTGTCAAAGAGTCTACGCTTTGATCGTTCTCTGGAAGACCAGTAGTAGTTTCCGATGCACATCTGGAGGCCTTCTGTAATCTGTGGACTATCAGACTGTTGATGAAACACAGAAATTGCGTCGGGATTGAATACAACAGTCACCATGCGCACTTTCCTCCATGGGAGTGATGTCTCAAACAGTCTACGCTTTGATCGTTCCCTGGAAAGCCAGTAATAGTTTGCGATGCACATCTGGAGATATTCTGTAATCTGTGGGCTATCAGACTTTTAATAAAACACAGAAATTGCATCGGGATGGAATACAACAGTCACCAAGCGCACTTTCCTGCATTGGAAATTATTCTCAAACAGTCTACGCTTTGATCGTGGCCTGGAAGACCAGTAGTTGTTTCCGATGAACACCTGGAGGCATTCTGTAATCTGTGGAGTATCAGAGTGTTGATGAAACACAGAAATTGCATCGGGATTGAATACAACAGTCACCATGCGCACTTTCCTCCATGGGAGTATTGTCTCAAAGAGTTTACGCTTTGATCGTTCCCTGGAATACCAGTAGGAGTTTCTGATGCACATCCCTAGGCATTCTGTAATGTGTTTACTATCAGAGTGTTGATGAAACCCAGAAATTGCATCGGGATTGAATACAACAGTCACCATGCGCACTTTCCTCCATGGGAGTAATTCTCAAACATTCTACGCTTTGATCCTTCCCTGGAAGACCAGTAGTAGTTTCCGATGCACATCTGGACCCTTTCTGTAATCTGTGGACTATCAGAGTTTTGATGAAACACAATAATTTCAATGGGATTGAATACAACAGTCACCATGCGCACCTTCCTCCATGGGAGTAATGTCTCTAACAGTCTACGCTTTGATCGTTCCCTGGAAGACCAGGAGTAGTTTCCGATGCACATCTGGAGGCATTCTGTAATCTGTGGACTATCAGAGTTTTGATGAAACAAAGAAATTGCATCGGGATTGAATACAACAGTCACCATGCGCACTTTCCTCCATGGGAGTAAGATCCCAAACAGTCTTCGCTTTGATCGTTCCCTGGAAGACCAGTAGTAGTTTCCGATGCACATCTGGACGCGTTCTGTAATCTGTGGAGTATCAGAGTGTTGATGAAACACAGAAATTGCTTCGGGATTGAATACAATAGTCACCATGCGCACCTTCCTCCATGGGAGTAATGTCTCAAAGAGTTTACGCTTTGATCGTTCACTGGAAGACCAGTAGTAGTTTCCGATGCACATATGGAGGCATTCTATAATCTGTGGAGTGTCAGAGTGTTTATGAAACACAGGAATTCCATCGGGATTGAATACAACAGTCACCATGCGCACCTTCCAGCATGGGAGTAATGTGTCCAAGAGTTTACGCTTTGATCGTTCGTTTGAAGACCAGTAGCAATTTCCGATGGACATCTGGAGGCATTCTGTAATCTGTGACTATCAGAGTGTTTATGAAACACAGAAATTGCATCAGGATTTAATACAACAGTCACCATAGGCACTTTCCTCCATGGGAGTAGTGTCTCAAAGTGTCTACGCCTTGATCGTTCCTTGGAAGACCAGAAGTAGTTTCCGATGCACATCTGGAGTCATTCTGAAATCTGTGGACTAACTGAGTGTTGATGGAACACAGAAATTGCATCGGGATTGAATACAACAGTCACCATGTTCGCTTCCCTCCATGGGAGTAATTCTCAATCAGTATACGCTTTGATCGTTCCCTGGAAGACCAGTAGTAGTTTCCGAAAAACATCTGGTGGCATTCTGTAATCTGAGGACTATCAGAGTGTTGATGAAACACAGAAATTGCATCGGGATTGAACACAACAGTCACCATGCACACTTTCCTCCACGGGAGTAATGTCTCATAGAGTCTACGCATTGTTCGTTCCCTGCTAGACCAGTAGTAGTTTCCGATGCACATCTGGAGGCTCTCTGTAATCTGTGGACTATCAGAGTGTTGATGATACACATAAATTGCTTCGGGATTGAATACAACAGTCTCCATGCGCACTTTCCTCCACGGGAGTAGTGTCTCAAACATTCTAAGTTTTGATAGTTCTCTTGAAGACCAGAAGTAATTTCCGATGCACATCTGGAGGCATTCTGAAATCTTTGGACTAACTGAGTGTTGATGAAACACAGATATTGCATCGGGATTGAATACAACAGTCACCATGCGCACATTCCTCCATGGGAGTAATGTCTCAAACAGTCTACGCTTTGATTGTTCTCTGGAAGACCAGTCCTAGTTTCCGATGCACATCTGGAAGCATTCTGTTATCTGTGGACTATCAGAGTGTTGCTGAAACACAGAAATTGCGTCGGGATTGAATACAACAGTCACCATGCGCACTTTCCTCCTTTCGAGTAATGTCTCAAACAGTCTACGCTTTGTTCGTTCCCAGGAAGACCAGTAGTAGTTTCCGATGCACATCTGGAGGCATTCTGTAATTTGTGGACTATCAGAGTGTTGATGAAACACAGAAATTGCATCGGGATTGAATACAACAGTTACCATGCTTACTTTCCTCCACGGGAGTAATGTCTCAAACAGTCTACGCTTTGATCGTTCCCTGGAAGACCAATAGAAGTTTCCGATGGACATCTGGTGGCATTCTGTAATCTGTGGACTATCAGAGAGTTGATGAAACACAGAAATTGCGTCGGGATTGAAAACAACAGCCACCATGCGCATTTTCCTCCATGGGAGTAATGTCTCAAACAGTCTATGTTTTGATCGTTCCCTGGAAGACCAGTAGTAGTTTCCGATGCACATCTCTAGATATTCTATAATCTGTGGACAATCAGACTGTTGATGAGACACAGAAATTGCATCGGGATTGAATACAACAGTCACCATGCGCACTTTTCTGCATTGGGAGTAATGTCTCAAACAGTCTACGCCTTGATCGTGGTCTGGAAGACCAGTAGTAGTTTCCGATGCACATCTGGGGGCATTCTGTAATCTGTGGACTATCAGAGAGTTGATGAAACACAGAATTTACATTGGGATTGAATACAGCAGTCACCATGCGCACTGTCCTCCATGGGAGTAATTCTCAAACAGTCTACGCTTTGATCATTCCCTGGAAGACCAGTAGTAGTTTCCGATGCACATCTGGAGGCATTCTGTAATCTGTGGACTATCAGAGTGTTGCTGAAACACAGAAATTGCATCGGGATTGAATACAACAGTCACCATGCGCACTTTCCTCCATGGGAGTAATTCTCAAACATGCTACGCTTTGATCGTTCCCTGGTAGACCAGTAGTAGTTTCCGATGCACATCTGGTGGCATTCTGGAATCTGTGGACTATTAGAGTGTTGATGAAACACAGAAATTGCATCAGGATGGAATACAACAGTCACAACGCGCACTTTCCTCCACGGGAGTAATGTCTCAAAGAGTCTACGCTTTGATCGTTCCCTGGAAGAACAGTAGTAGTTTCCCATGCACATCTGGTGGCATTCTGTAATCTGTGGAGTATCAGAGTGTTGATGAAATACAGAAATTGCATCGGGATTGCATACAACAGTCACCATGCGCAGTTTCCTCCGTGGGAGTAATTCTCAAATATTCTACGCTTTGATCGTTCCCTGGAAGACCAGTAGTAGTTTCCGACGCACATCTGGAGACATTCTGTAATCTGTGGATAATCAGAGTGTTGATGAAACACAGAATTTGCATTATGATTGAATACAACAGTCCCCATGCGCACTTTCCTCCATGGGAGTAATTCTCAAACAGTCTACGCTTAGATCATTCCCTGGAATACCAGTAGTAGTTTCCGATGCACATCTGGAGGCATTCTGTAATCTGTGGACTATCAGAGTGTTGATGAAATACAGAAACTGAATCGGGATTGAATACAACAGTAACCATGTTCGCTTCCCTCCATGGGAGTAATTCTCAATCAGTATAAGCTTTGATCGTTCCCTGGAAGACCAGTAGTAGTTTCCGATGAACATCTGGTGGCATTCTGTAATCTGTGGACTATCAGAGTGTTAATGAGACACAGAAATTGCATCGGGAATGAATACAACAGTCAGCATGCGCACTTTCCTCCATGGGAGTAATGTCTCTAACAGTCTACGCTTTGATCGTTCCCTGCAAGACCAGTA
Source organism: Schistocerca gregaria (assembly GCF_023897955.1). Lineage (NCBI taxonomy): Eukaryota > Metazoa > Arthropoda > Insecta > Orthoptera > Acrididae > Schistocerca > Schistocerca gregaria. The sequence goes on along the minus strand of NW_026061798.1, from coordinate 1,361,620 downwards.
GTAGCTTCCGATGCACATCTGGAGGCTTTCTGTAATCTGTGGACTATCAGAGTGTTGATGAAACACAGAAATTGCATCGGGATTGATTACAACAGTCACAATGCGCACTTTCTTCCATGGGAGTAATGTCACAAACAGTCTACGCTTTGATCGTCCTTGGAAGGCCAGTAGTAGTTTCCGATGCACATCTTAAGATATTCTGTAATCTGTGGACTATGAGACTGTTGATGAAACACAGAAATTGCATCGGGATTGAATACAACAGTCACCATGCGCACTTTTCTGCATTGGGAGTAATGTCTCAAAGAGTCTACGCTTTGTTCGTGCTCTGGAAGACCAGTAGTAGTTTCCGATGCACATCTGGAGGCATTCTGTTATCTGTGGACTATCAGAGTGTTGCTGAAACACAGAAATTGCATCGAGATTGAATACAACAGTCACCATGCGCACTTTCCTCCACAGGAGTAGTGTCTCAAACATTCTACGCTTTGATAGTTCTCTGGAAGACCAGAAATAGTTTCCGATGCACATCTGGAGGCATTCCGAAATCTGTGGACTAACTGAGTGTTGATGAAACACAGAAATTGCATCGGTATTGAATACAACAGTCACCATGCGCACTTTCCTCCATGGGAGTAATGTCTCAAACAGTCTACGCTTTGATTGTTCTCTGGAAGACCAGTCCTAGTTTCCGATGCACATCTAGAAGCATTCTGTTACCTGTGGACTATCAGAGTGTAGCTGAAACACAGAAATTGCATCGGGATTGAATACAACAGTCACCATGCGCACTTTGCTTCATGGGAGTAATTCTCAAACATTCTACGCTTTGATCATTCCCTGGAAGACCAGTAGTAGTTTCCGATGGACATCTGGAGGCATTCTGTAATCTGTGGACTATCAGAGTGTTGATGAAACACAGAAATTGCGTCGGGATTAAATACAACAGTCACGATGCGCACTTTCCTCCTTTCGAGTAATGTCTCAAAGAGTCTACGCTTTGATCGTTCCCAGGAACACCAGTAGTAGTTTCTGATGCACATCTGGAGGCATTCTGTAATTTGTGGAATATCAGAATGTTGATGAAACACAGAAATTGCATCGGGATTGAATACAACAGTCACCATGCGCACTTTCCTCCACGTGAGTAATGTCGCAAACAGTCTACGCTTTGATCGTTTCCTGGAAGACCAATAGTAGTTTCCGATGGACATCTGGTGGCATTCTGTAATCTGTGGACTATCAGAGAGTTGATGAAACACAGAAATTGCGTCGGGATTGAAAACAACAGCCACCATGCGCACTTTCCTCCATGGGAGTAATGTCTCAAACAGTCTACGTTTTGATCGTTCCCTGGAAGACCAGTACTAGTTACCGATGCACATCTGGAGATATTCTGTAATCTGTGGACTATCAGACTGTTGATGAGACACAGAAATTGCATCGGGATTGAATACAACAGTCACCATGCGCACTTCTCTGCATTGGGAGTAATGTCTCAAACAGTCTACGCTTTGATCGTGCTCTGGAAGACCAGTAGTAGTTTCCGATGCACATCTGGAGGCATTCTGTAATCTGTGGACTATCAGAGTGTTGATAAAACACAGAATTTGCATTGGGATTGAATACAAAAGTCACCATGCGCACTTTCCTCCATGGGAGTAATTCTCAAACAGTCTACGCTTTGATCATTCCCTGGAAGACCAGTGGTAGTTTCCGATGCACGTCTGGAGGCATTCTGTAATCTGTGGACTATCAGAGGGTTGATGAAACACATAAATTTCATCGGGATTGAATACAACAGTCACCATGCGCACTTTCCTCCACGGGAGTAGTGTCTCAAACATTCTACGATTTGGTCGTTCTCTGGAAGACCAGAAGTAGTTTCCGATGCACATCTGGAGGCATTCTGAAATCTGTGGACTAACTGAGTGTTGATGAAACACAGAAATAGCATCGGGATTGAATACAACAGTCACCATGCGCACTTTCCTCCATGGGAGTAATGTCCCAAATAGTCTACGCTTTGATCGTGCTCTGGAAGACCAGTACTACTTTCCGATGCACATCAGGAGGCATTCTGTTATCTGTGGACTATCAGAGTGTTGCTGAAACACAGAAATTGCATCGGGATTGAATACAACAGTCACCATGCGCACTTTCCTCCATGGGAGTAATTCTCAAACAGTCTACGCATTGATCATTCCCTGGAAGACCAGTAGTAGTTTCCGATGCACATCTGGAGGCATTCTGTAATCTGTGGACTATGAGAGTGTTGATGAAACACAGAAATTGCATCGGGATTGAATACAACAGTCACCATGCGCACTTTCCTCCACGGGAGTAATGTCTCAAACAGTCTACGCTTTGATCGTTCCCTAGAAAACCAGTAATAGTGTGCGATGCACATCTGGAGATATTCTGTAATCTGTGGGCTATCACACTTTTAATGAAACACAGAAATTGCGTCGGGATTGAAAACAACAGTCACCAAGCGCACTTCCCTGCGAGGGACTAATTCTCAAAGAGTCTACGCTTTGATCGTGGCCTGGAAGACCAGTAGTAGTTTCCGATGAACATCTGGAGGAATTCTGTAACCTGTGGAGTATCAGATTGTTGATGAAACACAGAAATGGCATCGGGATTGAATACAACAGTCACCATGCGCACTTTCCTCCATGGGAGTAATTCTCAAACATGCTACGCATTGATCGTTCCCTGGAAGACCAGTAGTAGTTTGCGATGCACATCTGGAGGCATTCTGTAATCTGTGGACTATCAGAGTGTTGATGAAACACAGAAATTGCATCGGGATTGAATACAACAGTCACAACGCGCTCCTTCCTCCACGGGAGTAATGTCTCAAACAGTCTACGCTTTGATCGTTCCCTGGAAGACCAGTAGTAGTTTCCGATGCAGATCTGGAGGCATTCTGTAATCTGACGAGAATCAGAGTGTTGATGAAACACGGAAATTGCATCGGGATTGAATACAAGCGTCACCATGCGCACCTTCCTCCATGGGAGTAATGTCTCAAAGAGTTTACGCTTTGATCGTTGCCTGGAAGGCCAGTAGTAGTTTCCGATGCACATATGGAGGCATTCTATAATCTGTGGAGTGTCAGAGTGTTGATGAAACACAGAAATTCCATCGGGATTGAATACAACAGTCACCATGCGCACCTTCCTCCACGGGAGTAATGTGTGCAAGTTTTTACGTTTTGATCGTTCCCTGGAAGACCAGTAGTAATTTCCGATGGACGTCTGGAGGCATTCTGTAATCTGTGACTATCAGAGTGTTGATGAAACACAGAAATTGCATCGGGATTGAATACAACAGCCACCATGCGCACTTTCCTCCTTTCGAGTAATTTCTCAAACAGTCTACGCTTTGATCGTTCCCAGGAAGACCAGTAGTAGTTTCCGTTGCACATCTGGAGGCATTCTGTAATCTGTGGACTATCAGAGTGTTGATGAAACACACAAATTGCATCGGGATTGAATACAACAGTCACCATGCCCACTTTCCTCCTCGGGAGTAATGTCTCAAACAGTCTACGCTTTGATCGTTCCCTGGTAGGCCAATAGTAGTTTCCGATGGACTTCTGGTGGCATTCTGTAATCTGTGGACTATCAGAGAGTTGATGAAACACAGAAATTGCGTCGGGATTGAAAACAACAGCCACCATGCGCACTTTCCTCCATGGGAGTAATGTCTCAAACAGTCTACGTTTTTGATCGTTCCCTGGAAGACCAGTAATAGTTTCCGATGCACATCTGGAGATATTCTGTAATCTGTGGACTATCAGACTGTTGATGAGACACAGAAATTGCGTCGGGATTGAATACAACAGTCACCATGCGCACTTTTCTGCATTGGGAGTAATGTCTCAAACACTCCACGCTTTGATCGTGCTCTGGAAGACCAGTAATAGTTTCCGTTGCACATCTGGAGGCATTCTGTAATCTGTGGACTATCAGAGTGTTGATGAAACACAGAATTTGCATTGGGATTGAATACAACAGTCACCATGCGCACTTTCCTCCATGGGAGTAATTCTCGAACAGTCTACGCTTTGATCATTCCCTGGAAGAGCAGTAGTAGTTTCCGATGCACATCTGGAGGCATTCTGTAATCTGTGGACTATCAGAGTGTTGATGAAACACATAAATTGCATCGGGATTGAATACAACAGTCACCATGCACACTTACCTACACGGGAGTAATGTCTCAAACAGTCTACGCTTTGATTGTTCTCTGGAAGACCAGTCCTAGTTTCCGATGCACATCTGGAAGCATTCTGTTATCTGTGGACTATCAGAATTTTGCTGAAACACAGAAATTGCATCGGGATTGAATACAACAGTCACCATGCGCACTTTCCTCCATAGGAGTAATTCTCAAACATGCTACGCTTTGATCGTTCCCTGGAAGACCAGTAGTAGTTTACGATGCACATCTGGTGGCATTCTGTAATCTGTGGACTTTCAGAGTGTTGATGAAACACAGAAATTGCACCGGGATGGAATACAAAAGTCACAACGCGCACTTTCCTCCACGGGAGTAATGTCTCAAACAGTCTACGCCTTGATCGTTCCCTGGAAGAACAGTAGTAGTTTCCGATGCACATCTGGTGGCATTCTGTAATCTGTGGAGTATCAGAGTGTTGATGAAACACAAAAATTTCATCGGGATTGAATACAACAGTCACCATGCGCACCTTCCTCCACGGGAGTAATGTGTGCAAGTGTTTACGTTTTGATCGTTCCCTGGAAGACCAGTAGCAATTTCCGATGGACATCTGGAGGCATTCTGTAATCTGTGACTATCAGAGTGTTGATGAAACACAGATATTGCATCGGGATTGAATACAACAGTCACCATGCGCTATTTCCTCAATTCGAGTAATGTCTCAAACAGTCGACGCTTTGATCGTTCCCAGGAAGACCAGTAGTAGTTTCCGATGAACATCTGGAGGCATTATGTAATCTGTGGACTATCAGAGTGTTGATGAAATACAGAAATTGAATCGGGATTGAATACAACAGTCACCATTTTCGCATTCCTCCATGGGAGTAATTCTCAATCAGTATACGCTTTGATCGTTCCCTGGAAGACCAGTAGTTGTTTCCGAAGCACTTCTGGAGGCATTCTGTAATCTGTGGACTATCAGAGTGTTGATGAAACACATAAATTGCATCGGGATTGAATACAACAGTCACCATGCGCACTTTCCTCCACGGGAGTAGTGTCTCAGACATTCTACGCTTTGATAGTTCTCTGGAAGATCAGAAGTAGTTTCCGATGCACATCTGGAGGCATTCTGAAATCTGTGGACTAACTGAGTGTTGATGAAACACAGAAATTGCCTCGGGAGTGAATACAACAGTCACCATGCGCAGTTTCCTCCATGAGAGTAATGTCTCTAACAGTCTTCGCTTTGATCGTTCCCTGGAAGACCAGTCGTAGTTTCCGATGCACATCTGGAGGCATTCAGTAACCTGTGGACTATCTGAGTGTTGATGAAACACAGGAATTGCATCGGGATTGAATACAACAGTCACCATGCGCACTTTCCTCCATGGGTGTAAGGTCTCAAACAGTATACGCTTTGATCGGTCTCTGGAAGACCAGTAGTAGTTTCCGATGCACATCTGGAGGCATTCTGTAATCTGTGGAGTATCAGAGTGTTGATGAAACACAGAAATTGTATCGGGATTGAATACAACAGTCACCATGCGCACTTTCCTCCATGGGAGTAATGTCTCAAACAGTTTACACTTTGGTCGTTCCCAGGAAGGCCAGTAGTAATTTCCGATGAACATCTGGAGGCATTCTGTAATCTGTGACTATCAGAGTGTTGATGAAACACAGAAATTGCATCGGGTTTGAATACAACAGTCACCATGCGCACCTTCCTCCATGGGAGTAATGTCTCTAACAGTTTACGCTTTGATCTTTCCCGGGAAGACAAGTATTAGTTTCCGATGCACATCTGGAATCATTCTGAAATCTGTGGACTAACCGAGTGTTGATGAAACACAGAAATTGCATCGGGATTGAATACAACAGTCAACATGCGCACATTCCTCCAGGGGAGTAATGTTTCAAACAGTCTACGCTCTGATCGTTCCCTGGAAGACCAGTAGTAGTTTCCGATGCACATCTAGAAGCATTCTGTTATCTGTGGACTATAAGAGTGTTGATGAAACACAGAAACTGCATCGGGATTAAATACAACAGTCACCATGCGCACTTTCCTCCATGCGAGTAATGTCTCAAACAGTCTACGATTTGATCGTCCCCTGGAAGACCAGTAGTAGTTTCCGATGCACATATGGAGGCATTCTGTATTCGGTGGACTATCAGAGAGTTGATGAAACACAGAAATTGCGTCGGGATTGAAAACAACAGCCACCATGCGCACTTACCACCATGGGAGTAATTCTCAAATATTCTACGCTTTCATCGTTCCCTGGAAGACCACTAGTAGTTTCCGATGCACATCTGGAGGCATTCTGTAATCTGTGGACTATCAGAGTGTTGATGAAACACAGAAATTGCATCGGGATTGAATACAACAGTCACCATGCGCACCTTCCTCCATGGGAGTAATGTCTCTAACTGTCTACGCTTTGATCGTTCCCTGGAAGACCAGTAGTAGTTTCCGATTCACATCTGGAGGCATTCTGAAATCTGTGGGTTATCAGAGTGTTGATGGAACACAGAAATTGCATCGGGATTGAATACAACTGTCACCATGAGCACTTTCCTCCATGGGAGTAAGGTCTCAAACAGTCTACGCTTTGACCGTTCCCTGGAAGACCAGTAGTAGTTTCCGATGCACATATGGAGGCATTCTGTAATCGGTGGACTATCAGAGTGTTGATGACACACAGAAATTGCATCGGGATTGATACAGCAGTCACCATGCGCACTTTCCTCCATAGGGGTAGTGTCTCAAACTGTTTACGCTTTGATCGTTCCCTGGAAGACCAGTAGTAGTTTCCGATGCACATCTGGAGGCATCCTGTAATCTGTGGAGTATCAGAGTGTTGAAGAAACACAGAAATTGCATCGGGATTGAATACAACAATCACCATCCGCACTTTCCTCCATGGGAGTAATGTCTGAAACAGTCTACGCTTTGATCGTTCCCTGGAAGACCAGTAGTAGTTTCCGATGCACATCTGGAGTCATTCTGAAATCTGTGGACCAACTGAGTGTTGATGAAACACAGAAATTGCATCGGGACTGAATACAACAGTCACCATGCGCACTTTCCTCCTTTCGAGTAATGTCTCAAACAGTCTACGCTTTGATCGTTCCCAGGAAGACCAGTAGTAGTTTCCGATGAACATCTGGAGGCATTCTGTAATCTGTGGACTATCAGAGTGTTGATGAAACACAGAAATTGCGTCGGGATTGAAAAGAACAGCCACCATGCGCACTTTCCTCCATGGGAGTAATGCCTCAAACAGTCTACGTTTTTATCGTTCCCTGGAAGACCAGTAATAGTTTCCGATGCACATCTGGAGGCATTCTGTAATCTGTGGACTATCAGAGTGTTGATGAAACACATAAATTGCATCGGGATTGAATACAACCGTCACAATGCACACTTTCCTCCACGGGAGTAGTGTCTCAAACATTCTACGCTTTGATCGTCCTCTGGAAGACCACAAGTAGTTTCCGATGCACATCTGGAGGCATTCTGAAATCTGTGGACAAACTGAGTGTTGATGAAACACAGAAATTGCATCGGGATTGAATACAACAGTCGCCATGCGCACTTTCCACCATGGGAGTAATGTCTCAAATAGTCTACGCTTTGATCGTTCTCTGGAAGACCAGTACTAGTTTCCGATGCACATCTGGAGGCATTCTGTTATCTGTGGACTATCAGGGTGTTGCTGAAACACAGAAATTGCATCGGGATTGAATACAACAGTCACCATGCGCACTTTCCTCCACGGGAGTAATGTCTCAAACAGTCTACGCTTTGATCGTTCCCTGGAAGTCCAGTAGTGGTTTCCGATGCACATCTGGAGGCATTCTGTAATCTGTGGAGTATCAGAGTGTTGATGAAACACAGAAATTGCATCGGGATTGAATACAACAGTCACCATGCGCACCTTCCTCCATGGGAGTTATGTCTCAAAGAGTTTACGCTTTCATCGTTGCCTGGAAGACCAGTAGTAGTTTCCGATGCACATATGGAGGCATTCTATAATCTGTGGAGTGTCAGAGTGTTGATGAAACACAGAAATTCCATCGGGATTGAATACAAAAGTCACTATTCCCACTTTCCTCCACGGGAGTAATGTCTCAAACAGTCTAAGCTTTGATCGTTCCCTGGAAGACCAATAGTAGTTTCCGATGAACATCTGGTGGCATTCTGTAATCTGTGGACTATCAGAGAGTTGATGAAACACAGAAATTGCGTCGGGATTGAAAACAACAGCCACCATGCGCACTTTCCTCCATGGGAGTAATGTCTCAAACAGTCTACGTTTTGATCGTTCCCTGGAAGACCAGTAATAGTTTCCGATGCACATCTGGAGATATTCTGTAATCTGTGGACTATCAGACTGTTGATGAGACACAGAAATTGCATCGGGATTGAATACAACAGTCACCATGCGCACCTTCCTCCATGGGAGTAATGTCTCAAAGAGTTTACGCTTTGATCGTTCACTGGAAGACCAGTAGTAGTTTCCGATGCACATATGGAGGCATTCTATAATCTGTGGAGTGTCAGAGTGTTTATGAAACACAGAAATTCCATCGGGATTGAATACAACAGTCGCCATGCGCACCTTCCACCATGGGAGTAATGTGTCCAAGAGTTTACGCTTTGATCGTTCCTTTGAAGGCCAGTAGCAATTTCCGATGGACATCTGGAGGCATTCTGTAATCTGTGACTATCAGAGTGCTGATGAAACACAGAAATTGCATCGGGATTGAATACAACAGTCACCATGCGCACTTTCCTCCTTTCGAGTAATGTCTCAAAGAGTCGACGCTTTGATCGTTCCCAGGAAGACCAGTAGTAGTTTCCGATGAACATCTGGAGGCATTCTGTAATCTGTGGACTATCAGAGTGTTGATGAAATACAGAAATTGAATCGGGATTGAATACAACAGTCACCATGTTCGCTTCCCTCCATGGGAGTAATTCTCAATCAGTATACGCTTTGATCGTTCCCTGGAAGACCAGTAGTAGTTTCCGATGCACATCTGGAGGCATTCTGTAATCTGTGGACTATCAGAGTGTTGATGAAACACATAAATTGCATCGGGATTGAATACAACAGTCACCATGCGCACTTTCCTCCACGGGAGTAGTGTCTCAATCATTCTACGCTTTGATAGTTCTCTGGAAGACCAGAAGTAGTTTCCGATGCACATCTGGAGGCATTCTGAAATCTGTGGACTAACTGAGTGTTGATGAAACACAGAAATTGCCTCGGGATTGAATACAACAGTCACCATACGCACTTTCCTCCATGGGAGTAATGTCTCAAACAGTCTACGATTTGATCGTTCCCTGGAAGTCCAGTAGTAGTTTCCGATGCACATCTGGAAGCATTCTGTAATCTGTGGACTATCACACTGTTGATAAAACACAGAAATTTCCTCGGGATTGAATACAACAGTCACCATGCGCACTTTCCTCCATGAGAGTAATGTCTCTAACAGTCTACGCTTTGATCGATCCCTGGAAGACCAGTCGTAGTTTCCGATGCACATCTGGAGGCATTCAGTAACCTGTGGACTATCAGAGTGTTGATGAAACACAGGAATTGCATCGGGATTGAATACAACAGTCACCATGCGCACTTACCTCCATGGGAGTAATTCTCAAATATTCTACGCTTTCATCGTTCCCTGGAAGACCAGTAGTAGTTTCCGATGCACATCTGGAGGCATTCTGTAATCTGTGGACTATCAGAGTGTTGATGAAACACAGATATTGCATCGGGATTGAATACATCTGTCACCATGCGCACTTTCCTCCATGGGAGTAAGGTCTCAAACAGTCTACGCTTGACCGTTACCTGGAAGACCAGTAGTAGTTTCCGATGCACATATGGAGGCATTCTGTAATCTGTGGACTATCAGAGTGTTGATGAAACACAAAAATTTCATCGGGATTGAATACAACAGTCACCATGCGCACCTTCCTCCGTGGGAGTAATGTCTCTAACAGTCTACGCTTTGATCGTTCCCTGGAAGACCAGTAGTAGTTTCCGATGCACATCTGGAGGCATTCTGTAATCTGTGGAGTATCAGAGTGTTGATGAAACACAGAAATTGCATCGGGATTGAATACAACAGTCAATTGCGCACTTTCCTCCTTTCGAGTAATGTCTCAAACAGTCTACGCTTTGATCGTTCCCAGGAAGACCAGTAGTAGTTTCCGATGAACATCTGGAGGCATTCTGTAATCTGTGGACTATCAGAGTGTTGATGAAACACAGAAATTGCGTCGGGATTGAAAAGAACAGCCACCATGCGCACTTTCCTCCATGGGAGTAATGCCTCAAACAGTCTACGTTTTTATCGTTCCCTGGAAGACCAGTAATAGTTTCCGATGCACATCTGGAGATATTCTGTAATCTGTGGACTATCAGACTGTTGATGAGACACAGAAATTGCATCGGGATTGAATACAACAGTCACCATGCGCACTTTTCTGCATTGGGAGTAATGTCTCAAGCACTCTACGCTTTGATCGTGCTCTGGAAGACCAACAATAGTTTCCGATGCACATCTGGAGGCATTCTGTAATCTGTGGACTGTCAGAGTGTTGATGAAACACAGAATTTGCATTGGGATTGAATACAACAGTCACCATGCGCACTTTCCTCCATGGGAGCAATTCTCAAACGGTCTACGCTTTGATCAATCCCTGGAAGACGAGTAGTAGTTTCCGATGCACATCTGGAGGCATTCTGTAATCTGTGGACTATCAGAGTGTTGATGAAACACATAAATTGCATCGGGATTGAATACAACCGTCACAATGCACACTTTCCTCCACGGGAGTAGTGTCTCAAACATTCTACGCTTTGATCGTCCTCTGGAAGACCACAAGTAGTTTCCGATGCACATCTGGAGGCATTCTGAAATCTGTGGACAAACTGAGTGTTGATGAAACACAGAAATTGCATCGGGATTGAATACAACAGTCGCCATGCGCACTTTCCACCATGGGAGTAATGTCTCAAATAGTCTACGCTTTGATCGTTCTCTGGAAGACCAGTACTAGTTTCCGATGCACATCTGGAGGCATTCTGTTATCTGTGGACTATCAGAGTGTTGATGAAACACAGAAATTGCGTCGGGATTGAAAAGAACAGCCACCATGCGCACTTTCCTCCATGGGAGTAATGCCTCAAACAGTCTACGTTTTTATCGTTCCCTGGAAGACCAGTAATAGTTTCCGATGCACATCTGGAGATATTCTGTAATCTGTGGACTATCAGACTGTTGATGAGACACAGAAATTGCATCGGGATTGAATACAACAGTCACCATGCGCACTTTTCTGCATTGGGAGTAATGTCTCAAGCACTCTACGCTTTGATCGTGCTCTGGAAGACCAACAATAGTTTCCGATGCACATCTGGAGGCATTCTGTAATCTGTGGACTGTCAGAGTGTTGATGAAACACAGAATTTGCATTGGGATTGAATACAACAGTCACCATGCGCACTTTCCTCCATGGGAGCAATTCTCAAACGGTCTACGCTTTGATCAATCCCTGGAAGACCAGTAGTAGTTTCCGATGCACATCTGGAGGCATTCTGTAATCTGTGGACTATCAGAGTGTTGATGAAACACATAAATTGCATCGGGATTGAATACAACCGTCACAATGCACACTTTCCTCCACGGGAGTAGTGTCTCAAACATTCTACGCTTTGATCGTCCTCTGGAAGACCACAAGTAGTTTCCGATGCACATCTGGAGGCATTCTGAAATCTGTGGACAAACTGAGTGTTGATGAAACACAGAAATTGCATCGGGATTGAATACAACAGTCGCCATGCGCACTTTCCACCATGGGAGTAATGTCTCAAATAGTCTACGCTTTGATCGTTCTCTGGAAGACCAGTACTAGTTTCCGATGCACATCTGGAGGCATTCTGTTATCTGTGGACTATCAGGGTGTTGCTGAAACACAGAAATTGCATCGGGATTGAATACAACAGTCACCATGCGCACTTTCCTCCACGGGAGTAATGTCTCAAACAGTCTACGCTTTGATCGTTCCCTGGAAGACCAGTAGTGGTTTCCGATGCACATCTGGAGGCATTCTGTAATCTGTGGAGTATCAGAGTGTTGATGAAACACAGAAATTGCATCGGGATTGAATACAACAGTCACCATGCGCACCTTCCTCCATGGGAGTTATGTCTCAAAGAGTTTACGCTTTCATCGTTGCCTGGAAGACCAGTAGTAGTTTCCGATGCACATATGGAGGCATTCTATAATCTGTGGAGTGTCAGAGTGTTGATGAAACACAGAAATTCCATCGGGATTGAATACAAAAGTCACTATTCCCACTTTCCTCCACGGGAGTAATGTCTCAAACAGTCTAAGCTTTGATCGTTCCCTGGAAGACCAATAGTAGTTTCCGATGAACATCTGGTGGCATTCTGTAATCTGTGGACTATCAGAGAGTTGATGAAACACAGAAATTGCGTCGGGATTGAAAACAACAGCCACCATGCGCACTTTCCTCCATGGGAGTAATGTCTCAAACAGTCTACGTTTTGATCGTTCCCTGGAAGACCAGTAATAGTTTCCGATGCACATCTGGAGATATTCTGTAATCTGTGGACTATCAGACTGTTGATGAGACACAGAAATTGCATCGGGATTGAATACAACAGTCACCATGCGCACCTTCCTCCATGGGAGTAATGTCTCAAAGAGTTTACGCTTTGATCGTTCACTGGAAGACCAGTAGTAGTTTCCGATGCACATATGGAGGCATTCTATAATCTGTGGAGTGTCAGAGTGTTTATGAAACACAGAAATTCCATCGGGATTGAATACAACAGTCGCCATGCGCACCTTCCACCATGGGAGTAATGTGTCCAAGAGTTTACGCTTTGATCGTTCCTTTGAAGGCCAGTAGCAATTTCCGATGGACATCTGGAGGCATTCTGTAATCTGTGACTATCAGAGTGCTGATGAAACACAGAAATTGCATCGGGATTGAATACAACAGTCACCATGCGCACTTTCCTCCTTTCGAGTAATGTCTCAAAGAGTCGACGCTTTGATCGTTCCCAGGAAGACCAGTAGTAGTTTCCGATGAACATCTGGAGGCATTCTGTAATCTGTGGACTATCAGAGTGTTGATGAAATACAGAAATTGAATCGGGATTGAATACAACAGTCACCATGTTCGCTTCCCTCCATGGGAGTAATTCTCAATCAGTATACGCTTTGATCGTTCCCTGGAAGACCAGTAGTAGTTTCCGATGCACATCTGGAGGCATTCTGTAATCTGTGGACTATCAGAGTGTTGATGAAACACATAAATTGCATCGGGATTGAATACAACAGTCACCATGCGCACTTTCCTCCACGGGAGTAGTGTCTCAATCATTCTACGCTTTGATAGTTCTCTGGAAGACCAGAAGTAGTTTCCGATGCACATCTGGATTCATTCTGAAATCTGTGGACTAACTGAGTGTTGATGAAACACAGAAATTGCCTCGGGATTGAATACAACAGTCACCATACGCACTTTCCTCCATGGGAGTAATGTCTCAAACAGTCTACGATTTGATCGTTCCCTGGAAGTCCAGTAGTAGTTTCCGATGCACATCTGGAAGCATTCTGTAATCTGTGGACTATCACACTGTTGATAAAACACAGAAATTTCCTCGGGATTGAATACAACAGTCACCATGCGCACTTTCCTCCATGAGAGTAATGTCTCTAACAGTCTACGCTTTGATCGATCCCTGGAAGACCAGTCGTAGTTTCCGATGCACATCTGGAGGCATTCAGTAACCTGTGGACTATCAGAGTGTTGATGAAACACAGGAATTGCATCGGGATTGAATACAACAGTCACCATGCGCACTTACCTCCATGGGAGTAATTCTCAAATATTCTACGCTTTCATCGTTCCCTGGAAGACCAGTAGTAGTTTCCGATGCACATCTGGAGGCATTCTGTAATCTGTGGACTATCAGAGTGTTGATGAAACACAGATATTGCATCGGGATTGAATACATCTGTCACCATGCGCACTTTCCTCCATGGGAGTAAGGTCTCAAACAGTCTACGCTTGACCGTTACCTGGAAGACCAGTAGTAGTTTCCGATGCACATATGGAGGCATTCTGTAATCTGTGGACTATCAGAGTGTTGATGAAACACAAAAATTTCATCGGGATTGAATACAACAGTCACCATGCGCACCTTCCTCCGTGGGAGTAATGTCTCTAACAGTCTACGCTTTGATCGTTCCCTGGAAGACCAGTAGTAGTTTCCGATGCACATCTGGAGGCATTCTGTAATCTGTGGAGTATCAGAGTGTTGATGAAACACAGAAATTGCATCGGGATTGAATACAACAGAAACCATGCGCACTTTCCTCCACGGGAGTAGTGTCTCAAACATTCTACGCTTTGATAGTTCTCTGGAATACCAGAAGTAGTTTCCGATGCACATCTGGAGGCATTCTGAAATCTGTGGACTAACTGAGTGTTGATGAAACACAGAAATTGCCTCGGGATTGAATACAACAGTCAATTGCGCACTTTCCTCCTTCGAGTAATGTCTCAAAGAGTCGACGATTTGATCGTTCCCAGGAAGACCAGTAGTAGTTTCCGATGAACATCTGGAGGCATTCTGTAATCTGTGGACTATCAGAGTGTTGATGAAATACAGAAATTGAATCGGGATTGAATACAACAGTCACCATGTTCGCTTCCCTCCATGGGAGTAATTCTCAATCAGTATACGCTTTGATCGTTCCCTGGAAGACCAGTAGTAGTTTCCGATGCACATCTGGAGGCATTCTGTAATCTGTGGACTATCAGAGTGTTGATGAAACACATAAATTGCATCGGGATTGAATACAACAGAAACCATGCGCACTTTCCTCCACGGGAGTAGTGTCTCAAACATTCTACGCTTTGATAGTTCTCTGGAAGACCAGAAGTAGTTTCCGATGCACATCTGGAGGCATTCTGAAATCTGTGGACTAACTGAGTGTTGATGAAACACAGAAATTGCCTCGGGATTGAATACAACAGTCACCATGCGCAGTTTCCTCCATGAGAGTAATGTCTCTAACAGTCTACGCTTTGATCGATCCCTGGAAGACCAGTCGTTGTTTCCGATGCACATCTGGAGGCATTCAGTAACCTGTGGAATATCAGAGTGTTGATGAAACACAGGAATTGCATCGGGATTGAATACAACAGTCACCATGCGCACTTTCATCCATGGGAGTAAGGTCTCAAACAGTATACGCTTTGATCGGTCCCTGGAAGACCAGTAGTAGTTTCCGATGCACATGTGGAGGCATTCTGTAATCTGTGGAGTCTCAGAGTGTTGATGAAACACAGAAATTGCATCGGGATTGAATACAACAGTCACCATGCGCACCTTCCTCCATGGGAGTAATGTCTCAAAGAGTTTACGCTTTGATCGTTCACTGGAAGACCAGTAGTAGTTTCCGATGCACATATGGAGGCATTCTATAATCTGTGGAGTGTCAGAGTGTTTATGAAACACAGAAATTCCATCGGGATTGAATACAACAGTCGCCATGCGCACCTTCCTCCATGGGAGTAATGTGTCCAAGAGTTTACGCTTTGATCGTTCCTTTGAAGACCAGTAGCAATTTCCGATGGACATCTGGAGGCATTCTGTAATCTGTGACTATCAGAGTGTTGATGAAACACAGAAATTGCATCGGGATTGAATACAACAGTCACCATGCGCACTTTCCTCCTTTCGAGCAATGTCTCAAAGAGTCGACGCTTTGATCGTTCCCAGGAAGACCAGTAGTAGTTTCCGATGAACATCTGGAGGCATTCTGTAATCTGTGGACTATCAGAGTGTTGATGAAATACAGAAATTGAATCGGGATTGAATACAACAGTCACCATGTTCGCTTCCCTCCATGGGAGTAATTCTCAATCAGTATACGCTTTGATCGTTCCCTGGAAGACCAGTAGTAGTTTCCGATGCACATCTGGAGGCATTCTGTAATCTGTGGACTATCAGAGTGTTGATGAAACACATAAATTGCATCGGGATTGAATACAACAGTCACCATGCGAACTTTCCTCCACGGGAGTAGTGTCTCAAACATTCTACGCTTTGATAGTTCTCTGGAAGACCAGAAGTAGTTTCCAATGCACATCTGGAGGCATTCTGAAATCTGTGGACTAACTAAGTGTTGATGAAACACAGAAATTGCCTCGGGATTGAATACAACAGTCACCATGCGCACTTTCCTCCATGGGAGTAATGTCTCAAACAGTCTACGATTTCATCGATCCCTGGAAGACCAGTGGTAGTTTCCGATGCACATCTGGAAGCATTCTGTAATCTGTGGACTATCAGAGTGTTGATGAATTACAGTATTTTCATCGGGATTGAATACAACAGTCACCATGCGCAGTTTCCTCCATGAGAGTAATGTCTCTAACAGTCTACGCTTTGATCGATCCCTGGAAGACCAGTTGTAGTTTCCGATGCACATCTGGAGGCATTCAGTAACCTGTGGACTATCAGAGTGTTGATGAAACACAGGAATTGCATCGGGATTGAATACAACAGTCACCATGCGCACTTTCCTCCATGGGAGTTAGGTCTCAAACTGTCTACGCTTTGATCGTTCCCTGGAAGACCAGTAGTCGTTTCCGTTGCACATCTAGAAGCATTCTGTTATCTGTGGACTATAAGAGTGTTGATGAAACACAGAAAATGCATCGGGATTGAATACAACAGTCACCATGCGCACTTACCTCCATGGGAGTAATTCTCGAATATTCTACGCTTTCATCGTTCCCTGGAAGACCAGTAGTAGTTTCCGATGCACATCTGGAGGCATTCTGTAATCTGTGGACTATCAGAGTGCTGATGAAACACAGATATGGCATCGGGATTGAATACAACAGTCACCATGCGCAAATTCCTCCATGGGAGTAATGTCTCTAACTGTCTACGCTTTGATCGTTCCCTGGAAGACCAGTAGTAGTTTCCGATTCACATCTGGAGGCATTCTGAAATCTGCGGGTTATCAGAGTGTTGATGAAACACAGAAATTGCATCGGGATTGAATACATCTGTCACCATGCGCACTTTCCTCCATGGGAGTAAGGTCTCAAACAGTCTACGCTTGACCGTTCCCTGGAAGACCAGTAGTAGTTTCCGATGCACATATGGAGGCATTCTGTAATCTGTGCACTATCAGAGTGTTGATGAAACACAAAAATTTCATCGGGATTGAATACAACAGTCACCATGCGCACCTTCCTCCGTGGGAGTAATGTCTCTAACAGTCTACGCTTTGATCGTTCCCTGGAAGACCAGTAGTAGTTTCCGATGCACATCTGGAGGCATTCTGTAATCTGTGGAGTATCAGAGTGTTGATGAAACACAGAAATTGCATCGGGATTGAATACAACAGTCACCATGCGCACCTTCCTCCATGGGAGTAATGTCTCAAAGAGTTTACGCTTTGATCGTTCACTGGAAGACCAGTAGTAGTTTCCGATGCACATATGGAGGCATTCTATAATCTGTGGAGTGTCAGAGTGTTTATGAAACACAGAAATTCAATCTGGATTGAATACAACAGTCGCCATGCGCACCTTCCTCCATGGGAGTAATGTGTCCAAGGGTCTACGCTCTGATCGTTCCTTTGAAGACCAGTAGCAATTTCCGATGGACATCTGGAGGCATTCTGTAATCTGTGACTATCAGAGTGTTGATGAACCACAGAAATTGCATCGGGATTGAATTCAACTGTTACCATGCGCACTTTCCTCCATGGGAGTAATGTCTCAAACAGTCTACGATTTGATCGTTCCCTGGAAGACCAGTAGTAGTTTCCGATGCACATCTCTAGGCAACACTATCGGAGTGTTGATGAAACACAGAAGTTGCATCGGGACTGAATACAACTGTTACCATGCGCACCTTCCTCGATGGGTGTAATTTCTCTAACTGTCAACGCTTTGATCGTTCCCTGGAAGACCAGTAGTAGTTTCTGATGCACATCTGGAGGCAATCTGAAATCTGTGGATTATCAGAGTGTTGATGAAACACAGAAATTGCATCGGGATTGAATACAACAATCACCATGCGCACTTTCCTCCATGGGAGTAAGGTTTCAAACAGTCTACGCTTTGACCGTTCCCTGGAAGACCAGTAGTAGTTTCCGATGCACATATGGAGGCATTCTGTATTCGGTGGACCATCAGATTGTTGATGAAACACAGAAATTGCATCGGGATTGAATACAGTAATCACCATGCGCACTTTCCTCCATGGGGGTAATGTCTCAAACTGTCTACGCTTTGATCGTTAACTGGAAGACCAGTACTAGTTTCCGATGCACATCTGGAGGCATTCTGTAATCTGTGGAGTATCAGAGTGATGAAGAAACACAGAAATTGCATCTTGATTGAATACAATAATTACCATTCGCACTTTCCTCCATGGGAGTAATGTCTGAAACAGTCTACGCTTTGATCGTTCCCTGGAAGACCAGTAGTAGTTTCCGATGCACATCTGGAGGCATTCTATTATCTGTTTACTATCTGAGTGTTGATGAAAGACAGAAATTGCATCGGGATTGAATACGACAGTCACCAAGCGCACTTTCCTCAATGGGAGTAATGTCTCAAACAGTCTACGATTTGATCGTTCCCTGGAAGACCAGTAGTAGTTTCCGATGCACATCTAGAGGTATTCTGTAATCTGTGGACTATCACACAGTTGATAAAACACAGAAATTGCCTCGGGATTGAATACAACAGTCACCATGCGCAGTTTCCTCCATGAGAGTAATGTCTCTAACAGTCTACGCTGTGATCGTTCCCTGGAAGACCAGTCGTAGTTTCCGATGCACATCTGGATGCATTCAGTAACCTGTGGACTATCAGAGTGTTGATGAAACACAGTAATTGCATCGGGATTGAATACAACAGTCACCATGCGCACTTTATTCCATGGGAGTAAGGTCTCAAACAGTCTACGATTTGATCGTTCAATGGAAGACCAGTAGTAGTTTCCGATGCACATCTGGAGGCATTCTGTAATCTGTGGAGTATCAGAGTGTTGATGAAACACAGAAATTGTATCGGGATTGAATACAACAGTCACCATGCGCACTTTCCTCCATGGGAGTAATGTCTCAAACAGTTTACACTTTGGTCGTTCCCAGGAAGGCCAGTAGTAATTTCCGATGAACATCTGGAGGCATTCTGTAATCTGTGACTATCAGAGTGTTGATGAAACACAGAAATTGCATCGGGTTTGAATACAACAGTCACCATGCGCACCTTCCTCCATGGGAGTAATGTCTCTAACAGTTTACGCTTTGATCTTTCCCGGGAAGACAAGTATTAGTTTCCGATGCACATCTGGAATCATTCTGAAATCTGTGGACTAACCGAGTGTTGATGAAACACAGAAATTGCATCGGGATTGAATACAACAGTCAACATGCGCACATTCCTCAAGGGGAGTAATGTTTCAAACAGTCTACGCTCTGATCGTTCCCTGGAAGACCAGTAGTAGTTTCCGATGCACATCTAGAAGCATTCTGTTATCTGTGGACTATAAGAGTGTTGATGAAACACAGAAACTGCATCGGGATTAAATACAACAGTCACCATGCGCACTTTCCTCCATGCGAGTAATGTCTCAAACAGTCTACGATTTGATCGTCCCCTGGAAGACCAGTAGTAGTTTCCGATGCACATATGGAGGCATTCTGTATTCGGTGGACTATCAGAGAGTTGATGAAACACAGAAATTGCGTCGGGATTGAAAACAACAGCCACCATGCGCACTTACCACCATGGGAGTAATTCTCAAATATTCTACGCTTTCATCGTTCCCTGGAAGACCACTAGTAGTTTCCGATGCACATCTGGAGGCATTCTGTAATCTGTGGACTATCAGAGTGTTGATGAAACACAGAAATTGCATCGGGATTGAATACAACAGTCACCATGCGCACCTTCCTCCATGGGAGTAATGTCTCTAACTGTCTACGCTTTGATCGTTCCCTGGAAGACCAGTAGTAGTTTCCGATTCACATCTGGAGGCATTCTGAAATCTGTGGGTTATCAGAGTGTTGATGGAACACAGAAATTGCATCGGGATTGAATACAACTGTCACCATGAGCACTTTCCTTCATGGGAGTAAGGTCTCAAACAGTCTACGACTTGACCGTTCCCTGGAAGACCAGTAGTAGTTTCCGATGCACATATGGAGGCATTCTGTAATCGGTGGACTATCAGAGTGTTGATGACACACAGAAATTGCATCGCGATTGATACAGCAGTCACCATGCGCCCTTTCCTCCATAGGGGTAGTGTCTCAAACTGTTTACGCTTTGATCGTTCCCTGGAAGACCAGTAGTAGTTTCCGATGCACATCTGGAGGCATCCTGTAATCTGTGGAGTATCAGAGTGTTGAAGAAACACAGAAATTGCATCGGGATTGAATACAACAATCACCATCCGCACTTTCCTCCATGGGAGTAATGTCTGAAACAGTCTACGCTTTGATCAATCCCTGGAAGACCAGTAGTAGTTTCCGATGCACATCTGGAGGCATTCTGTAATCTGTGGACTATCAGAGTGTTGATGAAACACATAAATTGCATCGGGATTGAATACAACCGTCACAATGCACACTTTCCTCCACGGTAGTAGTGTCTCAAACATTCTACGCTTTGATCGTCCTCTGGAAGACCACAAGTAGTTTCCGATGCACATCTGGAGGCATTCTGAAATCTGTGGACAAACTGAGTGTTGATGAAACACAGAAATTGCATCGGGATTGAATACAACAGTCGCCATGCGCACTTTCCACCATGGGAGTAATGTCTCAAATAGTCTACGCTTTGATCGTTCTCTGGAAGACCAGTACTAGTTTCCGATGCACATCTGGAGGCATTCTGTTATCTGTGGACTATCAGGGTGTTGCTGAAACACAGAAATTGCATCGGGATTGAATACAACAGTCACCATGCGCACTTTCCTCCACGGGAGTAATGTCTCAAACAGTCTACGCTTTGATCGTTCCCTGGAAGACCAGTAGTGGTTTCCGATGCACATCTGGAGGCATTCTGTAATCTGTGGAGTATCAGAGTGTTGATGAAACACAGAAATTGCATCGGGATTGAATACAACAGTCACCATGCGCACCTTCCTCCATGGGAGTTATGTCTCAAAGAGTTTACGCTTTCATTGTTGCCTGGAAGACCAGTAGTAGTTTCCGATGCACATATGGAGGCATTCTATAATCTGTGGAGTGTCAGAGTGTTGATGAAACACAGAAATTCCATCGGGATTGAATAAAAATTCACTATTCCCACTTTCCTCCACGGGAGTAATGTCTCAAACAGTCTAAGCTTTGATCGTTCCCTGGAAGACCAATAGTAGTTTCCGATGGACATCTGGTGGCATTCTGTAATCTGTGGACTATCAGAGAGTTGATGAAACACAGAAATTGCGTCGGGATTGAAAACAACAGCCACCATGCGCACTTTCCTCCATGGGAGTAATGTCTCAAACAGTCTACGTTTTGATCGTTCCCTGGAAGACCAGTAATAGTTTCCGATGCACATCTGGAGATATTCTGTAATCTGTGGACTATCAGACTGTTGATGAGACACAGAAATTGCATCGGGATTGAATACAACAGTCACCATGCGCACCTTCCTCCATGGGAGTAATGTCTCAAAGAGTTTACGCTTTGATCGTTCACTGGAAGACCAGTAGTAGTTTCCGATGCACATATGGAGGCATTCTATAATCTGTGGAGTGTCAGAGTGTTTATGAAACACAGAAATTCCATCGGGATTGAATACAACAGTCGCCATGCGCACCTTCCACCATGGGAGTAATGTGTCCAAGAGTTTACGCTTTGATCGTTCCTTTGAAGGCCAGTAGCAATTTCCGATGGACATCTGGAGGCATTCTGTAATCTGTGACTATCAGAGTGCTGATGAAACACAGAAATTGCATCGGGATTGAATACAACAGTCACCATGCGCACTTTCCTCCTTTCGAGTAATGTCTCAAAGAGTCGACGCTTTGATCGTTCCCAGGAAGACCAGTAGTAGTTTCCGATGAACATCTGGAGGCATTCTGTAATCTGTGGACTATCAGAGTGTTGATGAAATACAGAAATTGAATCGGGATTGAATACAACAGTCACCATGTTCGCTTCCCTCCATGGGAGTAATTCTCAATCAGTATACGCTTTGATCGTTCATTGGAAGACCAGTAGTAGTTTCCGATGCACATCTGGAGGCATTCTGTAATCTGTGGACTATCAGAGTGTTGATGAAACACATAAATTGCATCGGGATTGAATACAACAGTCACCATACGCACTTTCCTCCATGGGAGTAATGTCTCAAACAGTCTACGATTTGATCGTTCCCTGGAAGTCCAGTAGTAGTTTCCGATGCACATCTGGAAGCATTCTGTAATCTGTGGACTATCACACTGTTGATAAAACACAGAAATTTCCTCGGGATTGAATACAACAGTCACCATGCGCAGTTTCCTCCATGAGAGTAATGTCTCTAACAGTCTACGCTTTGATCGATCCCTGGAAGACCAGTCGTAGTTTCCGATGCACATCTGGAGGCATTCAGTAACCTGTGGACTATCAGAGTGTTGATGAAACACAGGAATTGCATCGGGATTGAATACAACAGTCACCATGCGCACTTACCTCCATGGGAGTAATTCTCAAATATTCTACGCTTTCATCGTTCCCTGGAAGACCAGTAGTAGTTTCCGATGCACATCTGGAGGCATTCTGTAATCTGTAGACTATCAGAGTGTTGATGAAACACAGATATTGCATCGGGATTGAATACATCTGTCACCATGCGCACTTTCCTCCATGGGAGTAAGGTCTCAAACAGTCTACGCTTGACCGTTACCTGGAAGACCAGTAGTAGTTTCCGATGCACATATGGAGGCATTCTGTAATCTGTGGACTATCAGAGTGTTGATGAAACACAAAAATTTCATCGGGATTGAATACAACAGTCACCATGCGCACCTTCCTCCGTGGGAGTAATGTCTCTAACAGTCTACGCTTTGATCGTTCCCTGGAAGACCAGTAGTAGTTTCCGATGCACATCTGGAGGCATTCTGTAATCTGTGGAGTATCAGAGTGTTGATGAAACACAGAAATTGCATCGGGATTGAATACAACAGAAACCATGCGCACTTTCCTCCACGGGAGTAATGTCTCAAACATTCTACGCTTTGATAGTTCTCTGGAATACCAGAAGTAGTTTCCGATGCACATCTGGAGGCATTCTGAAATCTGTGGACTAACTGAGTGTTGATGAAACACAGAAATTGCCTCGGGATTGAATACAACAGTCAATTGCGCACTTTCCTCCTTTCGAGTAATGTCTCAAAGAGTCGACTATTTGATCGTTCCCAGGAAGACCATTAGTAGTTTCCGATGAACATCTGGAGGCATTCTGTAATCTGTGGACTATCAGAGTGTTGATGAAATACAGAAATTGAATCGGGATTGAATACAACAGTCACCATGTTCGCTTCCCTCCATGGGAGTAATTCTCAATCAGTATACGCTTTGATCGTTCCCTGGAAGACCAGTAGTAGTTTCCGATGCACATCTGGAGGCATTCTGTAATCTGTGGACTATCAGAGTGTTGATGAAACACATAAATTGCATCGGGATTGAATACAACAGAAACCAAGCGCACTTTCCTCCACGGGAGTAGTGTCTCAAACATTCTACGCTTTGATAGTTCTCTGGAAGACCAGAAGTAGTTTCCGATGCACATCTGGAGGCATTCTGAAATCTGTGGACTAACTGAGTGTTGATGAAACACAGAAATTGCCTCGGGATAGAATACAACAGTCACCATGCGCACTTTCCTCCATGGGAGTAATGTCTCAAACAGTCTACGATTTGATCGTTCCCTGGAAGACCAGTAGTAGTTTCCGATGCACATCTGGAAGCATTCTGTAATCTGTGGACTATCACACTGTTGATAAAACACAGAAATTTCCTCGGGATTGAATACAACAGTCACCATGCGCAGTTTCCTCCATGAGAGTAATGTCTCTAACAGTCTACGCTTTGATCGATCCCTGGAAGACCAGTCGTTGTTTCCGATGCACATCTGGAGGCATTCAGTAACCTGTGGACTATCAGAGTGTTGATGAAACACAGGAATTGCATCGGGATTGAATACAACAGTCACCATGCGCACTTTCATCCATGGGAGTAAGGTCTCAAACAGTATACGCTTTGATCGGTCCCTGGAAGACCAGTAGTAGTTTCCGATGCACATGTGGAGGCATTCTGTAATCTGTGGAGTCTCAGAGTGTTGATGAAACACAGAAATTGCATCGGGATTGAATACAACAGTCACCATGCGCACCTTCCTCCATGGGAGTAATGTCTCAAAGAGTTTACGCTTTGATCGTTCACTGGAAGACCAGTAGTAGTTTCCGATGCACATATGGAGGCATTCTATGATCTGTGGAGTGTCAGAGTGTTTATGAAACACAGAAATTCCATCGGGATTGAATACAACAGTCGCCATGCGCACCTTCCTCCATGGGAGTAATGTGTCCAAGAGTTTACGCTTTGATCGCTCCTTTGAAGACCAGTAGCAATTTCCGATGGACATCTGGAGGCATTCTGTAATCTGTGACTATCAGAGTGTTGATGAAACACAGAAATTGCATCGGGATTGAATACAACAGTCACCATGCGCACTTTCCTCCTTTCGAGTAATGTCTCAAAGAGTCGACGCTTTGATCGTTCCCAGGAAGACCAGTAGTAGTTTCCGATGAACATCTGGAGGCATTCTGTAATCTGTGGACTATCAGAGTGTTGATGAAATACAGAAATTGAATCGGGATTGAATACAACAGTCACCATGTTCGCTTCCCTCCATGGGAGTAATTCTCAATCAGTATACGCTTTGATCGTTCCCTGGAAGACCAGTAGTAGTTTCCGATGCACATCTGGAGGCATTCTGTAATCTGTGGACTATCAGAGTGTTGATGAAACACATAAATTGCATCGGGATTGAATACAACAGTCACCATGCGAACTTTCCTCCACGGGAGTAGTGTCTCAAACATTCTACGCTTTGATAGTTCTCTGGAAGACCAGAAGTAGTTTCCAATGCACATCTGGAGGCATTCTGAAATCTGTGGACTAACTAAGTGTTGATGAAACACAGAAATTGCCTCGGGATTGAATACAACAGTCACCATGCGCACTTTCCTCCATGGGAGTAATGTCTCAAACAGTCTACGATTTCATCGATCCCTGGAAGACCAGTGGTAGTTTCCGATGCACATCTGGAAGCATTCTGTAATCTGTGGACTATCAGAGTGTTGATGAATTACAGTATTTTCATCGGGATTGAATACAACAGTCACCATGCGCAGTTTCCTCCATGAGAGTAATGTCTCTAACAGTCTACGCTTTGATCGATCCCTGGAAGACCAGTTGTAGTTTCCGATGCACATCTGGAGGCATTCAGTAACCTGTGGACTATCAGAGTGTTGATGAAACACAGGAATTGCATCGGGATTGAATACAACAGTCACCATGCGCACTTTCCTCCATGGGTGTAAGGTCTCAAACTGTCTACGCTTTGATCGTTCCCTGGAAGACCAGTAGTCGTTTCCGTTGCACATCTAGAAGCATTCTGTTATCTGTGGACTATAAGAGTGTTGATGAAACACAGAAAATGCATCGGGATTGAATACAACAGTCACCATGCGCACTTACCTCCATGGGAGTAATTCTCAAATATTCTACGCTTTCATCGTTCCCTGGAAGACCAGTAGTAGTTTCCGATGCACATCTGGAGGCATTCTGTAATCTGTGGACTATCAGAGTGCTGATGAAACACAGATATGGCATCGGGATTGAATACAACAGTCACCATGCGCAAATTCCTCCATGGGAGTAATGTCTCTAACTGTCTACGCTTTGATCGTTCCCTGGAAGACCAGTAGTAGTTTCCGATTCACATCTGGAGGCATTCTGAAATCTGCGGGTTATCAGAGTGTTGATGAAACACAGAAATTGCATCGGGATTGAATACATCTGTCACCATGCGCACTTTCCTCCATGGGAGTAAGGTCTCAAACAGTCTACGCTTGACCGTTCCCTGGAAGACCAGTAGTAGTTTCCGATGCACATATGGAGGCATTCTGTAATCTGTGCACTATCAGAGTGTTGATGAAACACAAAAATTTCATCGGGATTGAATACAACAGTCACCATGCGCACCTTCCTCCGTGGGAGTAATGTCTCTAACAGTCTACGCTTTGATCGTTCCCTGGAAGACCAGTAGTAGTTTCCGATGCACATCTGGAGGCATTCTGTAATCTGTGGAGTATCAGAGTGTTGATGAAACACAGAAATTGCATCGGGATTGAATACAACAGTCACCATGCGCACCTTCCTCCATGGGAGTAATGTCTCAAAGAGTTTACGCTTTGATCGTTCACTGGAAGACCAGTAGTAGTTTCCGATGCACATATGGAGGCATTCTATAATCTGTGGAGTGTCAGAGTGTTTATGAAACACAGAAATTCAATCTGGATTGAATACAACAGTCGCCATGCGCACCTTCCTCCATGGGAGTAATGTGTCCAAGGGTCTACGCTCTGATCGTTCCTTTGAAGACCAGTAGCAATTTCCGATGGACATCTGGAGGCATTCTGTAATCTGTGACTATCAGAGTGTTGATGAACCACAGAAATTGCATCGGGATTGAATACAATAATCACCATTCGCACTTTCCTCCATGGGAGTAATGTCTGAAACAGTCTACGCTTTGATCGTTCCCTGGAAGACTAGAAGTAGTTTCCGATGCACATCTGGAGGCATTCTATTATCTGTTTACTATCTGAGTGTTGATGAAACACAGAAATTGCATCGGGATTGAATACAACAGTCACCAAGCGCACTTTCCTCAATGGGAGTAATGTCTCAAACAGTCTACGATTTGATCGTTCCCTGGAAGACCAGTAGTAGTTTCCGATGCACATCTAGAGGCATTCTGTAATCTGTGGAGTATCACACAGTTGATAAAACACAGAAATTGCCTCGGGATTGAATACAACAGTCACCATGCGCAGTTTTCTCCATGAGAGTAATGTCTCTAACAGTCTACGCTTTGATCGTTCCCTGGAAGACCAGTCGTAGTTTCCGATGCACATCTGGAGGCATTCAGTAACCTGTGGACTATCAGAGTGTTGATGAAACACAGGAATTGCATCGGGATTGAATACAACTGTTACCATGCGCACTTTCCTCCATGGGAGTAATGTCTCAAACAGTCTACGATTTGATCGTTCCCTGGAAGACCAGTAGTAGTTTCCGATGCACATCTCTAGGCAACACTATCGGAGTGTTGATGAAACACAGAAGTTGCATCGGGACTGAATACAACTGTTACCATGCGCACTTTCCTCCATGGGAGTAAGGTTTCAAACAGTCTACGCTTTGACCGTTCCCTGGAAGACCAGTAGTAGTTTCCGATGCACATATGGAGGCATTCTGTATTCGGTGGACCATCATATTGTTGATGAAACACAGAAATTGCATCGGGATTGAATACAGTAATCACCATGCGCACTTTCCTCCATGGGGGTAATGTCTCAAACTGTCTACGCTTTGATCGTTAACTGGAAGACCAGTACTAGTTTCCGATGCACATCTGGAGGCATTCTGTAATCTGTGGAGTATCAGAGTGATGAAGAAACACAGAAATTGCATCTTGATTGAATACAATAATTACCATTCGCACTTTCCTCCATGGGAGTAATGTCTGAAACAGTCTACGCTTTGATCGTTCCCTGGAAGACCAGAAGTAGTTTCCGATGCACATCTGGAGGCATTCTATTATCTGTTTACTATCTGAGTGTTGATGAAAGACAGAAATTGCATCGGGATTGAATACGACAGTCACCAAGCGCACTTTCCTCAATGGGAGTGATGTCTCAAACAGTCTACGATTTGATCGTTCCCTGGAAGACCAGTAGTAGTTTCCGATGCACATCTAGAGGTATTCTGTAATCTGTGGACTATCACACAGTTGATAAAACACAGAAATTGCCTCGGGATTGAATACAACAGTCACCATGCGCAGTTTCCTCCATGAGAGTAATGTCTCTAACAGTCTACGCTGTGATCGTTCCCTGGAAGACCAGTCGTAGTTTCCGATGCACATCTGGAGGCATTCAGTAACCTGTGGACTATCAGAGTGTTGATGAAACACAGTAATTGCATCGGGATTGAATACAACAGTCACCATGCGCACTTTATTCCATGGGAGTAAGGTCTCAAACAGTCTACGATTTGATCGTTCAATGGAAGACCAGTAGTAGTTTCCGATGCACATCTGGAGGCATTCTTTAATCTGCGTAGCATCAGAGTGTTGATGAAACATAGAAATTGCATCGGGATTGAATACAACAGTCACCATGCGCACTTTAATCCATGGGAGTAAGGTCTCAAACTGTCTACGCTTTGATCGTTCCTTGGAAGACCAGTAGTAGTTTCCGATGCACATCTGGAGTCATTCTGATATCTGTGGACTAACCGAGTGTTGATGAAACACAGAAATTGGATCGGGATTCAATACAACAGTCACCATGCGCACTTTCCTCCATGGGAGTAATGTCTCAAACAGTTTACACTTTGGTCGTTCCCTGGAAGACCAGTAGTAATTTCCGATGGACATCTGGAGGCATTATGTAATCTGTGACTATCAGGGTGTTGATGAAACACAGATATGGCATCGGGTTTGAATACAACAGTCACCATGCGCAAATTCCTCCATGGGAGTAATGTCTCTAACTGTCTACGCTTTGATCGTTCTCTGAAAGACCAGTAGTAGTTTCCGATTCACATCTGGAGGCATTCTGAAATCTGTGGGTTATCAGAGTGTTGATGAAACACAGAAATTGCATCGGGATTGAATACATCTGTCACCATGCGCACTTTCCTCCATGGGAGTAAGGTCTCAAACAGTCTACGCTTGACCGTTCCCTGGAAGACCAGTAGTAGTTTCCGATGCACATATGGAGGCATTCTGTAATCTGTGGACTATCAGAGTGTTGATGAAACACAGAAATTGCATCGGGATTGAATACAGCCGTCACCATGCGCACTTTCCTCCATATGGGTAATGTCTCAAACTGTCTACGCTTTGATCGTTCCCTGGAAGACCAGTAGTAGTTTCCGATGCACATCTGGAAGCATCCTGTAATCTGTGGAGTATCAGAGTGTTGAAGAAACACAGATATTGCATCAGGATTGAATACAACAATCACCATCCGCACTTTCCTCCATGTGAGTAATGTCTGAAACAGTCTACGCTTTGATCGTTCCCTGGAACACCAGAAGTAGTTTCCGATGCACATCTGGAGGCACTCTATAATCTGTTTACTATCTGAGTGTTGATGAAACACTGAAATTGCATCGGGATTAAATACAACAGTCACCATGCGCACTTTCCTCCATGGCAGTAATGTCTCAAACAGTCTACTATTTGATCGTTCCCTGGAAGACCAGCAGTAGTTTCCGATGCACATATGGAGGCATTCTGTAATCTGTGGACTATCAGAGTGTTGATGAAACACAGAAATTGCATCGGGACTGAATACAACAGTTACCATGCGCACCTTCCTCGATGGGTGTAATTTCTCTAACTGTCTACGCTTTGATCGTTCCCTGGAAGACCAGTAGTAGTTTCTGATGCACATCTGGAGGCAATCTGAAATCTGTGGATTATCAGAGTGTTGATGAAACACAGAAATTGCATCGGGATTGAATACAACAATCACCATGCGCACTTTCCTCCATGGGAGTAAGGTTTCAAACAGTCTACATTTTGACCGTTCCCTGGAAGACCAGTAGTAGTTTCTGATGCACATATGGAGGCTTTCTGTATTCGGTGGACCATCAGATTGTTGATGAAACACAGAAATTGCATCGGGATTGAATACAGTAGTCACCATGCGCACTTTCCTCCATGGGGGTAATGTCTCAAACTGTCTACGCTTTGATCGTTAACTGGAAGACCAGTAGTAGTTTCCGATGCACATCTGGAGGCATTCTGTAATCTGTGGAGTATCAGAGTGTTGATGAAACACAGAAATTGCATCGGGATTGAATACAATAATCACCATTCGCACTTTCCTCCATGGGAGTAATGTCTGAAACAGTCTACGCTTTGATCGTTCCCTGGAAGACCAGAAGTAGTTTCCGATGCACATCTGGAGGCATTCTATTATCTGTTTACTATCTGAGTGTTGATGAAACACAGAAATTGCATCGGGATTGAATACAACAATCACCATGCGCACTTTCCTCCATGGGAGTAATGTCTCAAACAGTTTACGCTTTGGTCGTTCCCTGGAAGACCAGTAGTAATTTCCGATGGACATCTGGAGGCATGCTGTAATCTGTGACTATCAGAGTGTTGATGAAACACAAAAATTGCATCGGGATTGAATACAACAGTCACCATGCGCACCTTCCTCCATGGGAGTAATGTCTCTAACAGTTTACGCTTTGATCGTTCCCTGGAAGACCAGTAGTAGTTTCCGTTGCACATATCGAGGCATTCTGTAATCTGTGGAGTATCAGAGTGTTGATGAAACACATAAATTGCATCGGGATTGAATATAACAATCACCATCCGCACTTTCCTCCATTAGAGTAATGTCTGAAACAGTCTACGCTTTGATCGTTCCCTGGAAGACCAGTAGTAGTTTCCGATGCACATATGGAGGCATTCTATAATCTGTGGACTGTCAGAGTGTTGATGAAACACAGAATTTCCATCGGGATTGAATACAACAGTCGCCATGCGCACCTTCCTCCATGGGAGTAATGTGTCCAAGAGTTTACGCTTTGATCGTTCCTTTGAAGACCAGTAGCAATTTCCGATGGACATCTGGAGGCATTGTGTAATCTGTGACTATTAGAGTGTTGATGAAACACAGAAATTGCATCGGGATTGAATACAACAGTCACCATGTTCGCTTCCCTCCATGGGAGTAATTCTCAATCAGTATACGATTTGATCGTTCCCTGGAAGACCAGTAGTAGTTTCCGATGCACATCTGGAGGCATTCTGTAATCTGTGGACTATCAGAATGTTGATGAAACACAGAAATTGCATCGGGATTGAATACAACAGTCACCATGCGCACTTTCCTCCACGGGAGTAGTGTCTCAAACATTCTACGCTTTGATAGTTCTCTGGAAGACCAGAAGTAGTTTCCGATGCACATCTGGAGGCATTCTGAAATCTGTGGACTAACTGAGTGTAGATGAAACACAGAAAATGCCTCGGGATTGAATACAACAGTCACCATGCGCACTTTCCTCCATGGGAGTAATGTCTCAAACAGTCTACGCTTTGATCGTTCCCTGGAAGAGATGTGTTAGTTTCCGATGCACATCTGGAGGCATTCTGTAATCTGTTGACTATCAGAGTGTTGATGAAACACAGAAATTTCATCGGGATTACATACAAAAGTCACCATGCGCAGTTTCCTCCATGGGAGTAAGGTCTCAAACTGTCTACGCTTTGATCGTTCCCTGGAAGACCAGTAGTCGTTTCCGATGCACATCTAGAAGCATTCTGTTATCTGTGGACTATAAGAGTGTTGATGAAACACAGAAAATGCATCGGGATTGAATACAACAGTCACCATGCGCACTTACCTCCATGGGAGTAATTCTCAAATATTCTACGCTTTCATCGTTCCCTGGAAGACCAGTAGTAGTTTCCGATGCACATCTGGAGGCATTCTGTAATCTGTGGACTATCAGAGTGCTGATGAAACACAGATATGGCATCGGGATTGAATACAACAGTCACCATGCGCAAATTCCTCCATGGGAGTAATGTCTCTAACTGTCTACGCTTTGATCGTTCCCTGGAAGACCAGTAGTAGTTTCCGATTCACATCTGGAGGCATTCTGAAATCTGCGGGTTATCAGAGTGTTGATGAAACACAGAAATTGCATCGGGATTGAATACATCTGTCACCATGCGCACTTTCCTCCATGGGAGTAAGGTCTCAAACAGTCTACGCTTGACCGTTCCCTGGAAGACCAGTAGTAGTTTCCGATGCACATATGGAGGCATTCTGTAATCTGTGCACTATCAGAGTGTTGACGAAACACAAATATTTCATCGGGATTGAATACAACAGTCACCATGCGCACCTTCCTCCGTGGGAGTAATGTCTCTAACAGTCTACGCTTTGATCGTTCCCTGGAAGACCAGTAGTAGTTTCCGATGCACATCTGGAGGCATTCTGTAATCTGTGGAGTATCAGAGTGTTGATGAAACACAGGAATTGCATCGGGATTGAATACAACTGTTACCATGGGCACTTTCCTCCATGGGAGTAATGTCTCCCATCGTTCCCTGGAAGACCAGTAGTAGTTTCCGATGCACATCTCTAGGCATTCTGTAATCTGTGGACTATCAGAGTGTTGATGAAACACAGAAGTTGCATCGGGACTGAATACAACTGTTACCATGCGCACCTTCCTCGATGGGTGTAATTTCTCTAACTGTCAACGCTTTGATCGTTCCCTGGAAGACCAGTAGTAGTTTCTGATGCACATCTGGAGGCAATCTGAAATCTGTGGATTATCAGAGTGTTGATGAAACACAGAAATTGCATCGGGATTGAATACAACAATCACCATGCGCACTTTCCACCATGGGAGTAAGGTTTCAAACAGTCTACGCTGTGACCGTTCCCTGGAAGACCAGTAGTAGTTTCCGATGCACATATGGAGGTATTCTGTATTCGGTGGACCATCAGATTGTTGATGAAACACAGAAATTGCATCGGGATTGAATACAGTAGTCACCATGCGCACTTTCCTCCATGGGGGTAATGTCTCAAACTGTCTACGCTTTGATCGTTAACTGGAAGACCAGTACTAGTTTCCGATGCACATCTGGAGGCATTCTGTAATCTGTGGAGTATCAGAGTGTTGATGAAACACAGAAATTGCATCTTGATTGAATACAATAATCACCATTCGCACTTTCCTCCATGGGAGTAATGTCTGAAACAGTCTACGCTTTGATCGTTCCCTGGAAGACCAGAAGTAGTTTCCGATGCACATCTGGAGGCATTCTATTATCTGTTTACTATCTGAGTGTTGATGAAAGACAGAAATTGCATCGGGATTGAATACGACAGTCACCAAGCGCACTTTCCTCAATGGGAGTAATGTCTCAAACAGTCTACGATTTGATCGTTCCCTGGAAGACCAGTCGTAGTTTCCGATGCACATCTGGAGGCATTCAGTAACCTGTGGACTATCAGAGTGTTGATGAAACACAGTAATTGCATCGGGATTGAATACAACAGTCACCATGCGCACTTTATTCCATGGGAGTAAGGTCTCAAACAGTCTACGATTTGATCGTTCAATGGAAGACCAGTAGTAGTTTCCGATGCACATCTGGAGGCATTCTTTAATCTGCGTAGCTTCAGAGTGTTGATGAAACATAGAAATTGCATCGGGATTGAATACAACAGTCACCATGCGCACTTTAATCCATGGGAGTAAGGTCTCAAACTGTCTACGCTTTGATCGTTCCTTGGAAGACCAGTAGTAGTTTCCGATGCACATCTGGAGTCATTCTGATATCTGTGGACTAACCGAGTGTTGATGAAACACAGAAATTGGATCGGGATTCAATACAACAGTCACCATGCGCACTTTCCTCCATGGGAGTAATGTCTCAAACAGTTTACACTTTGGTCGTTCCCTGGAAGACCAGTAGTAATTTCCGATGGACATCTGGTGGCATTATGTAATCTGTGACTATCAGGGTGTTGATGAAACACAGATATTTCATCGGGTTTGAATACAACAGTCACCATGCGCACTTTCCTCCATGGGAGTAACGTCTCAAACTGTCTACGCTTTGATCGTTCCCTGGACGACCAGTAGTCGTTTCCGATGCACATCTAGAAGCATTCTGTTATCTTTGGACTATAAGAGTGTTGATGAAACACAGAAACTGCATCGGGATTGAATACAACAGTCACCATGCGCACTTACCTCCATGGGAGTAATTCTCAAATATTCTACGATTTCATCGATCCCTGGAAGACTAGTAGTAGTTTCCGATGCACATCTGGAGGCATTCTGTAATCTGTGGACTATCAGAGTGTTGATGAAACACAGAATTTGCATCGGGATTGAATACAACAGTCACCATGCGCAAATTCCTCCATGGGAGTAATGTCTCTAACTGTCTACGCTTTGATCGTTCTCTGAAAGACCAGTAGTAGTTTCCGATTCACATCTGGAGGCATTCTGAAATCTGTGGGTTATCAGAGTGTTGATGAAACACAGAAATTGCATCGGGATTGAATACATCTGTCACCATGCGCACTTTCCTCCATGGGAGTAAGGTCTCAAACAGTCTACGCTTGAGGGTTCCCTGGAAGACCAGTAGTAGTTTCCGATGCACATATGGAGGCATTCTGTAATCTGTGGACTATCAGAGTGTTGATGAAACACAGAAATTGCATCGGGATTGAATACAGCAGTCACCATGCGCACTTTCCTCCATATGGGTAATGTCTCAAACTGTCTACGCTTTGATCGTTCCCTGGAAGACCAGTAGTAGTTTTCGATGCACATCTGGAAGCATCCTGTAATCTGTGGAGTATCAGAGTGTTGAAGAAACACAGATATTGCATCAGGATTGAATACAACAATCACCATCCGCACTTTCCTCCATGTGAGTAATGTCTGAAACAGTCTACGCTTTGATCGTTCCCTGGAACACCAGAAGTAGTTTCCGATGCACATCTGGAGGCATTCTATAATCTGTTTACTATCTGAGTGTTGATGAAACACTGAAATTGCATCGGGATTAAATACAACAGTCACCATGCGCACTTTCCACCATGGCAGTAATGTCTCAAACAGTCTACGATTTGATCGTTCCCTGGAAGACCTGCAGTAGTTTCCGATGCACATCTGGAGGCATTCTGTAATCTGTGGACTATCAGAGTGTTGATGAAACACAGAAATTGCATCGGGACTGAATACAACAGTTACCATGCGCACCTTCCTCGATGGGTGTAATATCTCTAACTGTCTACGCTTTGATCGTTCCCTGGAAGACCAGTAGTAGTTTCTGATGCACATCTGGAGGCAATCTGAATTCTGTGGATTATCAGAGTGTTGATGAAACACAGAAATTGCATCGGGATTGAATACAACAATCACCATGCGCACTTTCCTCCATGGGAGTAAGGTTTCAAACAGTCTACATTTTGACCGTTCCCTGGAAGACCAGTAGTAGTTTCCGATGCACATATGGAGGCTTTCTGTATTCGGTGGACCATCAGATTGTTGATGAAACACAGAAATTGCATCGGGATTGAATACAGTAGTCACCATGCGCACTTTCCTCCATGGGGGTAATGTCTCAAACTGTCTACGCTTTGATCGTTAACTGGAAGACCAGTAGTAGTTTCCGATGCACATCTGGAGGCATTCTGTAATCTGTGGAGTATCAGAGTGTTGATGAAACACAGAAATTGCATCGGGATTGAATACAATAATCACCATTCGCTCTTTCCTCCATGGGAGTAATGTCTGAAACAGTCTACGCTTTGATCGTTCCCTGGAAGACCAGAAGTAGTTTCCGATGCACATCTGGAGGCATTCTATTATCTGTTTACTATCTGAGTGTTGATGAAACACAGAAATTGCATCGGGATTGAATACAACAATCACCATGCGCACTTTCCTCCATGGGAGTAATGTCTCAAACAGTTTACGCTTTGGTCGTTCCCTGGAAGACCAGTAGTAATTTCCGATGGACATCTGGAGGCATGCTGTAATCTGTGACTATCAGAGTGTTGATGAAACACAAAAATTGCATCGGGATTGAATACAACAGTCACCATGCACACCTTCCTCCATGGGAGTAATGTCTCTAACAGTTTACGCTTTGATCGTTCCCTGGAAGACCAGTAGTAGTTTCCGTTGCACATATCGAGGCATTCTGTAATCTGTGGAGTATCAGAGTGTTGATGAAACACAGAAATTGCATCGGGATTGAATACAACAATCACCATCCGCACTTTCCTCCATTAGAGTAATGTCTGAAACAGTCTACGCTTTGATCGTTCCCTGGAAGACCAGTAGTAGTTTCCGATGCACATATGGAGGCATTCTAAAATCTGTGGACTGTCAGAGTGTTGATGAAACACAGAATTTCCATCGGGATTGAGTACAACAGTCGCCATGCGCACCTTCCTCCATGGGAGTAATGTGTCCAAGAGATTACGCTTTGATCGTTCCTTTGAAGACCAGTAGCAATTTCCGATGGACATCTGGAGGCATTGTGTAATCTGTGACTATCAGAGTGTTGATGAAACACAGAAATTGCATCGGGATTGAATACAACAGTCACCATGTTCGCTTCCCTCCATGGGAGTAATTCTCAATCAGTATACGATTTGATCGTTCCCTGGAAGACCAGTAGTAGTTTCCGATGCACATCTGGAGGCATTCTGTAATCTGTGGACTATCAGAATGTTGATGAAACACAGAAATTGCCTCGGGATTGAATACAACAGTCACCATGCGCACTTTCCTCCACGGGAGTAGTGTCTCAAACATTCTACGCTTTGATAGTTCTCTGGAAGACCAGAAGTAGTTTCCGATGCACATCTGGAGGCATTCTGAAATATGTGGACTAACTGAGTGTAGATGAAACACAGAAAATGCCTCGGGATTGAATACAACAGTCACCATGCGCACTTTCCTCCATGGGAGTAATGTCTCAAACAGTCTACGATTTGATCGTTCCCTGGAAAACCAGTAGTAGTTTCCGATGCACATCTGGAAGCATTCTGTAATCTGTGGACTATCACACTGTTGATGAAACACAGAAATTTCCTCGGGATTGAATACAACAGTCACCATGCGCAGTTTCCTCCATGAGAGTAATGTCTCTAACAGTCTACGCTTTGATCGATCCCTGGAAGACCAGTCGTAGTTTCCGATGCACATCTGGAGGCATTCAGTAACCTGTGGACTATCAGAGTGTTGATGAAACACAGGAATTGCATCGGGATTGAATACAACAGTCACCATGCGCACTTTCCTCCATGGAAGTAATGTCTCAAACAGTTTACACTTTGGTCGTTCCCTAGAAGACCATTAGTAATTTCCGATAGACATCTGGAGGCATTCTGTAATCTGTGACTATCAGAGTGTTGATGAAACACAGAAATGGCATCGGGATTGAATAAAAAATTCACCATACGCACTTTCCTGCATTGGGAGTAATGTCCCAAACAGTCTACGCTTTGATCGTTCCCTGGAAGAGATGTGTTAGTTTCCGATGCACATCTGGAGGCATTCTGTAATCTGTTGACTATCAGAGTGTTGATGAAACACAGAAATTTCATCGGGATTACATACAAAAGTCACCATGCGCAGTTTCCTCCATGGGAGTAATGTCTCAAACAGTCTACGCTGTGATCGTTCCCTGGAAGACCAGTAGTAGTTTCCGATGCACATCTGGAGTCATTCTGTAATCTGTGGACTATCAGATTGGTAATGAAACACAGAAATTGCATCGGGATTGAACACAACAATCACCAAGCGCTCTTTCGTCCATGGGTGTAAAGTCTCAAACAGTCTACGCTTTGATCGTTCCCTGGAAGACCAGTAGTAGTTTCCGATGCACATCTGGAGGCATTCTGTAATCTGTGGACTATCAGAGTGTTGATGAAACACATAAATTGCATCGGGATTGAATACAACAGTCACCATGCGCACTTTCCTCCACGGGAGTAGTGTCTCAAACATTCTACGCTTTGATAGTTCTCTGGAAGACCAGAAGTAGTTTCCGATGCACATCTGGAGGCATTCTGAAATCTGTGGACTAACTGAGTGTTGATGAAACACAGAAATTGCATCGGGATTGAATACAACAGTCACCATGCGCACTTTCGTCCATGGGAGTAATGTCCCTAACAGTCTACGCTTTGATCGTTCCCTGAGAGACCAGTAGTAGTTTCCGATGCACATCTGGAGGCATTCTGTAATCTGTGGAGTATCAGAGTGTTGCTGAAACACAGAAATTGCATCGGGATTGAATACAACAGTCACCATGCGCACTTTCCTCCATGGGAGTAATGTCTCAAACAAATTACACTTTGGTCGTTCCCTGGAAGACCATTAGTAATTTCCGATAGACATCTGGAGGCATTCTGTAATCTGTGACTATCAGATTGTTGATGAAACACAGAAATGGCATCGGGTTTGAATACAACAGTCACCATGCGCACTTTCCTCCATGGGAGTAAGGTCTCAAACTGTCTACGCTTTGATCGTTCCCTGGAAGACCAGTAGTAGTTTCCGATGCACACCAGGAGTCATTCTGAAATCTGTGGACTAACCGAGTGTTGATGAAACACAGAAGTTGCATCGGGATTGAATACAACAGTCACCATGCGCACTTACCTCCATGGGAGTAATTCTGAAATATTCTACGATTTCATCGTTCCCTGGAAGACCAGTAGTAGTTTCCGATTCACATCTGGAGGCATTCTGAAATCTGTGGGTTATCAGAGTGTTGATGAAACACAGAAATTGCATCGGGATTGAATACATCTGTCACCATGCGCACTTTCCTCCATGGGAGTAAGCTCTCAAACAGTCTACGCTTGACCGTTCCCTGGAAGACCAGTAGTAGTTTCCGATGCACATATGGAGGCAATCTGTAATCTGTGGACTATCAGAGTGTTGATGAAACACAGAAATTGCATCGGGATTGAATACAGCAGTAACAATGCGCACTTTCCTCCATAGGGGTAATGTCTCAAACTGTCTACGCTTTGATCGTTCCCTGGAAGACCAGTAGTAGTTTCCGATGCACATCTGGAGGCATCCTGTAATCTGTGGAGTATCAGAGTGTTGATGAAACACAGAAATTGCATCGGGATTGAATACAATAATCACCATTCGCACTTTCCTCCATGGGAGTAATGTCTCAAACAGTCTACGCTTTGATCGTTCCCTGGAAGACCAGTCGTAGTTTCCGATGCACATCTGGAGGCATTCAGTAACCTGTGGACTATCAGAATGTTGATGAAACACAGGAATTGCATCGGGATTGAATACAACAGTCACCATGCGCACTTACCTCTATGGGAGTAATTCTCAAATATTCTACGTTTTCATCGTTCCCTGGAAGACCAGTAGTAGTTTCCGATGCACATCTGGAGGCATTCTGTAATCTGTGGACTATCAGAGTGTTGATGAAACACAGATATTGCATCGGGATTGAATACAACAGTCACCATGCGCAAATTCCTCCATGGGAGTAATGTCTCTAACTGTCTACGCTTTGATCGTTAACTGGAAGACCAGTAGTAGTTTCCGATGCATATCTGGAGGCATTCTGTAATCTGTGGACTATCACACTGTTGATAAAACACAGAAATTGCCTCGGGATTGAATACAACAGTCACCATGCGCAGTTTCCTCCATGAGAGTAATGTCTCTAACAGTCTACGCTTTGATCGTTCCCTGGAAGACCAGTCGTAGTTTCCGATGCACATCTGGAGGCATTCAGTAACCTGTGGACTATCAGAGTGTTGATGAAACACAGGAATTGCATCGGGATTGAATACAACAGTTACCATGCGCACTTTCCTCCATGGGAGTAAGGTCTCAAACAGTCTACGCTTTGATCGTTCCCTGAAAGACCAGTAGTAGTTTCCGATGCACATCTGGAGGCATTCTGTAATCTGTGGAGTATCAGAGTGTTGATGAAACACAGAAATTGCATCGGGATTGAATACAACAGTCACAATGCGCACTTTCCTCCATGGGAGTAATGTCTCAAACAGTCTACGCTGTGATCGTTCCCTGGAAGACCAGTAGTAGTTTCCGATGCACATCTGGAGTCATTCTGTAATCTGTGGACTATCAGATTGGTAATGAAACACAGAAATTGCATCGGGATTGAATACAACAGTCACCAAGCGCTCTTTCGTCCATGGGTGTAAAGTCTCAAACAGTCTACGCTTTGATCGTTCCCTAGAAGACCAGTAGTAGTTTCCGATGCACATGTGGAGGCATTCTGTAATCTGTGGACTATCAGAGTGTTGATGAAACACAGAAATTGCATCGGGATTGAATACAACAGTCACCATGCGCACTTTCCTCCACGGGAGTAGTGTCTCAAACATTCTACGCTTTGATAGTTCTCTGGAAGACCAGAAGTAGTTTCCGATGCACATCTGGAGGCATTCTGAAATCTGTGGACTAACTGAGTGTTGATGAAACACAGAAATTGCATCGGGATTGAATACAACAGTCACCATGCGCACTTTCCTCCATGGGAGTAATGTCTCAAACAGTTTACACTTTGGTCGTTCCCTGGAAGACCATTAGTAATTTCCGATAGACATCTGGAGGCATTCTGTAATCTGTGACTATCAGAGTGTTGATGAAACACAGAAATGGCATCGGGTTTGAATACAACAGTCACCATGCGCACTTTCCTCCATGGGAGTAAGGTCTCAAACTGTCTACGCTTTGATCGTTCCCTGGAAGACCAGTAGTAGTTTCCGATGCACACCTGGAGTCATTCTGAAATCTGTGGACTAACCGAGTGTTGATGAAACACAGAAATTGCATCGGGATTGAATACAACAGTCACCATGCGCACATTCCTCCAGGGGAGTAATGTTTCAAACAGTCTACGCTCTGATCGTTCCCTGGAAGACCAGTAGTCGTTTCCGATGCACATCTAGAAGCATTCTGTTATCTGTGGACTATAAGAGTGTTGATGAAACACAGAAACCGCATCGGGATTGAATACAACAGTCACCATGCGCACTTACCTCCATGGGAGTAATTCTCAAATATTCTACGATTTCATCGTTCCCTGGAAGACCAGTAGTAGTTTCCGATTCACATCTGGAGGCATTCTGAAATCTGTGGGTTATCAGAGTGTTGATGAAACACAGAAATTGCATCGGGATTGAATACATCTGTCACCATGCGCACTTTCCTCCATGGGAGTAAGCTCTTAAACAGTCTACGCTTGACCGTTCCCTGGAAGACCAGTAGTAGTTTCCGATGCACATATGGAGGCATTCTGTAATCTGTGGACTATCAGAGTGTTGATGAAACACAGAAATTGCATCGGGATTAAATACAGCAGTAACAATGCGCACTTTCCTCCATAGGGGTAATGTCTCAAACTGTCTACGCTTTGATCGTTCCCTGGAAGACCAGTAGTAGTTTCCGATGCACATCTGGAGGCATCCTGTAATCTGTGGAGTATCAGAGTGTTGATGAAACACAGAAATTGCATCGGGATTGCATACAATAATCACCATTCGCACTTTCCTCCATGGGAGTAATGTCTCAAACAGTCTACGCTTTGATCGTTCCCTGGAAGACCAGTCGTAGTTTCCGATGCACATCTGGAGGCATTCAGTAACCTGTGGACTATCAGAATGTTGATGAAACACAGGAATTGCATCGGGATTGAATACAACAGTCACCATGCGCACTTACCTATATGGGAGTAATTCTCAAATATTCTATGCTTTCATCGTTCCCTGGAAGACCAGTAGTAGTTTCCGATGCACATCTGGAGGCATTCAGTAACCTGTGGACTATCAGAATGTTGATGAAACACAGGAATTGCATCGGGATTGAATACAACAGTCACCATGCGCACTTACCTCTATGGGAGTAATTCTCAAATATTCTATGCTTTCATCGTTCCCTGGAAGACCAGTAGTAGTTTCCGATGCACATCTGGAGGCATTCTGTAATCTGTGGACTATCAGAGTGTTGATGAAACACAGAAATGGCATCGGGATTGAATACAACAGTCACCATGCGCACTTTCCTTCATGGGAGTAATTCTCAAACATGCTACGCTTTCATCGTTCCCTGGTAGCCCAGTAGTAGTTTCCGATGCATATCTGGAGGCATTCTGTAAACTGTGGACTATCACACTGTTGATAAAACACAGAAATTGCCTCGGGATTGAATAGAACAGTCACCATGCGCAGTTTCCTCCATGAGAGTAATGTCTCTAACAGTCTACGCTTTGATCGTTCCCTGGAAGACCAGTCGTAGTTTCCGATGCACATCTGGAGGCATTCAGTAACCTGTGGACTATCAGAGTGTTGATGAAACACAGGAATTGCATCGGGATTGAATACAACAGTCACCATGCGCACTTTCCTCCATGGGAGTAAGGTCTCAAACAGTCTACGCTTTGATCGTTCCTTGAAAGACCAGTAGTAGTTTCCGATGCACATCTGGAGGCATTCTGTAATCTGTGGAGTATCAGAGTGTTGATGAAACACAGAAATTGCATCGGGATTGAATACAACAGTCACCATGCGCACTTTCCTCCATGGGAGTAATGTCTCAAACAGTTTACGCTTTGGTCGTTCCCTGGAAGACCAGTAGTAATTTCCGATGGACATCTGGAGGCATGCTGTAATCTGTGACTATCAGAGTGTTGATGAAACACAAAAATTGCATCGGGATTGAATACAACAGTCACCATGCGCACCTTCCTCCATGGGAGTAATGTCTCTAACAGTTTACGCTTTGATCGTTCCCTGGAAGACCAGTAGTAGTTTCCGATGCACATATCGAGGTATTCTGTAATCTGTGGAGTATCAGAGTGTTGATGAAACACAGAAATTGCATCTGCATTGAATACAACAGTCACCAGGCGCACTTTCCTCTATGGGGGTTATGTAACAAACTGTCTACGCTTTAATCGTTCCCTGGAAGACCAGTAGTAGTTTCCGATGCACATCTGGAGGCATTCTGTAATCTGTGGAGTATCAGAGTGTTGATGAAACACAGATATTGCATCGGGATTTAATACAACAGTCACCGCGTGCACTTTCCTCCACGGGAGTAATGTCTCAAAGAGTTTACGCTTTGATCGTACTCTGGAAGACCAGTAGTAGTTTCCGATGCACATATGGATTCATTCTGTAATCTGTGGAGTGTCAGAGTGTTGATGAAACACCGAAATTGAATCGGGATTGAATCCAACAGTCACCATGAGCACTTTCATCCGTGCGAGTAATGTCTGTAACAGTCTACGCTTTGATCGATCCCTGGAAGACCAGTAGTAGTTTCCGATGCACATCTGGAGGCTTTCTGTAATCTGTGGACTATCAGACTGTTGATGAAACATAGAAATTGCATCGGGATAGAATACAGCAGTCAGCATGCGCACTTTCCTCCATGGGAGTTAAGTCTCAAACAGTCTACGCATTGATCGTTCCCTAAAAGACCAGTAGTAGTTTGCGATGCACATCTGGAGACATTCTGTAATCTGTAGAGTATCAGAGTGTTGATGAAGCACAGAAATTGCATCGGGATTGAATACAACTGTCACCATGCGCACTTTCCTCCATGGGAGTAATGTCTCAAAGAGTCTACGCTTTGATCGTTCCCTGGAAGGCCAGTAGTAGTTTCCGATGCACATGTAGAAGCATTCTGTATTCTGTGGACTATAAGAGTGTTGATGAAACACAGAAATTGCATCGGGATTGAATACAACAGTCACCATGCGCAATTTCCTCCATGGGAGTAATTTTCAAACATTCTACGCTTTGATCGTTCCCTGGTAGACCAGTAGTAGTTTCCGATGAACATCTGGT
Source organism: Schistocerca gregaria (assembly GCF_023897955.1). Taxonomy (NCBI): domain Eukaryota; kingdom Metazoa; phylum Arthropoda; class Insecta; order Orthoptera; family Acrididae; genus Schistocerca; species Schistocerca gregaria. The sequence continues at coordinate 1,317,587 of NW_026061798.1, read as the reverse complement.
GGTGTTCTGTAATCTGTGGACTATCAGAGTGTTGATGAACACAGAAATTGCATCGGGATTGAATACAACAGTCTCAACGCGCACCTTCCTCCACGGGAGTAATGTCTCAAACAGTCTACGCTTTGATCGTTCCCTGGAAGAACAGTAGTAGTTTCCGATGCACATCTGGAGGCATTCTATAATCTGTGGAGTATTAGAGTGTTGATGAAACACAGAGATTGCATCGGGATTGAATACAACAGTCACCATGCGCACTTTCCTCCACGGGAGTATTGTCTCAAAGAGTTTACGCTTTGATCGTTCCCTGGAATACCAGTAGTAGTTTCTGATGCACATCTGGAGGCATTCTGTAATGTGTGGACTATCAGAGTGTTGATGAAACACAGAAATTGCATCGGGATTGAATACAACAGTCACCACGCGCACTTTCCTCCATGGGGGTAGTGTCTCAAAGAGTCTAAGCTCCGATCGATTCCTGGAAGACCAGTAGTAGTTTCCGATGCACATCTGGAGTCATTCTGAAATCTGTGGACTAACTGAGTGTTGATGAAACACAGAAATTGCATCGGGATTGAATACAACAGTCACCATGCACACATTCCTACAGGGAAGTAATGTTTCAAACATTCTACGCTTTGATCGTTCCCTGGAAGACCAGTAGTTGTTTCCGATGCACATCTTTAGGCATTCTGTAATCTGTGGACTATCAGTGTGTTGATGAAACACAGAAATTGCATCGGGACTGAATACAACAGTCACCATGCGCAACTTCCTCCATGGGAGTAATGTCACTAACAGTCTACGCTTTGATCGTTCCCTGGAAGACCAGTAGTAGTTTCCGATGCACATCTGGAGGCATTCTGAATTCTGTGGACTATCAGAGTGTTGATGAAACACAGAAATTGCATCGGGATTGAATACAACAGTCACCATTCGCACTTTCCTCCATGGGAGTAAGGTCTCAAACAGTCTACGCTTTGATCGTTCCCTTGAAGACCAGTAGTAGTTTCCGATGCACATATGGAGGCATTCTGTAATAGGTGGACTATCAGAGTGTTGATGAAACACAGAAATTGCATCGGGATTGAATACAGCAATCACCATGCGCACTTTCCTCCATGGGGGTAATGTCTCAAACTGTCTACGCTTTGATCGTTCCCTGGAAGACCAGTAGTAGTTTTCGATGCACATCTGGAATCATTCTGTAATCTGTTGAGTATCAGAGTGTTGAAGAAACACAGAAATTGCATCGGGATTGAATACAACAATCACCATCCGCACTTTCGTCCATGGGAGTAATGTCTGATACAGTCTACGCTTTGATCGTTCCCTGGAAGACCAGAAGTAGTTTCCGATAAACATCTGGAGGCATTCTATAATCTGTTTACTATCTGAGTGTTGATGAAACACAGAAATTGCATCGGGATTGAATACAACAGTCACCATGCGCACTTTCCTATATGGATGAATGTCTCAAACAGTCTACGCTGTGATCCTTCCCTGGAAGACCAGTAGTAGTTTCCGATGCACATCTGGAGGCATTCTGTAATCTGTGGACTATCAGAGTGGTGATGAAACACAGAAGTTGCATCGGGATTGAATACAACAGTCACTATGCGCACTTTCTTCCATTTGAGTAATGTCTCAAACAGTCTACGCTTTGATCGTTCCCTGGAAGACCAGTAGTAGTTTCCGATGCCCATCTGGAGACATTCTGAAATCTGTGGACTAACTGAGTTTCGATGAATCACAGAAATTGCATCGGGATTGAATACAACAGTCACCATGCGCACTTTCCTTTATGGGAGTAATGTCTCAAACAGTCTACACTGTGATCGTTCCCTCGGAGGCCAGTAGTAGTTTCCGATGCACATCCAGAAGCATTCTGTAATCTCTGGACTATACGATTGTTGTTGAAACACAGAAATTACATCGGGATATAATACAATAGTCACCATGCCCACTTTCCTCCATGCGAGTAATGTCTCTAACAGTCTACGCTTTGATCGTTCCCTGGTAGACCAGTAGTAGTTTCCGATGCACATCTGGAGGCATTCTGTAAACTGTGGACTATCGAGTGTTGGTGAAACACAGAAATTGCATCGGGATTGAATACAACAGTCACCATGCGCACTTTCCTCCATGGGAGTTATGTCTATAACAGTCTACGCATTGATCGTTCCCTGGAAGACCAGTAGGTAGTTTGCGATGCACATCTGGAGGCATTCTGAAACCTGTGGAGTTTCAGAGTCTTGATAAAACACAGAAATTGAATCGGGTTTGAATACAACAGTCAGTATGCGCACTTTCCTCCGTGGGAGTAATGTCTCAAATAGTTTACGCTTTGATCGTTTCCTGGAATACAAGTAGTAGTTTCTGATGCACATCTGGTGGCATCCTGTAATATGTGTCCACTATCAGAGTGTTGATGAAACACATAAATTGCTTCGGGATTGAATACAACAGTCACTATGCGCACTTTCCTCCATGGGAGCAATGTCTCAAACAGGCTACGCTTTGATCGTTCCCTGGATGACCAGTAGTAGTATCCGATGCACGTCTGGAGGCATTCTGAAATCTGTGGACTAACTTAGTGTTGATGAAACACAGAAATTGCATCGGGATTGAATACAACAGTCACCATGCGCACTTTCCTCCATGGGATTAATGTCTCAAACAGTCTACGCTTTGATCGTTCCCTGGAAGACAGTAGTAGTTTCCGATGCACATCTAGAAGCATTCTGTAATCTGTGGACCATCAGAGTGTTGTTGAAACACAGAAATTGCATCGGGATTGAATACAAAAGTCATCATGCGCATTTTCCTCCATGGGAGTAATGTCTCAAACAGTCTACGCTTTGATCGTTCCCTGAGAGACCAGTAGTAGTTTCCGATGCACATCTGGAGGCATTCTGTAATCTGTGGACTATCAGAGTGTTGATGAAACACAGAAATTGCATCGGGATTGAATACAACAGTCACAACGCGCACTTTCCTCCACAGGAGTAATGTCTCAAACAGTCTACGCTTTGATCGTTCCCTCGAAGAACAGTAGTAGTTTCCGATGCGCATCTGGAGGCATTCTGTAATCTGTGGAGTATCAGAGTGTTGATGAAACACAGAAATTGCATCGGGATTGAATACAACAGTCACCATGCGCACTTTCCTCTATGGGAGTATTGTCTCAACGTGTTTACGCTTTGATCGTTCCCTGGAATACCAGTAGTAGTTTCTGATGCACATCTGGAGGCATTCTGTAATGTGTGGACTATCGGAGTGTTGATGAAACACAGAAATTGAATCGGGATTGAATACAACAGTCACCATGCGCACTTTCCTCCATGGGAGTAAGATCTCAAACAGTCTACGCTTTGATCGTTTCCTGGAAGACCAGTAGTGGTTTCTGATGCACATCTGGAGGCATTCTGTAATCTGTGGAGTATCAGAGTGTTGATAAAACACAGAAATTGCATCGGGATTGAATACAACAGTCACCATGCGCACCTTCCTCCATGGGAGTAATGTCTCAAAGAGTTTACACTTTGATCGTTCACTGGGAGACCAGTAGTAGTTTCCGATGCACATATGGAGGCATTCTATAATCTGTGAAGTGTCGGAGTGCTAATGAAACACAGAAATTCAATCGGGATTGAATACAACAGTCACCATGTTCACTTCCCTCCATGGGAGTAATTCTCAATCAGTATACGCTTTGATCGTCCCTGGAAGACCAGTAGTAGTTTCCGATGCACATCTGGTGGCATTCTGTAATCTGTGGGCTATCAGAATGCTGATGAAACACAGAAATTGCATCGGGATTGAACACAACAGTCACCATGCGCACTTTCCTCCACGTGAGGTATGGCCCAAACACTCTGCGCTTTGATCGCTCCCTGGAAAACCAGTAGTAGTTTCCGATGCACATCAGGTGGCATTCTGTAATCTGTGGACTATCATAGTGTTGATGAAAAACAGAAATTGAATCGGGATTAAATACAACAGTCACCATGCGCACATTCCTCCACGGGAGTAATGTCTCAAAGAGTCTACGCTTTGATCGTTCCCTGAGAGACCAGTAGTAGTTTCTGATGCACATCTGGAGGCCTTCTGTAATCTGTGGACTATCAGACTGTTGATGAAACACAGAAATTGCATCGGGATTGAATACAACAGTCACCATGCGCACTTTCCTCCATGGGAGTGATGTCTCACACGGTCTACGCTTTGATCGTTCCCTGGAAGACCAGAAGTAGTTTCCGATGCACATCTGGAGGCATTCTATAATCTGTTTACTATCTGAGTGTTGATGAAACACAGAAATTGCCTCGGGATTGAATACAACAGTCACCATGCGCACTTTCCTCCATGGGAGTAATGTCTCAAACAGTCTACGCTGTGATCCTTCCCTGGAAGACCAGTAGTAGTTTCCGATGCACATCTGGAGGCTTTCTGTAATCTGTGGACTATCAGAGTGGTGCTGAAACGCAGAAGTTGCATCGGGATTGAATACAACAGTCACCATGCGAACTTTCCTCCATGGGAGTAATGTCTCAAACAGTCTACGCTTTGATCGTTCCCTGGAAGACCAGTAGTAGTTTCCGATGCACATCTGGAGGCATTCTGTAATCTGTGGACTATCAGAGTGGTGATGAAACACAGAAGTTGCATCGGGATTGAATACAACAGTCACTATGCGCACTTTCTTCCATTTGAGTAATGTCTCAAACAGTCTACGCTTTGATCGTTCCCTGGAAGACCAGTAGTAGTTTCCGATGCACATCTGGAGGCATTCTGTAATCTGTGGACTATCGAGTGTTGATGAAACACAGAAATTGCATCGGGATTGAATACAACAGTCACCATGCGCACTTTCCTCCATGGGAGTTATGTCTATAACAGTCTACGCATTGATCGTTCCCTGGAAGACCAGTAGGTAGTTTGCGATGCACATCTGGAGGCATTCTGAAACCTGTGGAGTTTCAGAGTCTTGATAAAACACAGAAATTGAATCGGGTTTGAATACAACAGTCAGTATGCGCACTTTCCTCCGTGGGAGTAATGTCTCAAATAGTTTACGCTTTGATCGTTTCCTGGAATACAAGTAGTAGTTTCTGATGCACATCTGGTGGCATCCTGTAATATGTGTCTACTATCAGAGTGTTGATGAAACACAGAAATTGCTTCGGGATTGAATACAACAGTCACTGTGCGCACTTTCCTCCATGGGAGCAATGTCTCAAACAGTCTACGCTTTGATCGTTCCCTGGATGACCAGTAGTAGTTTCCGATGCACATCTAGAAGCATTCTGTAATCTGTGGACCATCAGAGTGTTGATGAAACACAGAAATTGCATCGGGATTGAATACAACAGTCATCATGCGCATTTTCCTTCATGGGAGTAATGTCTCAAACAGTCTACGCTTTGATCGTTCCCTGAGAGACCAGTAGTAGTTTCCGATGCACATCTGGAGGCATTCTGTAATCTGTGGACTATCAGAGTGTTGATGAAACACAGAAATTGCATCGGGATTGAATACAACAGTCACAACGCGCACTTTCCTCCACAGGAGTAATGTCTCAAACAGTCTACGCTTTGATCGTTCCCTGGAAGAACAGTAGTAGTTTCCGATGCGCATCTGGAGGCATTCTGTAATCTGTGGAGTATCAGAGTGTTGATGAAACACAGAAATTGCATCGGGATTGAATACAACAGTCACCATGCGCACTTTCCTCTATGGGAGTATTGTCTCAACGAGTTTACGCTTTGATCGTTCCCTGGAATACCAGTAGTAGTTTCTGATGCACATCTGGAGGCATTCTGTAATGTGTGGACTATCGGAGTGTTGATGAAACACAGAAATTGAATCGGGATTGAATACAACAGTCACCATGCGCACTTTCCTCCATGGGAGTAAGATCTCATACAGTCTACGCTTTGATCGTTTCCTGGAAGACCAGTAGTGGTTTCTGATTCACATCTGGAGGCATTCTGTAATCTGTGGAGTATCAGAGTGTTGATAAAACACAGAAATTGCATCGGGATTGAATACAACAGTCACCATGCGCACCTTCCTCCATGGGAGTAATGTCTCAAAGAGTTTACACTTTGATCGTTCACTGGGAGACCAGTAGTAGTTTCCGATGCACATATGGAGGCATTCTATAATCTGTGAAGTGTCAGAGTGTTAATGAAACACAGAAATTCAATCGGGATTGAATACAACAGTCACCATGTTCACTTCCCTCCATGGGAGTAATTCTCAATCAGTATACGCTTTGATCGTCCCTGGAAGACCAGTAGTAGTTTCTGATGCACATCTGGAGGCCTTCTGTAATCTGTGGACTATCAGAGTGTTGATGAAACACAGAATTTGCATTGGGATTGAATACAACAGCACCATGCGCACTTTCCTCCATGGGAGTAATGTCTCAAACAGTCTACGCTTTGATCGTTCCCTGAGAGACCAGTAGTAGTTTCCGATGCACATCTGGAGGCATTCTGTAATCTGTGGACTATCAGACTGTTGATGAAACACAGAAATTGCATGGGTATTGAATACAACAGTCACCATGCGCACTTTCCTCCATGGGAGTGATGTCTCACACAGTCTACGCTTTGATCGTTCCCTGGAAGACCAGAAGTAGTTTCCGATGCACATCTGGAGGCATTCTATAATCTGTTTACTATCTGAGTGTTGATGAAACACAGAAATCGCCTCGGGATTGAATACAACAGTCACCATGCGCACTTTCCTCCATGGGAGTAATGTCTCAAACAGTCTACGCTGTGATCCTTCCCTGGAAGACCAGTAGTAGTTTCCGAAGCACATCTGGAGGCTTTCTGTAATCTGTGGACTATCAGAGTGGTGATGAAACACAGAAGTTGCATCGGGATTGAATACAACAGTCACCATGCGCACTTTCCTCCATGGGAGTAATGTCTCAAACAGTCTACGCTTTGATCGTTCCCTGGAAGATCAGTAGTAGTTTCCGATGCACATCTGGAGGCATTCTGAAATCTGTGGACTAACTGAGTGTTGATGAATCACAGAAATTGCATCGGGATTGAATACAACAGTCACCATGCGCACTTTCCTCCATGGGAGTAATGTCTCAAACAGTCTACGCTTTGATCGTTCCCTGGAAGGCCAGTAGTAGTTTCCGATGCACATCCAGAAGCATTCTGTAATCTGTGGACCATCAGAGTGTTGATGAAACACAGAAATTGCTTCGGGATTGAATACAACAGTCACCATGCACACTTTCCTCCATGGGAGTAATGTCTCAAACAGTCTACGCTTTGATCGTTCCCTGGAAGACCAGTAGTAGTTTCCGATGCACATCCAGAAGCATTCTGTAATCTGTGGACCATCAGAGTGTTGATGAAACACAGAAATTGCATCGGGATTGAATACAACAGTCACCATGCGCACTTTCCTCCATGGGAGTAATTCTCAAACATTCTACACATTGAACGTTCCATGGTAGACCAGTAGCAGTTTCCGATGCACATCTGGTGGCATTCTGTAATCTGTGGACTATCAGAGTGTTGATAAAACACGAAGTTGCATCGGGATTGAATACAACAGTCACAACGCGCACTTTCCTCCACGGGAGTAATGTCTCAAACAGTCTACGCTTTGATCGTTCCCTGGAAGAACAGTAGTAGTTTCCGATGCGCATCTGGAGGCATTCTGTAATCTGTGGAGTATCAGAGTGTTGATGAAACACAGAAATTGCATCGGGATTGAATACAACAGTCACCATGCGCACTTTCCTCTATGGGAGTATTGTCCCAACGAGTTTACGCTTTGATCGTTCCCTGGAATACCAGTAGTAGTTTCTGATGCACATCTGGAGGCATTCTGTAATGTGTGGACTATCAGAGTGTTGATGAAACAGAGAAATTGAATCGGGATTGAATACAACTGTCACCATGCGCACCTTCCTCCATGGGAGTAATGTCTCAAAGAGTTTACGCTTTGATCGTTCCCTGGAAGACCAGTAGTAGTTTCCGATGCCCATCTGGAGACATTCTGAAATCTGTGGACTAACTGAGTTTTGATGAATCACAGAAATTGCATCGGGATTGAATACAACAGTCACCATGCGCACTTTCCTTTATGGGAGTAATGTCTCAAACAGTCTACACTTTGATCGTTCCCTGGAAGGCCAGTAGTAGTTTCCGATGCACATCCAGAAGCATTCTGTAATCTCTGGACTATACGATTGTTGTTGAAACACAGAAATTACATCGGGATAGAATACAACAGTCACCATGCCCACTTTCCTCCATGCGAGTAATGTCTCTAACAGTCTACGCTTTGATCGTTCCCTGGAAGAACAGTAGTAGTTTCCGATGCACATCTGGTGGCATTCTGTAATCTGTGGACTATCAGAGTGTTGATAAAACACGAAATTGCATCGGGATTGAATACAACAGTCACAACGCGCACTTCTCTCCACGGGAGTAATGTCTCGAGCAGTCTACGCTTTGTTCGTTCCCTAGGAGACCAGTAGTAGTTTCCGTGGCACATCTGGTGGCATTCTGTAATTTGTGGTCTATCAGAGTGTTGATGAAACACAGAATTTGCATCGGGATTGAATACAACAGACACCATGCGCACTTTCCTCCATGCGAGTAATGTCTCTAACAGTCTACGCTTTGATCGTTGTATGGAATACCAGTAGTAGTTTCTGATGTACATCGGGAGGCATTCTGTAGTGTGTGGACTATCAGAGTGTTGATGAAACACAGAAATTGCTTCGGGATTGAATACAACAGTAACCATGCGCACTTTCCTCCATGGGAGTAATTCTCAAACATCCTACGCTTTGATCGTTCCCTGGTAGACCAGTTGTAGTTTCCGATGCACATCTGGTGGCATTCTGTAATCTGTGGACCATCAGAGTGTTGATGAAACACAGAAATTGCATCGGGATTGAATACAACGGTCACAACGCGCACTTTCCTCCACGGGAGTAAAGTCTCAAACAGTTTACGCTTTGATCGTTCCCTGGAAGAACAGTAGTAGTTTCCGATGCGCATCTGGAGGCATTCTGTAATCTGTGGAGTATCAGAGTGTTGATGAAACACAGAAATTGCATCGGGATTGAATACAACAGCCACCATGCGCACTTTCCTCTATGGGAGTATTGTCTCAACGAGTTTACGCTTTGATCGTTCCCTGGAATACCAGTAGTAGTTTCTGATGCACATCTGGAGGCATTCTGTAATGTGTGGACTATCAGAGTGTTGATGAAACAGAGAAATTGAATCGGGATTGAATACAACAGTCACCATGCGCACTTTCCTCCATGCGAGTAATGTATTAAAGAGATTACGCTTTGATCGTTCCCTGGAAGACCAGTAGTAGTTTCCGATGCCCATCTGGAGACATTCTGAAATCTGTGGACTAACTGAGTTTTGATGAATCACAGAAATTGCATCGGGATTGAATACAACAGTCACCATGCGCACTTTCCTTTATGGGAGTAATGTCTCAAACAGTCTACACTTTGATCGTTCCCTGGAAGGCCAGTAGTAGTTTCCGATGCACATCCAGAAGCATTCTGTTTTCTCTGGACTATACGAATGTTGTTGAAACATAGAAATTACATCGGGATAGAATACAACAGTCACCATGCCCACTTTCCTCCATGCGAGTAATGTCTCTAACAGTCTACGCTTTGATCGTTCCCTGGTAGACCAGTAGTAGTTTCCGATGCACATCTGGAGGCATTCTGTAATCTGTGGACTATCGAGTGTTGATGAAACACAGAAATTGCATCGGCATTGAATACAACAGTCACCATGCGCACTTTCCTCCATGGGAGTTATGTCTATAACAGTCTACGCATTGATCGTTCCCTGGAAGACCAGTAGGTAGTTTGCGATGCACATCTGGAGGCATTCTGAAACCTGTGGAGTATCAGAGTCTTGATAAAACACAGAAATTGAATCGGGTTTGAATACAACAGTCACTATGCGCACTTTCCTCCGTGGGAGTAATGTCTCAGATAGTTTACGCTTTGATCGTTTCCTGGAATACAAGTAGTAGTTTCTGATGCACATCTGGTGGCATCCTGTAATATGTGTCTACTATCAGAGTGTTGATGAAACACAGAAATTGCTTCGGGATTGAATACAACAGTCACCATGCGCACTTTCCTCCATGGGATTAATGTCTCAAAGAGTCTACGCTTTGATCGTACCCTGGATGACCAGTAGTAGTATCCGATGCACGTCTGGAAGCATTCTGAAATCTGTGGACTAACTTAGTGTTGATGAAACACAGAAATTGCATCGGGATTGAATACAACAGTCACCATGCGCACTTTCCTCCATGGGAGTAATGTCTCAAACAGTCTACGCCTTGATCGTTCCCTGGAAGACCAGTAGTAGTTTCCGATGCACATCTAGAAGCATTCTGTAATCTGTGGACCATCAGAGTGTTGATGAAACACAGAAATTGCATCGGGATTGAATACAACAGTCATCATGCGCATTTTCCTCCATGGGAGTAATTCTCAAACATTCTACGCTTTGAACGTTCCCTGGTAGCCAAGTAGTAGTTTCCGATGCACATCTGGTGGCATTCTGTAATCTGTGGACTGTCAGAGTGTTGATAAAACACGAAATTGCATCGGGATTGAATACAACAGTCACAACGCGCACTTTCCTCCAAGGGAGTAATGTCTCAAGCAGTCTACGCTTTGTTCGTTCGCTAGGAGACCAGTAGTAGTTTCCGAGGCACATCTGGTGGCATTGTGTTATCTGTGGTCTATCAGAGTGTTGATGAAACACAGAATTTGCAACGGGATTGAATACAACAGTCACAACGCGCACTTTCCTCCACAGGAGTAATGTCTCAAACAGTCTACGCTTTGATCGTTCCCTGGAAGAACAGTAGTAGTTTCCGATGCGCATCTGGAGGCATTCTGTAATCTGTGGAGTATCAGAGTGTTGATGAAACACAGAAATTGCATCGGGATTGAATACAACAGTTACCATGCGCACTTTCCTCTATGGGAGTATTGTCTCAACGAGTTTACGCTTTGATCGTTCCCTGGAATACCAGTAGTAGTTTCTGATGCACATCTGGAGGCATTCTGTAATGTGTGGACTATCAGAGTGTTGATGAAACACAGAAATTGAATCGGGATTGAATACAACAGTCACCATGTTCACTTCCCTCCATGGGAGTAATTCTCAATCAGTATACGCTTTGATCGTCCCTGGAAGAACAGTAGTAGTTTCCGATGCACATCTGGTGGCATTCTGTAATCTGTGGGCTATCAGAATGTTGATGAAACACAGAATTTGCATTGGGATTGAATACAACAGTCACCATGCGCACTTTCCTCCATGGGAGTAAGATCTCAAACAGTCTACGCTTTGATCGTTCCCTGGAAGACCAGTAGTGGTTTCTGATGCACATCTGGAGGCATTCTGTAATCTGTGTAGTATCAGAGTGTTGATAAAACACAGAAATTGCATCGGGATTGAATACAACAGTCACCATGAGCACCTTCCTCCATGGGAGTAATGTCTCAAAGAGTTTACACTTTGATCGTTCACTGGGAGACCAGCAGTAGTTTCCGATGCACATATGGAGGCATTCTATAATCTGTGAAGTGTCAGAGTGTTAATGAAACACAGAAATTCAATCGGGATTGAATACAACAGTCACCATGTTCACTTCCCTCCATGGGAGTAATTCTCAATCAGTATACGCTTTGATCGTCCCTGGAAGACCAGTAGTAGTTTCCGATGCACATCTGGTGGCATTCTGTAATCTGTGGGCTATCAGAATGTTGATGAAACACAGAATTTGCATTGGGATTGGATACAACAGTCACCATGCGCAGTTTCCTCCATGGGAGTAATGTCTCAAACAGTCTACGCTTTGATCGTTCCCTGAGAGACCAGTAGTAGTTTCCGATGCACATCTGGAGGCATTCTGTAATCTGTGGACTATCAGACTGTTGATGAAACACAGAAATTGCATCGGGATTGAATACAACAGTCACCATGCGCACTTTCCTCCATGGGAGTGATGTCTCACACAGTCTACGCTTTAATCGTTCCCTGGAAGACCAGAAGTAGTTTCCGATGCACATCTGGAGGCATTCTATAATCTGTTTACTATCTGAGTGTTGGTGAAACACAGAAATTGCCTCGACATTGAATACAACAGTCACCACGCGCAGTTTCCTCCATGGGAGTAATGTCTCAAACAGTCTACGCTGTGATCCTTCCCTGGAAGACCAGTAGTAGTTTCCAATGCACATCTGGAGGCTTTCTGTAATCTGTGGACTATCAGAGTGGTGATGAAACACAGAAGTTGCATCGGGATTGAATACAACAGTCACCATGCGCACTTTCCTCCATGGGAGTAATGTCTCAAACAGTCTACGCTTTGATCGTTCCCTGGAAGACCAGTAGTAGTTTCCGATGCACATCTGGAGGCATTCTGAAATCTGTGGACTAACTGAGTGTTGATGAATCACAGAAATTGCATCGGGATTGAATACAACAGTCACCATGCGCACTTTCCTCCATGGGAGTAATGTCTCAAACAGTCTACGCTTTGATCGTTCCCTGGAAGGCCAGTAGTAGTTTCCGATGCACATTCAGAAGCATTCTGTAATCTGTGGACTATAAGATTGTTGATGAAACACAGAAACTGCATCGGGATAGAATACAACAGTCACCATGCCCACTTTCCTCCATGCGAGTAATGTCTCTAACAGTCTACGCTTTTGATCGTTCCCTGGTAGACCAGTAGTAGTTTCCGATGTACATCTGGAGGCATTCTGTAATCTGTGGACTATCGAGTGTTGATGAAACACAGAAATTGCATCGGGATTGAATACAACAGTCACCATGCGCACTTTCCTCCATGGGAGTTATGTCTCAAACAGTCTACGTTTTGATCGTTCCCTGGAAGACCAGTAGGTAGTTTGCGATGCACATCTGGAGGCATTCTGAAACCTGTGGAGTATCAGAGTCTTGATGAAACACAGAAATTGAATCGGGTTTGAATACAACAGTCACCATGCGCACTTTCCTCCATGGGAGTAATGTCTCAAATAGTTTACGCTTTGATCGTTTCCTGGAATACAAGTAGTAGTTTCCGATGCACATCTGGAGGCATCCTGTAATGTGTGGACTCTCAGAGTGTTGATGAAACACAGCAATTGCTTCGGGATTGAATATACAGTCAGCATGCGCACTTTCCTCCATGGGAGCAATGTCTCAAACAGTCTACGCTTTTATCGTACCCTGGAAGACCAGTAGTAGTTTCCGATGCACATCCAGAAGCATTCTGTAATCTGTGGACCATCAGAGTGTTGATGAAACACAGAAATTGCTTCGGGATTGAATACAACAGTCACCATGCGCACTTTCCTCCATGGTAGTAATGTCTCAAACAGTCTACGCTTTGATCGTTCCCTGGAAGACCAGTAGTAGTTTCCGATGTACATCCAGAAGCATTCTGTAATCTGTGGACCATCAGAGTGTTGATGAAACACAGAAATTGCATCGGGATTGAATACAACAGTCACCATGCGCACTTTCCTCCATGGGAGTAATTCTCAAACATTCTACACATTGAACGTTCCCTGGTAGACCAGTAGCAGTTTCCGATGCACATCTGTTGGCATTCTGTAATCTGTGGACTATCAGAGTGTTGATAAAACACGAAATTGCATCGGGATTGAATACAACAGTCACAACGCGCACTTCCCTCCACGGGAGTAATGTCTCAAGCAGTCTACGCTTTTTTCGTTCCCTAGGAGACCAGTAGTAGTTTCCGTGGCACATCTGGTGGCATTCTGTAATCTGTGGTCTATCAGAGTGTTGATGAAACACAGAATTTGCATCGGGATTGAATACAACAGACACCATGCGCACTTTCCTCCATGCGAGTAATGTCTCTAACAGTCTACGCTTTGATCGTTCCATGGAATACCAGTAGTAGTTTCTGATGTACATCTGGAGGCATTCTGTAGTGTGTGGACTATCAGAGTGTTGATGAAACACAGAAATTGCTTCGGGATTGAATACAACAGTAACCATGCGCACTTTCCTCCATGGGAGTAATTCTCAAACATCCTACGCTTTGATCGTTCCCTGGTAGACCAGTTGTAGTTTCCGATGCACATCTGGTGAAATTCTGTAGTCTGTGGACTATCAGAGTGTTGATGAAACACAGAAATTGCATCGGGATTGAATACAACAGTCACCATGCGCAGTTTCCTCCATGGGAGTAATGTCTCAAACAGTCTACGCTTTGATCGTTCCCTGAGAGACCAGTAGTAGTTTCCGATGCACATCTGGAGGCATTCTGTAATCTGTGGACTATCAGACTGTTGATGAAACACAGAAATTGCATCGGGATTGAATACAACAGTCACCATGCGCACTTTCCTCCATGGGAGTGATGTCTCACACAGTCTACGCTTTGATCGTTCCCTGGAAGACCAGAAGTAGTTTCCGATGCACATCTGGAGGCATTCTATAATCTGTTTACTATCTGAGTGTTGATGAAACACAGAAATTGCCTCGGCATTGAATACAACAGTCACCACGCGCACTTTCCTCCATGGGAGTAATGTCTCAAACAGTCTACGCTGTGATCCTTCCCTGGAAGACCAGTAGTAGTTTCCGATGCACATCTGGAGGCTTTCTGTAATCTGTGGACTATCAGAGTGGTGATGAAACACAGAAGTTGCATCGGGATTGAATACAACAGTCACCATGCGCACTTTCCTCCATGGGAGTAATGTCTCAAACAGTCTACGCTTTGATCGTTCCCTGGAAGACCAGTAGTAGTTTCCGATGCACATCTGGAGGCATTCTGAAATCTGTGGACTAACTGAGTGTTGATGAATCACAGAAATTGCATCGGGATTGAATACAACAGTCACCATGCGCACTTTCCTCCATGGGAGTAATGTCTCAAACAGTCTACGCTTTGATCGTTCCCTGGAAGGCCAGTAGTAGTTTCCGATGCACATTCAGAAGCATTCTGTAATCTGTGGACTATAAGATTGTTGATGAAACACAGAAACTGCATCGGGATAGAATACAACAGTCACCATGCCCACTTTCCTCCATGCTAGTAATGTCTCTACCAGTCTACGCTTTGATCGTTCCCTGGTAGACCAGTAGTAGTTTCCGATGTACATCTGGAGGCATTCTGTAATCTGTGGACTATCGAGTGTTGAAGAAACACAGAAATTGCATCGGGATTGAATACAACAGTCACCATGCGCACTTTCCTCCATGGGAGTTATGTCTCAAACAGTCTACGTTTTGATCGTTCCCTGGAAGACCAGTAGGTAGTTTGCGATGCACATCTGGAGGCATTCTGAAACCTGTGGAGTATCAGAGTCTTGATGAAACACAGAAATTGAATCGGGTTTGAGTACAACAGTCACCATGCGCACTTTCCTCCATGGGAGTAATGTCTCAAATAGTTTACGCTTTGATCGTTTCCTGGAATACAAGTAGTAGTTTCCGATGCACATCTGGAGGCATCCTGTAATGTGTGGACTCTCAGAGTGTTGATGAAACACAGCAATTGCTTCGGGATTGAATATACAGTCAGCATGCGCACTTTCCTCCATGGGAGCAATGTCTCAAACAGTCTACGCTTTTATCGTACCCTGGAAGACCAGTAGTAGTTTCCGATGCACATCCAGAAGCATTCTGTAATCTGTGGACCATCAGAGTGTTGATGAAACACAGAAATTGCTTCGGGATTGAATACAACAGTCACCATGCGCACTTTCCTCCATGGTAGTAATGTCTCAAACAGTCTACGCTTTGATCGTTCCCTGGAAGACCAGTAGTAGTTTCCGATGTACATCCAGAAGCATTCTGTAATCTGTGGACCATCAGAGTGTTGATGAAACACAGAAATTGCATCGGGATTGAATACAACAGTCACCATGCGCACTTTCCTCCATGGGAGTAATTCTCAAACATTCTACACATTGAACGTTCCCTGGTAGACCAGTAGCAGTTTCCGATGCACATCTGTTGGCATTCTGTAATCTGTGGACTATCAGAGTGTTGATAAAACACGAAATTGCATCGGGATTGAATACAACAGTCACAACGCGCACTTCCCTCCACGGGAGTAATGTCTCAAGCAGTCTACGCTTTTTTCGTTCCCTAGGAGACCAGTAGTAGCTTCCGTGGCCCATCTGGTGGCATTCTGTAATCTGTGGTCTATCAGAGTGTTGATGAAACACAGAATTTGCATCGGGATTGAATACAACAGACACCATGCGCACTTTCCTCCATGCGAGTAATGTCTCTAACAGTCTACGCTTTGATCGTTCCATGGAATACCAGTAGTAGTTTCTGATGTACATCTGGAGGCATTCTGTAGTGTGTGGACTATCAGAGTGTTGATGAAACACAGAAATTGCTTCGGGATTGAATACAACAGTAACCATGCGCACTTTCCTCCATGGGAGTAATTCTCAAACATCCTACGCTTTGATCGTTCCCTGGTAGACCAGTTGTAGTTTCCGATGCACATCTGGTGGCATTCTGTAGTCTGTGGACTATCAGAGTGTTGATGAAACACAGAAATTGCATCGGGATTGAATACAACAGTCACCATGCGCAGTTTCCTCCATGGGAGTAATGTCTCAAACAGTCTACGCTTTGATCGTTCCCTGAGAGACCAGTAGTAGTTTCCGATGCACATCTGGAGGCATTCTGTAATCTGTGGACTATCAGACTGTTGATGAAACACAGAAATTGCATCGGGATTGAATACAACAGTCACCATGCGCACTTTCCTCCATGGGAGTGATGTCTCACACAGTCTACGCTTTGATCGTTCCCTGGAAGACCAGAAGTAGTTTCCGATGCACATCTGGAGGCATTCTATAATCTGTTTACTATCTGAGTGTTGATGAAACACAGAAATTGCCTCGGCATTGAATACAACAGTCACCACGCGCACTTTCCTCCATGGGAGTAATGTCTCAAACAGTCTACGCTGTGATCCTTCCCTGGAAGACCAGTAGTAGTTTCCGATGCACATCATGAGGCTTTCTGTAATCTGTGGACTATCAGAGTGGTGATGAAACACAGAAGTTGCATCGGGATTGAATACAACAGTCACCATGCGCACTTTCCTCCATGGGAGTAATGTCTCAAACAGTCTACGCTTTGATCGTCCCCTGGAAGGCCAGTAGTAGTTTCCGATGCACATCCAGAAGCATTCTGTAATCTGTGGACTATAAGATTGTTGATGAAACACAGAAACTGCATCGGGATAGAATACAACAGTCACCATGCCCACTTTCCTCCATGCGAGTAATGTCTCTAACAGTCTACGCTTTGATCGTTCCCTGGTAGACCAGTAGTAGTTTCCGATGCACATCTGGAGGCATTCTGTAATCTGTGGACTATCGAGTGTTGATGAAACACAGAAATTGCATCGGGATTGAATACAACAGTCACCATGCGCACTTTCCTCCATGGGAGTTATGTCTCAAACAGTCTACGTTTTGATCGTTCCCTGGAAGACCAGTAGGTAGTTTGCGATGCACATCTGGAGGCATTCTGAAACCTGTGGAGTATCAGAGTCTTGACGAAACACAGAAATTGAATCGGGTTTGAATACAACAGTCACCATGCGCATATTCCTCCATGGGAGTAATGTCTCAAATAGTTTACGTTTTGATCGTTTCCTGGAATACAAGTAGTAGTTTCCGATGCACATCTGGAGGCATCCTGTAATGTGTGGACTCTCAGAGTGTTGATGAAACACAGCAATTGCTTCGGGATTGAATATACAGTCACCATGCGCACTTTCCTCCATGGGAGCAATGTCTCAAACAGTCTACGCTTTTATCGTACCCTGGAAGACCAGTAGTAGTTTCCGATGCACATCCAGAAGCATTCTGTAATCTGTGGACCATCAGAGTGTTGATGAAACACAGAAATTGCTTCGGGATTGAATACAACAGTCACCATGCGCACTTTCCTCCATGGGAGTAATGTCTCAAACAGTCTACGCTTTCATCGTTCCCAGGAAGACCAGTAGTAGTTTCCGATGCACATCCAGAAGCATTCTGTAATCTGTGGACCATCAGAGTG
The DNA here is from genome assembly GCF_023897955.1 of Schistocerca gregaria. Lineage (NCBI taxonomy): Eukaryota > Metazoa > Arthropoda > Insecta > Orthoptera > Acrididae > Schistocerca > Schistocerca gregaria. The sequence goes on along the minus strand of NW_026061798.1, from coordinate 1,299,450 downwards.
TTGATGAAACACAGAAATTGCATCGGGATTGAATACAACAGTCACCATGCGCACTTTCCTCCATGGGAGTAATTCTCAAACATTCTACACATTGAACGTTCCCTGGTAGACCAGTAGCAGTTTCCGATGCACATCTGGTGGCATTCTGTAATCTGTGGACTATCAGAGTGTTGATAAAACACGAAATTGCATCGGGATTGAATACAACAGTCACAACGCGCACTTCCCTCCACGGGAGTAATGTCTCAAGCAGTCTACGCTTTGTTCGTTCCCTAGGAGACCAGTAGTAGTTTCCGTGGCACATCTGGTGGCATTCTGTAATCTGTGGTCTATCAGAGTGTTGATGAAACACAGAATTTGCATCGGGATTGAATACAACAGACACCATGCGCACTTTCCTCCATGCGAGTAATGTCTCTAACAGTCTACGCTTTGATCGTTCCATGGAATACCAGTAGTAGTTTCTGATGTACATCTGGAGGCATTCTGTAGTGTGTGGACTATCAGAGTGTTGATGAAACACAGAAATTGCTTCGGGATTGAATACAACAGTAACCATGCGCACTTTCCTCCATGGGAGTAATTCTCAAACATCCTACGCTTTGATCGTTCCCTTGTAGACCAGTTGTAGTTTCCGATGCACATCTGGTGGCATTCTGTAGTCTTTGGACTATCAGAGTGTTGATGAAACACAGAAATTGCATCGGGATTGAATACAACAGTCACAACGCGCACATTCCTCCACGGGAGTAATGTCTCAAACAGTCTACGCTTTGATCGTTCCCTGGAAGAACAGTAGTAGTTTCCGATGCGCATCTGGAGGCATTCTGTAATCTGTGGTGTATCAGAGTGTTGATGAAACACAGAAATTGCATCGGGATTGAATACAACAGTCACCATGCGCACTTTCCTCTATGGGAGTATTGTCTCAACGAGTTTACGCTTTGATTGTTCCCTGGAATACCAGTAGTAGTTTCCAATGCACATATGGAGGCATTCTATAATCTGTGAAGTGTCAGAGTGTTGATGAAACACAGAAATGCCATAGGGATTGAATACAACAGTCACCATTCGCACCTTCCTCCATGGGAGTAATGAGTCCAAGAGTTTACTTTTTGATCGTACCCTGGAAGACCAGTAGTAATTTCCGATGCACATCTGGAGTCATTCTGAAATCTGTGGACTAACTGAGTGTTGATGAAACACAGAAATTGCATCGGGATTGAATACAACAGTCACCATGCGCACTTTCCTCCTTTGGAGTAATGTCTCAAACAGTCTACCATTTGATCGTTCCCAGGAAGGCCAGTAGTAGTTTCCGATGAACATCTGGAGGCATTCTGCAATCTGTGGACTATCAGAGTGTTGATGAAACACAGAAATTGCATCGGGATTGAACACAACAGTCACCATGCGTACTTTCCTCCACGTGAGGTATGGCCCAAACACTCTGCGCTTTGATCGTTCCCTGGAAGACCAGTAGTAGTTTCCGATGCACATCAGGTGGCATTCTGTAATCTGTGGACTATCATAGTGTTGATGAAAAACAGAAATTGAATCGGGATTAAATACAACAGTCACCATGCGCACTTTCCTCCACGGGAGTAATGTCTCAAAGAGTCTACGCTTTGATCGTGCTCTGGAAGACCAGTAGTAGTTTCCGATGCACATCTGGAGGCCTTCTGTAATCTGTGGACTATCAGAGTGTTGATGAAACACAGAAATTGTATCGGGATTGAATACAACAGTCACCATGCGCACTTTCCTCCATGGGAGTGATGTCTCAAACAGTCTACGCTTTGATCGTTCCCTGGAAGATCAGAAGTAGTTTCCGATGCACATCTGGAGGCATTCTATAATCTGTTTACTATCTGAGTGTTGATGAAACACAGAAATTGCCTCGGGATTGAATACAACAGTCACCATGCGCACTTTCCTCCATGGGAGTTATGTCTCAAACAGTCTACGCTTTGATCGTTCCCTGAGAGACCAGTAGGCAGTTTGCGATGCACATCTGGAGGCATTCTGAAACCTGTGGAGTATCAGAGTCTTGATGAAACACAGAAATTGAATCGGGTTTGAATACAACAGTCACCATACGCACTTTCCTCCATGGGAGTAATGTCTCAAATAGTTTACGCTTTGATCGTTTCCTGGAATACAAGTAGTAGTTTCTGATGCACATCTGAAGGCATCCTGTAATGTGTGGACTATCAGAGTGTTGATGAAACACAGCAATTGCTTCGGGATTGAATACAACAGTCACTATGCGCACTTTACTCCATGAGAGCAATGTCTCAAACAGTCTACGCTTTGATCGTTCCCTGGAAGACCAGTAGTAGTTTCCGATGCACGTCTGGAGGCATTCAGAAATCTGTGGACTAACTGAGTGTTGATGAAACACAGAAATTGCATCGGGATTGAATACAACAGTCACCATGCGCACTTTCCTCCATGGGAGTAATGTCTCAAACAGTCTATGCTTTGAACGTTCCCTGGAAGACCAGTAGTAGTTTCCGATGCACATCTAGAAGCATTCTGTAATCTGTGGACCATCAGAGTGTTGATGAAACACAGAAATTGCATCGGGATTGAATACAACAGTCACCATGCGCACTTTCCTCCATGGGAGTAATTCTCAAACTTTCTACGGTTTGAACGTTCCCTGGTAGACCAGTAGTAGTTTCCGATGCACATCTGGAGGCATTCTGTAATCTGTGGACTATCAGGCTGTAGATGAAACACAGAAATTGCATCGGGATTGAATACAACAGTCACCATGCGGACTTTCCTCTATGGGAGTGATGTCTCAAACAGTCTACGCTTTGATCGTTCCCTGGAAAGCCAGTAATAGTTTGCGATGCACATCTGGAGATATTCTGTAATCTGTGGGCTATCAGACTTTTAATAAAACACAGAAATTGCATCGGGATGGAATACAACAGTCAAAAAGGGCACTTTCCTGCATTGGGAATAATTCTCAAACAGTCTACGCTTTGATCGTGGCCTGGAGGACCAGTAGTAGTTTCCGATGAACACCTGGAGGCATTCTGTAATCTGTGGAGTATCAGAGTGTTGATGAAACACAGAAATTGCATCGGGATTGAATACAACAGTCACCATGCGCACTTTCCTCCATGGGAGTATTGTCTCAAAGAGTTTACGCTTTGATCGTTCCCTGGAATACCAATAGTAGTTTCTGATGCACATCTGGAGGCATTCTGTAATGTGTTTACTATCAGAATGTTGATGAAACCCAGAAATTGCATCGGGATTGAATACAACAGTCACCATGCGCACTTTCCTCCATGGGAGTAATTCTCAAACATTCTACGCTTTGATCCTTCCCTGGAAGACCAGTAGTAGTTTCCGATTCACATCTGGACCCTTTCTGTAATCTGTGGACTATCAGAGTGTTAATGAAACACAGAAATGGCATCGGGATTGAATACAACAGTCACCATGCGCACTTTCCTCCATGGGAGTAATTCTCAAACATGCTACGCTTTCATCGTTCCCTGGTAGCCCAGTAGTAGTTTCCGATGCACATCTGGTGGCATTCTGTAATCTTTGGACTATCAGAGTGTTGATGAAACACAGAAATTGTATCGGTATTGAATACAACAGTCACCATGCGCACTTTCCTCCATAAGAGTAATGTCTCAAACAGTCTACGCTTTGATCGTTCCCTGGAAGACCAGTCGTGGTTTCCGATGCACATCTGGAGGCATTCTGTAATCTGTGGACTATCACAGTGTTGATGAAACACAGAATTTGCATTGGGATTGAATACAACAGTCACCATGCGCACTTTCCTCCATGGGAGTAATGTCTCAAACAGTCTACGCTTTGATCGTTCCCTGAAAGACCAGTAGTAGTTTCCGATGCACATCTGGAGGCATTCTGTAATCTGTGGACTAACAGGCTGTTGATGAAACACAGAAATTGCATCGGGATAGAATACAACAGTCACCATGCGGACTTTCCTCTATGGGAGTGATGTCTCAAACAGTCTACGCTTTGATCGTTCCCTGGAAAGCCAGTAATAGTTTGCGATGCACATCTGGAGATATTCTGTAATCTGTGGGCTATCAGACTTTTAATAAAACACAGAAATTGCATCGGGATGGAATACAACAGTCACCAAGCGCACTTTCCTGCATTGGGAATAATTCTCAAACAGTCTACGCTTTGATCGTTTCCTGGAAGACCAGTAGTAGTTTCCGATGAACACCTGGAGGCATTCTGTAATCTGTGGAGTATCAGAGTGTTGATGAAACACAGAAATTGCATCGGGATTAAATACAACAGTCACCATGCGCACGGTCCTCCATGGGAGTAAGTCTCAAACATTCTACGCTTTGATCCTTCCCTGGAAGACCAGTAGTAGTTTCCGATTCACATCTGGACACTTTCTGTAATCTGTGGACTATCAGAGTGTTGATGAAACACAGAAATGGCATTGGGATTGAATACAACAATCACCATGCGCACTTTCCTCCATGGGAGTAATTCTCAAACATGCTACGCTTTCATCGTTCCCTGGTAGCCCAGTAGTAGTTTCCGATGCACATCTGGTGGCATTCTGTAATCTGTGGACTATCAGAGTGTTGATGAAACACAAGAATTTCATCGGGATTGAATACAACAGTCACCATGCGCACCTTCCTCCATGGGAGTAATGTCTCTAACAGTCTACGCCTTGATCGTTCCCTGGAAGACCAGTAGTAGTTTCCGATGCACATCTAGAGGCATTCTGTAATCTGTGGACTATCAGAGTTTTGATGAAACACAGAAATTGCATCGGGATTGAATACAACAGTCACCATGAGCACCTTCCTCCATGGGAGTAATGTCTCTAACAGTCTACGCCTTGATCGTTCCCTGGAAGACCAGTAGTAGTTTCCGATGCACATCTAGAGGCATTCTGTAATCTGTGGACTATCAGAGTTTTGATGAAACACAGAAATTGCATCGGGATGGAATACAACAGTCACAACGCGCACTTTCCTCCACGGGAGTAATGTCTCAAACAGTCTACGCTTTGATCCTTCCCTGGAAGACCAGTAGTAGTTTCCGATTCACATGTGGACACTTTCTGTAATCTGTGGGCTATCAGACTTTTAATAAAACACAGAAATTGCATCGGGATTGAATACAACAGTCACCATGCGCAGTTTCCTCCATGGGAGTAATTTTCAAACATTCTACGCTTTGATCGTCTCCTGGAAGACCAGTAGTAGTATCCGATGCACATCTGGAGGCATTCTGTAATCTGTGGACTATCAGAGTGTTGATGAAACACAAAAATTTCATCGGGATTGAATACAACAGTCACCATGCGCACCTTCCTCCATGGGAGTAATGTCTCTAACAGTCTACGCCTTGATCGTTCCCTGGAAGACCAGTAGTAGTTTCCGATGCACATCTAGAGGCATTCTGTAATCTGTGGACTATCAGAGTTTTGATGAAACACAGAAATTGCATCGGGATTGAATACAACAGTCACCATGAGCACCTTCCTCCATGGGAGTAATGTCTCTAACAGTCTACGCCTTGATCGTTCCCTGGAAGACCAGTAGTAGTTTCCGATGCACATCTAGAGGCATTCTGTAATCTGTGGACTATCAGAGTTTTGATGAAACACAGAAATTGCATCGGGATTGAGTACAAAAGTCACCATGCGCACTTTCCTCCATGGGAGTAAGATCCCAAACAGTCTACGCTTTGATCGTTCCCTGGAAGACCAGTAGTAGTTTCCGATGCACATCTGGATGCATTCTGTAATCTGTGGAGTATCAGAGTGTTGATGAAACACAGAAATTGCATCGGGATTGAATACAACAGTCACCATGCGCACCTTCCTCCATGGGAGTAATGTCTCAAAGAGTTTACGCTTTGATCGTTCACTGGAAGACCAGTAGCAGTTTCCGATGCACATATGGAGGCATTCTATAATCTGTGGAGTGTCAGAGTGTTGATGAAACACAGAAATTCCATCGGGATTGAATACAACAGTCACAATGCGCACCTTCCTCCATGGGAGTAATGTGTCCAAGAGTTTACACTTTGATCGATCCTTTGAAGACCAGTAGCAATTTCCGATGGACATCTTGAGGCATTCTGTAATCTGTGACTATCAGAGTGTTAATGAAACACAGAAATTGCATCAGGATTGAATACAACAGTCACCATAGGCACTTTCCTCCATGGGAGTAGTGTCTCAAACAGTCTACGCCTTGATCGTTCCTTGGAAGACCAGAGGTAGTTTCCGATGTACATCTGGAGTAATTCTGAAATCTGTGGACTAACTGAGTGTTGATGGAACACAGAAATTGCATCGGGATTGAATACAACTGTCACCATGTTCGCTTCCCTCCATGGGAGTAATTCTCAATCAGTATACGCTTTGATCGTTCCCTGGAAGACCAGTAGTAGTTTTCGATGAACATCTGGTGTCATTCTGTAATCTGAGGACTATCAGAGTGTTGATGAAACACAGAAATTAGATCGGGATTGAACACAACAGTCACCATGCGCACTTTCCTAGACGGGAGTAATGTCTCATAGAGTCTACGCTTTGGTAGACCAGTAGTAGATTCCGATGCACATCTGGAGGCTTTCTGTAATCTGTGGACTATCAGAGTGTTGATGAAACACAGAAATTGCATCGGGATTGAATACAACAGTCACCATGCGCAATTTCCTCCATGGGAGTAATGTCTCAAACACTCTACGCTTTGATCGTCCCTGGAAGACCAGTAGTAGTTTCCGATGCACATCTGGAGATATTCTGTAATCTGTGGACTGTCAGACTGTTGATGAAACACAGAAATTGCATCGGGATTGAATACAACCGTCACCATGCGCACTTTCCTCCATGGGAGTAATTCTCAAAAAGTCTACGCTTTGATCATTCCCTGGAAGACCAGTAGTAGTTTCCGATGCACATCTGGAAGCATTCTGTAATCTGTGGACTATGAGAGTGTTGATGAAACACAGAATTTGCTTCGGGATTGAATACAACAGTCACCATGCGCACTTTCCTCCATGGGAGTGATGTCTCAAACAGTCCACGCTTTGATCATTCCCTGGAAGACCAGTAGTAGTTTCCGATGCACATCTGGAGGCATTCTGTAATCTGTGGACTATCAGAGTGGTGATGAAACACAGAAGTTGCATCGGGATTGAATACAACAGTCACTATGCGCACTTTCTTCCATGGGAGTAATGTCTCAAACAGTCTACGCTTTGATCGTTCCCTGGAAGACCAGTAGTAGTTTCCGATGCCAATCTGGAGGCATTCTGAAATCCGTGGACTAACTGAGTTTTGATGAATCACAGAAATTGCATCGGGATTGAATACAACAGTCACCATGTGCACTTTCCTCCATGGGAGTAATGTCTCAAACAGTCTACACTTTGATGGTTCCCTGGAAGGCCAGTAGTAGTTTCCGATGCACATCCAGAAGCATTCTGTAATCTGTGGACTATACGATTGTTGTTGAAACACAGAAATTGCATCGGGATACAATACAACAGTCACCATGCCCACTTTGCTCCTTGCGAGTAATGTCTCTAACAGTCTACGCTTTGATCGTTCCCGGGTAGACCAGTAGTAGTTTCCGATGCACATCTGGAGGCATTCTGTAATCTGTGGACTATCGAGTGTTGATGAAACACAGAAATTGCATCGGGATTGAATACAACAGTCTCCATGCGCACTTTCCTCCATGGGAGTTTTGTCTATAACAGTCTACGCTTTGATCGTTCCCTGGAAGACCAGTAGGTAGTTTGCGATGCACATCTGGAGGCATTCTGAAACCTGTGGAGTATCAGAGTCTTGATGAAACACAGAAATTGAATCGGGTTTGAATACAATAGTCACCATGCGCACTTTCCTCCGTGGGAGTAATGTCTCAAATAGTTTACGCTTTGATCGTTTCCTGGAATACAAGTAGTAGTTTCTGATGCAGATCTGGAGGCATCCTGTAATGTGTGGACTATCAGAGTGTTGATGAAACACAGAAATTGCTTCGGGATTGAAAACAACAGTCACCATGCGCACTTTCCTCCATGGGAGCAATATCTCAAACAGTCTACGCTTTGATCGTTCCCTGGAAGACCAGTAGTAGTATCCGATGCACGTCTGGAGGCATTCTGAAATCTGTGGACTAACTGAGTGTTGATGAAACACAGAAATTGCATCGGGATTGAATACAACAGTCACCATGCGCACTTTCCTCTATTGGAGTATTGTCTCAACGAGTTTACGCTTTGATCGTTCCCTGGAATACCAGTAGTAGTTTCTGATGCACATCTGGAGGCATTCTGTAATGTGTGGACTATCGGAGTGTTGATGAAACACAGAAATTGAATCGGGATTGAATACAACAGTCACCATGCGCACTTTCCTCCATGGGGGTAAGATCTCAAACAGTCTACGCTTTGATCGTTCCCTGGAAGACCAGTAGTGGTTTCTGATGCACATCTGGAGGCATTCTGTAATCTGTGGAGTATCAGAGTGTTGATAAAACACAGAAATTGCATCGGGATTGAATACAACAGTCACCATGCGCACCTTCCTCCATGGGAGTAATGTCTCAAAGAGTTTACGCTTTGATCGTTCACTGGAAGACCAGTAGTAGTTTCCGATGCACATTTGGAGGCACTCTATAATCTGTGAAGTGTCAGAGTGTTGATGAAACACAGAAATTCCATAGGGATTGAATACAACAGTCAACATTCGCACCTTCCTACATGGGAGTAGTGAGTCCAAGAGTTTTCGCTTTGATCGTACCCTGGAAGACCAGTAGTAATTTCCGATGCACTTCTGGAGTCATTCTGAAATCTGTTTACTAACTGAGTGTTGATGAAACACAGAAATTACATCGGGATTGAATACAACAGTCACCATGCACACTTTCCTCCTTTGGAGTAATGTCTCAAGCAGTCTACGCTTTGATCGTTCCCAGGAAGACCAGTAGTAGTTTCCGATAAACATCTGGAGGCATTCTGCAATCTGTGGACTATCAGATTGTTGATGAAATACAGAAATTGAATCGGGATTGAATACAACAGTCACCATGTTCACTTCCCTCCATGGGAGTAATTCTCAATCAGTATACGCTTTGATCGTCCCTGGAAGACCAGTAGTAGTTTCCGATGCACATCTGGTGGCATTCTGTAATCTGTGGGCTATGAGAGTGTTGATGAAACACAGAATTTACATCGGGATTGAACACAACAGTCACCATGCGCACTTTCCTCCACGTGAGGTATGGCCCAAACACTCTGCGCTTTGATCGCTCCCTGGAAGACCAGTAGTAGTTTCCGATGTACATCAAATGGCATTCTGTAATCTGTGGACTATCATAGTGTTGATGAAAAACAGAAATTGAATCGGGATTAAATATAACAGTCACCATGCAAACTTTCCTCCACGGGAGTAGTGTCTCAAACAGTCTACGCTTTGATCGTTCCCTGAAAGACCAGTAGTAGTTTCCGATGCACATCTGGAGGCATTCTGTAATCTGTGGACTATCAGACTGTTGATGAAACACAAAAATTTCATCGGGATTGAATACAACAGTCACCATGCGCACTTTCCTCCATGGGAGTGATGTCTCAAACAGTCTACGCTTTGATCGTTCCCTGGAAGACCATAAGTAGTTTCCGATGCACATCTGGAGGCATTCTATAATCTGCTTACTATCTGAGTGTTGATGAAACACAGAAATTGCCTCGGGATAGAATACAACAGTCACCATGCGCACTCTCCTCCATGGGAGTAATGTCTCAAACAGTCTACGCTGTGATCCTTCCCTGGAAGACCAGTAGTAGTTTCCGATGCACATCTGGAGGCATTCTGTAATCTGTGGACTATCAGAGTGGTGATGAAACACAGAAGTTGCATCGGGATTGAATACAACAGTCACCATGCGCACTTTCCTCCATGGCAGTAATGTCTCAAACAGTCTACCCTTTGATCGTTCCCTGGAAGACAAGTAGTAGTTTCCGATGCACATCTGGAGGCATTCTGAAATCTGTGGACTAACTGAGTGTTGATGAATCACAGAAATTGCATCGGGATTGAATACAACAGTCACCATGCGCACTTTCCTCCATGGGAGTAATGTCTCAAACAGTCTACGCTTTGATCGTTCCCTGGAAAGCCAGTAGTAGTTTCCGATGCACATCCAGAAGCATTCTGTAGTCTGTGGACTATAAGATTGTTGATGAAACACAGAAACTCCATCGGGATAGAATACAACAGTCACCATGCCCACTTTCCTCCATGCGAGTAATGTCTCTAACAGTCTACGCTTTGATCGTTCCCTGGTAGACCAGTAGTAGTTTCCGATGGCCATGTGGAGGCATTCTGTAATCTGTGGACTATCGAGTGTTGATGAAACACAGACATTGCATCGGGATTGAATACAACAGTCACCATGCGCACTTTCCTCCATGGGAGTAATGTCTCAAACAGTCTACGCTTTGATCGTTCCCTGGAAGACCAGTAGAAGTTTCCGATGCACATCTGGTGGCATTCTGTAATCTGTGGACTATCAGAGTGTTGATAAAACACGAAATTGCATCGGGATTGAATACAACAGTCACAACGCGCACTTCCCTCCACGGGAGTAATGTCTCAAGCAGTCTACGCTTTGTTCGTTCCCTAGGAGACCAGTAGTAGTTTCCGTGGCACATCTGGTGGCATTCTGTAATCTGTGCAGTATCAGGGTCTTGATGAAACACAGAAATTGAATCGGGTTTGAATACAACAGTCACCATGCGCACATTCCTCCATGGGAGTAATGTCTCAAATAGTTTACGCTTTGATCGTTTCCTGGAATACAAGTAGTAGTTTCCGATGCACATCTGGTGGCATTCTGTAATCTGCTTACTATCTGAGTGTTGATGAAACACAGAAATTGCATCGGGATTGAATACAACAGTCACCATGCGCACTTTCCTCTATGGGAGTATTGTCCCAACAAGTTTACGTTTTTGATCGTTCCTTGGAATACCAGTAGTAGTTCTGATGCACATCTGGAGGCATTCTGTAATGTGTGGACTATCAGAGTGTTGATGAAACAGAGAAATTGAATCGGGATTGAATACAACAGTCACCATGCGCACCTTCCTCCATGGGAGTAATGTCTCAAAGAGTTTACGCTTTGATCGTTCACTGGAAGACCAGTAGTAATTTCCGATGCACATATGGAGGCATTCTATAATCTGTGAAGTGTCAGAGTGTTGATGAAACACAGAAATGCCATAGGGATTGAATACAACAGTCACCATTCGCACCTTCCTCCATGGGAGTAATGAGTCCAAGAGTTTACGCTTTGATCGTACCCTGGAAGACCAGTACTAATTTCCGATGCACATCTGGAGTCATTCTGAAATCTGTGGACTAACTGAGTTTTGATGAAACATAGAAATTGCATCGGGATTGAATACAACAGTCACCATGCGCACTTTCCTCCTTTGGAGTAATGTCTCAAACAGTCTACGCTTTGATCGTTCCCAGGAAGACCAGTAGAAGTTTCCGATGAACATCTGGAGGCATTCTGCAATCTGTGGACTATCAGAGTGTTGATGAAATACAGAAATTGAATCGGGATTGAATACAACAGTCACCATGTTCACTTCCCTCCATGGGAGTAATTCTCAATCAGTATACGCTTTGATCGTTCCCTGGAAGACCAGTAGTAGTTTCCGATGCACATCTGGTGGCATTCTGTAATCTGTGGGCTATCAGAGTGTTGATGAAACACAGAAATTGCATCGGGATTGAACACAACAGTCACCATGCGTACTTTCCTCCACGTGTGGTATGGCCCAAACACTCTGCGCTTTGATCGTTCCCTGGAAGACCAGTAGTAGTTTCCGATGCACATCAGGTGGCATTCTGTAATCTGTGGACTATCATAGTGTTGATGAAAAACAGAAATTGAATCGGGATGAAATACAACAGTCACCATGCGCACTTCCCTAAACGGGAGTAATGTCTCAAAGAGTCTACGCTTTGATCGTGCTCTGGAAGACCAGTAGTGGTTTCCGATGCACATCTGGAGGCCTTCTGTAATCTGTGGACTATCAGAGTGTTGATGAAACACAGAAATTGCATCGGGATTGAATACAACAGTCACCATGCGCAGTTTCCTCCATGGGAGTGATGTCTCAAACAGTCTACGCTTTGATCGTTCCCTGGAAGACCAGAAGTAGTTTCCGTTGCACATCTGGAGGCAATCTGTAATCTGTGGACTATCAGAGTGGTGATGAGACACAGAAGTTGCATCGGGATTGAATACAACAGTCAACATGCGCACTTTCCTCCATGGGAGTAATGTCTCAAACAGTCTACGCTTTGATCGTTCCCTGGAAGACCAGTAGTAGTTTCCGATGCACATCTGGAGGCATTCTGAAATCTGTGGACTAACTAAGTGTTGATGAATCACAGAAATTGCATCGGGATTGAATACAACAGTCACCATGCGCACTTTATTCCATGGGAGTAATGTCTCAAACAGTCTACGATTTGATCGTTCCCTGGAAGGCCAGTAGTAGTTTCCGATGCACATCCAGAAGCATTCTGTAATCTGTGGACTATAAGATTGTTGATGAAACACAGAAACTCCATCGGGATAGAATACAACAGTCACCATGCCCACTTTCCTCCATGCGAGTAATGTCTCTAACAGTCTACGCTTTGATCGTTCCCTGGTAGACCAGTAGTAGTTTCCGATGCCCATGTGGAGGCATTCTGTAATCTGTGGACTATCGAGTGTTGATGAAACACAGAAATTGCATCGGGATTGAATACAAGAGTCACCATGCGCACTTTCCTCCATGGGAGTTATGTCTCAAACAGTCTACGCTTTGATCGTTCCCTGGAAGACCAGTAGGTAGTTTGCGATGCACATCTGGAGGCATTCTGAAACCTGTGGAGTATTAGAGTCTTGATGAAACACAGAAACTGAATCGGGTTTGAATACAACAGTCACCATGCGCACTTTCCTCCATGGGAGTAATGTCTCAAATAGTTTACGCTTTGATCGTTTCCTGGAATACAAGTAGTAGTTTCTGATGCACTTCTGGAGGCATCCTGTAATGTGTGGACTCTCAGAGTGTTGATGAAACACAGCAATTGCTTCGGGATTGAATATACAGTCACCATGCGCACTTTCCTCCATGGGAGCAATGTCTCAAACTGTCTACGCTTTTAACGTTCCCTGGAAGACCAGTAGTAGTTTCCGATGCACGTCTGGAGGCATTCTGAAATCTGTGGACTAACTGAGTGTTGATGAAACACAGAAATTGCATCGGGATTGAATACAACAGTCACCATGCGCACTTTCCTCCATGGGAGTAATGTCTCAAACAGTCTACGCTTTGATCGTTCCCTGGAAGACCAGTAGTGGTTTCCGATGCACATCTAGAAGCATTCTGTAATCTGTGCACCATCAGAGTGTTGATGAAACACAGAAATTGCATCGGGATTGAATACAACAGTCACCATGCGCACTTTCCTCCATGGGAGTAATTCTCAAACATTCTACGCTTTGAACGTTCCCTGGTAGACCAGTAGCAGTTTCCGATGCACATCTGGTGGCATTCTGTAATGTGTGGACTATCAGAGTGTTGATAAAACACGAAATTGCATCGGGATTGAATACAACAGTCACAACGCGCACTTCTCTCCACGGGAGTAATGTCTCAAGCAGTCTACGCTTTGTTCGTTCCCTAGGAGACCAGTAGTAGTTTCCGATGCACATCTGGTGGCATTCTGTTATCTGTGGACTATCAGAGTGTTGATAAAACACGAAATTGCATCGGGATTGAATACAACAGTCACAACGCGCACTTCTCTCCACGGGAGTAATGTCTCAAGCAGTCTACGCTTTGCTCGTTCCCTAGGAGACCAGTAGCAGTTACCGTGGCACATCTGGTGGCATTCTGTAATCTGTGGAGTATCAGGGTCTTGATGAAACACAGAAATTGAATCGGATTTGAATACAACAGTCACCATGAACACTTTCCTCCATGGGAGAAATGTCTCAAATAGTTTACGCTTTGATCGTTTCCTGGAATAGAAGTATTAGTTTCCGATGCACATCTGGTGGCATTCGGTAATCTGTGGACTATCAGAGTGTTGATGAAACACAGAAATTGCATCGGGATTGAATACAACAGTCACAACGCGCACTTTCCTCCATGGGAGTAATGTTTCAAACAGTCTACGCTTTGATCGTTCCCTGGAAGAACAGTAGTAGTTTCCGATGCGCATCTGGAGGCATTCTGTAATCTGTGGAGTATCAGAGTGTTGATGAAACACAGAAATTGCATCGGGATTGAACACAACAGTCACCATGCGCACTTTCCTCTATGGGAGTATTGTCTCAACGAGTTTACGCTTTGATCGTTCCTTGGAATACCAGTAGTAGTTTCTGATGCACATCTGGAGGCATTCTGTAATGTGTGGACTATCAGAGTGTTGATGAAACAGAGAATTTGAATCGGGATTGAATACAACAGTCACCATGCTCACCTTCCTCCATGGCAGTAATGTCTCAAAGAGTTTACGCTATGATCGTTCACTGGAAGACCAGTAGTAGTTTCCGATGCACATATGGAGGCATTCTATAATCTGTGAAATGTCAGAGTGTTGATGAAACACAGAAATGCCATAGGGATTGAAAACAACAGTCACCATTCGCACCTTCCTCCATGGGAGTAATGAGTCCAAGAGTTTACGCTTTGATCGTACCCTGGAAGACCAGTAGTAATTTCCGATGCACATCTGGAGTCATTCTGAAATCTGTGGACTAACTGAGTGTTGATGAAACACAGAAATTGCATCGGGATTGAATACAACAGTCACCATGCGCACTTTCCTCCTTTGGAGTAATGTCTCAAACAGTCTACGCTTTGATCGTTCCCAGGAAGACCAGTAGTAGTTTCCGATGAACATCTGGAGGCATTCTGCAATCTGTGCACTATCAGAATGTTGATGAAATACAGATATTGAATCGGGATTGAATACAACAGTCACCATGTTCACTTCCCTCCATGGGAGTAATTCTCAATCAGTATACGCTTTGATCGTTCCCTGGAAGACCAGTAGTAGTTTCCGATGCACATCTGGTGGCATTCTGTAATCTGTGGGCTATCAGAGTGTTGATGAAACACAGAAATTGCATCGGGATTGAACACAACAGTCACCATGCGTACTTTCCTCCACGTGAGGTATGGCCCAAACACTCTGCGCTTTGATCGTTCCCTGGAAGACCAGTAGTAGTTTCCGACGCACATCTGTTGGCATTCTGTAATCTGTGGACTATCATTGTGTTGATTAAAAACAGAAATTGAATCGGGATTAAATACAACAGTCACCATGCGCACTTTCCTCCACGGGCGTAATGTCTCAATGAGTCTACGCTTTGATCGTGCTCTGGAAGACCAGTAGTAGTTTCCGATGCACATCTGGAGGACTTCTGTAATTTGTGGACTATCAGACTGTTGGTGAAACACAGAAATTGCATCGGGATTGAATACAACAGTCACCATGCGCAGTTTATTCCATGGGAGTGATGTCTCAAACAGTCTACGCTTTGATCGTTCCCTGGAAGACCAGAAGTAGTTTCCGATGCACATCTGGAGGCATTCTGTAATCTGTGGACTATCAGAGTGGTGGTGAAATACAGAAGTTGCATCGGGATTGAATACAACAGTCACCATGCGCACTTTCCTCCATGGGAGTAATGTGTCAAACAGTCTACGCTTTGAACGTTCCCTGGAAGACCAGTAGTAGTTTCCGATGCACATCAGGAGGCATTCTCAAATCTGTGGACTAACTGAGTGTTGATGAATCACAGAAACTTCATCGGGATTGAATACAACAGTCACCATGCTCACTTTCCTCCATGGGAGTAATGTCTCAAACAGTCTACGCTTTGATCGTTCCCTGGAAGGCCAGTAGTAGTTTCCGATGCACATCCAGAAGCATTCTGTAATCTGTGGACTATAAGATTGTTGATGAAACACAGAAACTCCATCGGGATAGAATACAACAGTCACCATGCCCACTTTCCTCCATGCGAGTAATGTCTCTAACAGTCTACGCTTTGATCGTTCCCTGGTAGACCAGTAGTAGTTTCCGATGCCCATGTGGAGGCATTCTGTAATCTGTGGACTATCGAGTGTTGATGAAACACAGAAATTGCATCGGGATTGAATACAACAGTCACCATGCGCACTTTCCTCCATGGGAGTTATGTCTCAAACAGTCTACGCTTTGATCGTTCCCTGGAAGACCAGTAGGTAGTTTGCGATGCACATCTGGAGGCATTCTGAAACCTGTGGAGTATCAGAGTCTTGATGAAACCCAGAAATTGAATCGGGTTTGAATACAACAGTCACCATGCGCACTTTCCTCCATGGGAGTAATGTCTCAAATAGTTTACGCTTTGATCGTTTCTTGGAATACAAGTAGTAGTTTCTGATGCACATCTGGAGGCATCCTGTAATGTGTGGACTCTCAGAGTGTTGATGAAACACTGCAATTGCTTCGGGATTGAATATACAGTCACCATGCGCACTTTCTTCCATGGGAGCAATGTCTCAAACTGTCTACGCTTTTATCGTTCCCTGGAAGACCAGTAGTAGTTTCCGATGCACGTCTGGAGGCATTCTGAAATCTGCGGACTAACTGAGTGTTGATGAAACACAGAAATTGCATCGGGATTGAATACAACAGTCACCATGCGCACTTTCCTCCATGGGAGTAATGTCTCAAACAGTCTACGCTTTGATCGTTCTCTGGAAGACCAGTAGTAGTTTCCGATGCACATCTAGAAGCATTCTGTAATACTTGGACTATCAGAGTGTTGATAAAACACGAAATTGCATCGGGATTGAATACAACAGTCACAACGCGCACTTCCCTCCATGGGAGTTATGTCTCAAGCAGTCTACGCTTTGTTCGTTCCCTAGGAGACCAGTAGTAGTTTCCGTGGCACATCTGGTGGCATTCTGTAATCTGTGGAGTATCAGGGTCTTGATGAAACACAGAAATTGAATCGGGTTTGAATACAACAGTCACCATGCGCACTTTCCTCCATGGGAGTAATGTCTCAAATAGTTTACGCTTTGATCGTTTCCTGGAATACAAGTAGTAGTTTCTGATGCACTTCTGGAGGCATCCTGTAATGTGTGGACTCTCAGAGTGTTGATGAAACACAGCAATTGCTTCGGGATTGAATATACAGTCACCATGCGCACTTTCCTCCATGGGAGCAATGTCTCAAACTGTCTACGCTTTTAACGTTCCCTGGAAGACCAGTAGTAGTTTCCGATGCACGTCTGGAGGCATTCTGAAATCTGTGGACTAACTGAGTGTTGATGAAACACAGAAATTGCATCGGGATTGAATACAACAGTCACCATGCGCACTTTCCTCCATGGGAGTAATGTCTTAAACAGTCTACGCTTTGATCGTTCCCTGGAAGACCAGTAGTGGTTTCCGATGCACATCTAGATGCATTCTGTAATCTGTGCACCATCAGAGTGTTGATGAAACACAGAAATTGCATCGGGATTGAATACAACAGTCACCATGCGCACTTTCCTCCATGGGAGTAATTCTCAAACATTCTACGCTTTGAACGTTCCCTGGTAGACCAGTAGCAGTTTCCGATGCACATCTGGTGGCATTCTGTAATCTGTGGAGTATCAGGGTCTTGATGAAACACAGAAATTGCATCGGATTTGAATACAACAGCCACCATGCGCACTTTCCTCCATGGGAGAAATGTCTCAAATAGTTTACGCTTTGATCGGTTCCTGGAATAGAAGTATTAGTTTCCGATGCACATCTGGTGGCATTCTGCAATCTGTGGACTATCACAGTGTTGATGAAATACAGAAATTGAATCGGGATTGAATACAACAGTCACCATGTTCACTTCCCTCCATGGGAGTAATTCTCAATCAGTATACGCTTTGATCGTTCCCTGGAAGACCAGTAGTAGTTTCCGATGCACATCTGGTGGCATTCTGTAATCTGTGGGCTATCAGAGTGTTGAAGAAACACAGAAATTGCATCGGGATTGAACACAACAGTCACCATGCGTACTTTCCTCCACGTGAGGTATGGCCCAAACACTCTGCGCTTTGATCGTTCCCTGGAAGACCAGTAGTAGTTTCCGATGCACATCAGGTGGCATTCTGTAATCTGTGGACTATCATAGTGTTGATGAAAAACAGAAATTGAATCCGGATTAAATACAACAGTCACCATGCGCACTTTCCTCCACGGGAGTAATGTCTCAAAGAGTCTACGCTTTGATCGTGCTCTGGAAGACCAGTAGTAGTTTCCGATGCACATCTGGAGGCCTTCTGTAATCTGTGGACTATCAGACTGTTGATGAAACACAGAAATTGCATCGGGATTGAATACAACAGTCACCATGCGCAGTTTATTCCATGGGAGTGATGTCTCAAACAGTCTACGCTTTGATCGTTCCCTGGAAGACCAGAAGTAGTTTCCGATGCACATCTGGAGGCATTCTGTAATCTGTGGACTATCAGAGTGGTGGTGAAACACAGAAGTTGCATCGGGATTGAATACAACAGTCACCATGCGCACTTTCCTCCATGGGAGTAATGTCTCAAACAGTCTACGCTTTGATCGTTCCCTGGAAGACCAGTAGTAGTTTCCGATGCACATCTGGAGGCATTCTCAAATCTGTGGACTAAGTGAGTGTTGATGAATCACAGAAACTTCATCGGGATTGAATACAACAGTCACCATGCGCACTTTCCTCCATGGGAGTAATGTCTCAAACAGTCTACGCTTTGATCGTTCCCTGGAAGGCCAGTAGTAGTTTCCGATGCACATCCAGAAGCATTCTGTAATCTGTGGACTATAAGATTGTTGATGAAACACAGAAACTCCATCGGGATAGAATACAACAGTCACCATGCCCACTTTCCTCCATGCGAGTAATGTCTCTAACAGTCTACGCTTTGATCGTTCCCTGGTAGACCAGTAGTAGTTTCCGATGCCCATGTGGAGGCATTCTGTAATCTGTGGACTATCGAGTGTTGATGAAACACAGAAATTGCATCGGGATTGAATACAACAGTCACCATGCGCACTTTCCTCCATGGGAGTTATGTCACAAACAGTCTACGCTTTGATCGTTCCCTGGAAGACCAGTAGGTAGTTTGCGATGCACATCTGGAGGCATTCTGAAACCTCTGGAGTATCAGAGTCTTGATGAAACACAGAAATTGAATCGGGTTTGAATACAACAGTCACCATGCGCACTTTCCTCCATGGGAGTAATGTCTCAAATAGTTTACGCTTTGATCGTTTCCTGGAATACAAGTAGTAGTTTCTGATGCACATCTGGAGGCATCCTGTAATGTGTGGACTCTCAGAGTGTTGATGAAACACAGCAATTGCTTCGGGATTGAATATACAGTCACCATGCGCACTTTCCTCCATGGGAGCAATGTCTCAAACTGTCTACGCTTTTATCGTTCCCTGGAAGACCAGTAGTAGTTTCCGATGCACGTCTGGAGGCATTCTGAAATCTGTGGACTAACTGAGTGTTGATGAAACACAGAAATTGCATCGGGATTGAATACAACAGTCACCATGCGCACTTTCCTCCATGGGAGTAATGTCTCAAACAGTCTACGCTTTGATCGTTCCCTGGAAGACCAGTAGTAGTTTCCGATGCAGATCTAGAAGCATTCTGTAATCTGTGCACCATCAGAGTGTTGATGAAACACAGAAATTGCATCGGGATTGAATACAACAGTCACCATGCGCACTTTCCTCCTTGGGAGTAATTCTCAAACATTCTACGCTTTGAACGTTCCCTGGTAGACCTGTAGCAGTTTACGATGCACATCTGGTGGCATTCTGTAAGCTGTGGACTATCAGAGTGTTGATAAAACACGAAATTGCATCGGGATTGAATACAACAGTCACAACGCGCACTTCCCTCCACGGGAGTAATGTCTCAAGCAGTCTACGCTTTGTTCGTTCCCTAGGAGACCAGTAGTAGTTTCCGTGGCACATCTGGTGGCATTCTGTAATCTGTGGAGTATCAGGGTCTTGATGAAACACAGAAATTGAATCGGATTTGAATACAACAGTCACCATGCGCACTTTCCTCCATGGGAGTAATGTCTCAAATAGTTTACGCTTTGATCGTTTCCTGGAATACAAGTAGTAGTTTCCGATGCACATCTGGTGGCATTCTGTAGTCTGTGGACTATAAGATTGTTGATGAAACACAGAAACTCCATCGGGATAGAATACAACAGTCACCATGCCCACTTTCCTCCATGCGAGTAATGTCTCTAACAGTCTACGCTTTGATCGTTCCCTGGTAGACCAGTAGTAGTTTCCGATGGCCATGTGGAGGCATTCTGTAATCTGTGGACTATCGAGTGTTGATGAAACACAGACATTGCATCGGGATTGAATACAACAGTCACCATGCGCACTTTCCTCCATGGGAGTAATGTCTCAAACAGTCTACGCTTTGATCGTTCCCTGGAAGACCAGTAGAAGTTTCCGATGCACATCTGGTGGCATTCTGTAATCTGTGGACTATCAGAGTGTTGATAAAACACGAAATTGCATCGGGATTGAATACAACAGTCACAACGCGCACTTCCCTCCACGGGAGTAATGTCTCAAGCAGTCTACGCTTTGTTCGTTCCCTAGGAGACCAGTAGTAGTTTCCGTGGCACATCTGGTGGCATTCTGTAATCTGTGCAGTATCAGGGTCTTGATGAAACACAGAAATTGAATCGGGTTTGAATACAACAGTCACCATGCGCACATTCCTCCATGGGAGTAATGTCTCAAATAGTTTACGCTTTGATCGTTTCCTGGAATACAAGTAGTAGTTTCCGATGCACATCTGGTGGCATTCTGTAATCTGCTTACTATCTGAGTGTTGATGAAACACAGAAATTGCATCGGGATTGAATACAACAGTCACCATGCGCACTTTCCTCTATGGGAGTATTGTCCCAACAAGTTTACGTTTTTGATCGTTCCTTGGAATACCAGTAGTAGTTCTGATGCACATCTGGAGGCATTCTGTAATGTGTGGACTATCAGAGTGTTGATGAAACAGAGAAATTGAATCGGGATTGAATACAACAGTCACCATGCGCACCTTCCTCCATGGGAGTAATGTCTCAAAGAGTTTACGCTTTGATCGTTCACTGGAAGACCAGTAGTAATTTCCGATGCACATATGGAGGCATTCTATAATCTGTGAAGTGTCAGAGTGTTGATGAAACACAGAAATGCCATAGGGATTGAATACAACAGTCACCATTCGCACCTTCCTCCATGGGAGTAATGAGTCCAAGAGTTTACGCTTTGATCGTACCCTGGAAGACCAGTACTAATTTCCGATGCACATCTGGAGTCATTCTGAAATCTGTGGACTAACTGAGTTTTGATGAAACATAGAAATTGCATCGGGATTGAATACAACAGTCACCATGCGCACTTTCCTCCTTTGGAGTAATGTCTCAAATAGTCTACGCTTTGATCGTTCCCAGGAAGACCAGTAGAAGTTTCCGATGAACATCTGGAGGCATTCTGCAATCTGTGGACTATCAGAGTGTTGATGAAATACAGAAATTGAATCGGGATTGAATACAACAGTCACCATGTTCACTTCCCTCCATGGGAGTAATTCTCAATCAGTATACGCTTTGATCGTTCCCTGGAAGACCAGTAGTAGTTTCCGATGCACATCTGGTGGCATTCTGTAATCTGTGGGCTATCAGAGTGTTGATGAAACACAGAAATTGCATCGGGATTGAACACAACAGTCACCATGCGTACTTTCCTCCACGTGTGGTATGGCCCAAACACTCTGCGCTTTGATCGTTCCCTGGAAGACCAGTAGTAGTTTCCGATGCACATCAGGTGGCATTCTGTAATCTGTGGACTATCATAGTGTTGATGAAAAACAGAAATTGAATCGGGATGAAATACAACAGTCACCATGCGCACTTCCCTAAACGGGAGTAATGTCTCAAAGAGTCTACGCTTTGATCGTGCTCTGGAAGACCAGTAGTGGTTTCCGATGCACATCTGGAGGCCTTCTGTAATCTGTGGACTATCAGAGTGTTGATGAAACACAGAAATTGCATCGGGATTGAATACAACAGTCACCATGCGCAGTTTCCTCCATGGGAGTGATGTCTCAAACAGTCTACGCTTTGATCGTTCCCTGGAAGACCAGAAGTAGTTTCCGTTGCACATCTGGAGGCAATCTGTAATCTGTGGACTATCAGAGTGGTGATGAGACACAGAAGTTGCATCGGGATTGAATACAACAGTCAACATGCGCACTTTCCTCCATGGGAGTAATGTCTCAAACAGTCTACGCTTTGATCGTTCCCTGGAAGACCAGTAGTAGTTTCCGATGCACATCTGGAGGCATTCTGAAATCTGTGGACTAACTAAGTGTTGATGAATCACAGAAATTGCATCGGGATTGAATACAACAGTCACCATGCGCACTTTATTCCATGGGAGTAATGTCTCAAACAGTCTACGATTTGATCGTTCCCTGGAAGGCCAGTAGTAGTTTCCGATGCACATCCAGAAGCATTCTGTAATCTGTGGACTATAAGATTGTTGATGAAACACAGAAACTCCATCGGGATAGAATACAACAGTCACCATGCCCACTTTCCTCCATGCGAGTAATGTCTCTAACAGTCTACGCTTTGATCGTTCCCTGGTAGACCAGTAGTAGTTTCCGATGCCCATGTGGAGGCATTCTGTAATCTGTGGACTATCGAGTGTTGATGAAACACAGAAATTGCATCGGGATTGAATACAAGAGTCACCATGCGCACTTTCCTCCATGGGAGTTATGTCTCAAACAGTCTACGCTTTGATCGTTCCCTGGAAGACCAGTAGGTAGTTTGCGATGCACATCTGGAGGCATTCTGAAACCTGTGGAGTATTAGAGTCTTGATGAAACACAGAAACTGAATCGGGTTTGAATACAACAGTCACCATGCGCACTTTCCTCCATGGGAGTAATGTCTCAAATAGTTTACGCTTTGATCGTTTCCTGGAATACAAGTAGTAGTTTCTGATGCACTTCTGGAGGCATCCTGTAATGTGTGGACTCTCAGAGTGTTGATGAAACACAGCAATTGCTTCGGGATTGAATATACAGTCACCATGCGCACTTTCCTCCATGGGAGCAATGTCTCAAACTGTCTACGCTTTTAACGTTCCCTGGAAGACCAGTAGTAGTTTCCGATGCACGTCTGGAGGCATTCTGAAATCTGTGGACTAACTGAGTGTTGATGAAACACAGAAATTGCATCGGGATTGAATACAACAGTCACCATGCGCACTTTCCTCCATGGGAGTAATGTCTCAAACAGTCTACGCTTTGATCGTTCCCTGGAAGACCAGTAGTGGTTTCCGATGCACATCTAGAAGCATTCTGTAATCTGTGCACCATCAGAGTGTTGATGAAACACAGAAATTGCATCGGGATTGAATACAACAGTCACCATGCGCACTTTCCTCCATGGGAGTAATTCTCAAACATTCTACGCTTTGAACGTTCCCTGGTAGACCAGTAGCAGTTTCCGATGCACATCTGGTGGCATTCTGTAATGTGTGGACTATCAGAGTGTTGATAAAACACGAAATTGCATCGGGATTGAATACAACAGTCACAACGCGCACTTCTCTCCACGGGAGTAATGTCTCAAGCAGTCTACGCTTTGTTCGTTCCCTAGGAGACCAGTAGTAGTTTCCGATGCACATCTGGTGGCATTCTGTTATCTGTGGACTATCAGAGTGTTGATAAAACACGAAATTGCATCGGGATTGAATACAACAGTCACAACGCGCACTTCTCTCCACGGGAGTAATGTCTCAAGCAGTCTACGCTTTGCTCGTTCCCTAGGAGACCAGTAGCAGTTACCGTGGCACATCTGGTGGCATTCTGTAATCTGTGGAGTATCAGGGTCTTGATGAAACACAGAAATTGAATCGGATTTGAATACAACAGTCACCATGAACACTTTCCTCCATGGGAGAAATGTCTCAAATAGTTTACGCTTTGATCGTTTCCTGGAATAGAAGTATTAGTTTCCGATGCACATCTGGTGGCATTCGGTAATCTGTGGACTATCAGAGTGTTGATGAAACACAGAAATTGCATCGGGATTGAATACAACAGTCACAACGCGCACTTTCCTCCATGGGAGTAATGTTTCAAACAGTCTACGCTTTGATCGTTCCCTGGAAGAACAGTAGTAGTTTCCGATGCGCATCTGGAGGCATTCTGTAATCTGTGGAGTATCAGAGTGTTGATGAAACACAGAAATTGCATCGGGATTGAACACAACAGTCACCATGCGCACTTTCCTCTATGGGAGTATTGTCTCAACGAGTTTACGCTTTGATCGTTCCTTGGAATACCAGTAGTAGTTTCTGATGCACATCTGGAGGCATTCTGTAATGTGTGGACTATCAGAGTGTTGATGAAACAGAGAATTTGAATCGGGATTGAATACAACAGTCACCATGCTCACCTTCCTCCATGGCAGTAATGTCTCAAAGAGTTTACGCTATGATCGTTCACTGGAAGACCAGTAGTAGTTTCCGATGCACATATGGAGGCATTCTATAATCTGTGAAATGTCAGAGTGTTGATGAAACACAGAAATGCCATAGGGATTGAAAACAACAGTCACCATTCGCACCTTCCTCCATGGGAGTAATGAGTCCAAGAGTTTACGCTTTGATCGTACCCTGGAAGACCAGTAGTAATTTCCGATGCACATCTGGAGTCATTCTGAAATCTGTGGACTAACTGAGTGTTGATGAAACACAGAAATTGCATCGGGATTGAATACAACAGTCACCATGCGCACTTTCCTCCTTTGGAGTAATGTCTCAAACAGTCTACGCTTTGATCGTTCCCAGGAAGACCAGTAGTAGTTTCCGATGAACATCTGGAGGCATTCTGCAATCTGTGCACTATCAGAATGTTGATGAAATACAGATATTGAATCGGGATTGAATACAACAGTCACCATGTTCACTTCCCTCCATGGGAGTAATTCTCAATCAGTATACGCTTTGATCGTTCCCTGGAAGACCAGTAGTAGTTTCCGATGCACATCTGGTGGCATTCTGTAATCTGTGGGCTATCAGAGTGTTGATGAAACACAGAAATTGCATCGGGATTGAACACAACAGTCACCATGCGTACTTTCCTCCACGTGAGGTATGGCCCAAACACTCTGCGCTTTGATCGTTCCCTGGAAGACCAGTAGTAGTTTCCGACGCACATCTGTTGGCATTCTGTAATCTGTGGACTATCATTGTGTTGATTAAAAACAGAAATTGAATCGGGATTAAATACAACAGTCACCATGCGCACTTTCCTCCACGGGCGTAATGTCTCAATGAGTCTACGCTTTGATCGTGCTCTGGAAGACCAGTAGTAGTTTCCGATGCACATCTGGAGGACTTCTGTAATTTGTGGACTATCAGACTGTTGGTGAAACACAGAAATTGCATCGGGATTGAATACAACAGTCACCATGCGCAGTTTATTCCATGGGAGTGATGTCTCAAACAGTCTACGCTTTGATCGTTCCCTGGAAGACCAGAAGTAGTTTCCGATGCACATCTGGAGGCATTCTGTAATCTGTGGACTATCAGAGTGGTGGTGAAATACAGAAGTTGCATCGGGATTGAATACAACAGTCACCATGCGCACTTTCCTCCATGGGAGTAATGTGTCAAACAGTCTACGCTTTGAACGTTCCCTGGAAGACCAGTAGTAGTTTCCGATGCACATCAGGAGGCATTCTCAAATCTGTGGACTAACTGAGTGTTGATGAATCACAGAAACTTCATCGGGATTGAATACAACAGTCACCATGCTCACTTTCCTCCATGGGAGTAATGTCTCAAACAGTCTACGCTTTGATCGTTCCCTGGAAGGCCAGTAGTAGTTTCCGATGCACATCCAGAAGCATTCTGTAATCTGTGGACTATAAGATTGTTGATGAAACACAGAAACTCCATCGGGATAGAATACAACAGTCACCATGCCCACTTTCCTCCATGCGAGTAATGTCTCTAACAGTCTACGCTTTGATCGTTCCCTGGTGGACCAGTAGTAGTTTCCGATGCCCATGTGGAGGCATTCTGTAATCTGTGGACTATCGAGTGTTGATGAAACACAGAAATTGCATCGGGATTGAATACAACAGTCACCATGCGCACTTTCCTCCATGGGAGTTATGTCTCAAACAGTCTACGCTTTGATCGTTCCCTGGAAGACCAGTAGGTAGTTTGCGATGCACATCTGGAGGCATTCTGAAACCTGTGGAGTATCAGAGTCTTGATGAAACCCAGAAATTGAATCGGGTTTGAATACAACAGTCACCATGCGCACTTTCCTCCATGGGAGTAATGTCTCAAATAGTTTACGCTTTGATCGTTTCTTGGAATACAAGTAGTAGTTTCTGATGCACATCTGGAGGCATCCTGTAATGTGTGGACTCTCAGAGTGTTGATGAAACACTGCAATTGCTTCGGGATTGAATATACAGTCACCATGCGCACTTTCTTCCATGGGAGCAATGTCTCAAACTGTCTACGCTTTTATCGTTCCCTGGAAGACCAGTAGTAGTTTCCGATGCACGTCTGGAGGCATTCTGAAATCTGCGGACTAACTGAGTGTTGATGAAACACAGAAATTGCATCGGGATTGAATACAACAGTCACCATGCGCACTTTCCTCCATGGGAGTAATGTCTCAAACAGTCTACGCTTTGATCGTTCTCTGGAAGACCAGTAGTAGTTTCCGATGCACATCTAGAAGCATTCTGTAATACTTGGACTATCAGAGTGTTGATAAAACACGAAATTGCATCGGGATTGAATACAACAGTCACAACGCGCACTTCCCTCCACGGGAGTTATGTCTCAAGCAGTCTACGCTTTGTTCGTTCCCTAGGAGACCAGTAGTAGTTTCCGTGGCACATCTGGTGGCATTCTGTAATCTGTGGAGTATCAGGGTCTTGATGAAACACAGAAATTGAATCGGGTTTGAATACAACAGTCACCATGCGCACTTTCCTCCATGGGAGTAATGTCTCAAATAGTTTACGCTTTGATCGTTTCCTGGAATACAAGTAGTAGTTTCTGATGCACTTCTGGAGGCATCCTGTAATGTGTGGACTCTCAGAGTGTTGATGAAACACAGCAATTGCTTCGGGATTGAATATACAGTCACCATGCGCACTTTCCTCCATGGGAGCAATGTCTCAAACTGTCTACGCTTTTAACGTTCCCTGGAAGACCAGTAGTAGTTTCCGATGCACGTCTGGAGGCATTCTGAAATCTGTGGACTAACTGAGTGTTGATGAAACACAGAAATTGCATCGGGATTGAATACAACAGTCACCATGCGCACTTTCCTCCATGGGAGTAATGTCTCAAACAGTCTACGCTTTGATCGTTCCCTGGAAGACCAGTAGTGGTTTCCGATGCACATCTAGATGCATTCTGTAATCTGTGCACCATCAGAGTGTTGATGAAACACAGAAATTGCATCGGGATTGAATACAACAGTCACCATGCGCACTTTCCTCCATGGGAGTAATTCTCAAACATTCTACGCTTTGAACGTTCCCTGGTAGACCAGTAGCAGTTTCCGATGCACATCTGGTGGCATTCTGTAATCTGTGGAGTATCAGGGTCTTGATGAAACACAGAAATTGCATCGGATTTGAATACAACAGCCACCATGCGCACTTTCCTCCATGGGAGAAATGTCTCAAATAGTTTACGCTTTGATCGGTTCCTGGAATAGAAGTATTAGTTTCCGATGCACATCTGGTGGCATTCTGCAATCTGTGGACTATCACAGTGTTGATGAAATACAGAAATTGAATCGGGATTGAATACAACAGTCACCATGTTCACTTCCCTCCATGGGAGTAATTCTCAATCAGTATACGCTTTGATCGTTCCCTGGAAGACCAGTAGTAGTTTCCGATGCACATCTGGTGGCATTCTGTAATCTGTGGGCTATCAGAGTGTTGAAGAAACACAGAAATTGCATCGGGATTGAACACAACAGTCACCATGCGTACTTTCCTCCACGTGAGGTATGGCCCAAACACTCTGCGCTTTGATCGTTCCCTGGAAGACCAGTAGTAGTTTCCGATGCACATCAGGTGGCATTCTGTAATCTGTGGACTATCATAGTGTTGATGAAAAACAGAAATTGAATCCGGATTAAATACAACAGTCACCATGCGCACTTTCCTCCACGGGAGTAATGTCTCAAAGAGTCTACGCTTTGATCGTGCTCTGGAAGACCAGTAGTAGTTTCCGATGCACATCTGGAGGCCTTCTGTAATCTGTGGACTATCAGACTGTTGATGAAACACAGAAATTGCATCGGGATTGAATACAACAGTCACCATGCGCAGTTTATTCCATGGGAGTGATGTCTCAAACAGTCTACGCTTTGATCGTTCCCTGGAAGACCAGAAGTAGTTTCCGATGCACATCTGGAGGCATTCTGTAATCTGTGGACTATCAGAGTGGTGGTGAAACACAGAAGTTGCATCGGGATTGAATACAACAGTCACCATGCGCACTTTCCTCCATGGGAGTAATGTCTCAAACAGTCTACGCTTTGATCGTTCCCTGGAAGACCAGTAGTAGTTTCCGATGCACATCTGGAGGCATTCTCAAATCTGTGGACTAAGTGAGTGTTGATGAATCACAGAAACTTCATCGGGATTGAATACAACAGTCACCATGCGCACTTTCCTCCATGGGAGTAATGTCTCAAACAGTCTACGCTTTGATCGTTCCCTGGAAGGCCAGTAGTAGTTTCCGATGCACATCCAGAAGCATTCTGTAATCTGTGGACTATAAGATTGTTGATGAAACACAGAAACTCCATCGGGATAGAATACAACAGTCACCATGCCCACTTTCCTCCATGCGAGTAATGTCTCTAACAGTCTACGCTTTGATCGTTCCCTGGTAGACCAGTAGTAGTTTCCGATGCCCATGTGGAGGCATTCTGTAATCTGTGGACTATCGAGTGTTGATGAAACACAGAAATTGCATCGGGATTGAATACAACAGTCACCATGCGCACTTTCCTCCATGGGAGTTATGTCACAAACAGTCTACGCTTTGATCGTTCCCTGGAAGACCAGTAGGTAGTTTGCGATGCACATCTGGAGGCATTCTGAAACCTCTGGAGTATCAGAGTCTTGATGAAACACAGAAATTGAATCGGGTTTGAATACAACAGTCACCATGCGCACTTTCCTCCATGGGAGTAATGTCTCAAATAGTTTACGCTTTGATCGTTTCCTGGAATACAAGTAGTAGTTTCTGATGCACATCTGGAGGCATCCTGTAATGTGTGGACTCTCAGAGTGTTGATGAAACACAGCAATTGCTTCGGGATTGAATATACAGTCACCATGCGCACTTTCCTCCATGGGAGCAATGTCTCAAACTGTCTACGCTTTTATCGTTCCCTGGAAGACCAGTAGTAGTTTCCGATGCACGTCTGGAGGCATTCTGAAATCTGTGGACTAACTGAGTGTTGATGAAACACAGAAATTGCATCGGGATTGAATACAACAGTCACCATGCGCACTTTCCTCCATGGGAGTAATGTCTCAAACAGTCTACGCTTTGATCGTTCCCTGGAAGACCAGTAGTAGTTTCCGATGCAGATCTAGAAGCATTCTGTAATCTGTGCACCATCAGAGTGTTGATGAAACACAGAAATTGCATCGGGATTGAATACAACAGTCACCATGCGCACTTTCCTCCTTGGGAGTAATTCTCAAACATTCTACGCTTTGAACGTTCCCTGGTAGACCTGTAGCAGTTTACGATGCACATCTGGTGGCATTCTGTAAGCTGTGGACTATCAGAGTGTTGATAAAACACGAAATTGCATCGGGATTGAATACAACAGTCACAACGCGCACTTCCCTCCACGGGAGTAATGTCTCAAGCAGTCTACGCTTTGTTCGTTGCCTAGGAGACCAGTAGTAGTTTCCGTGGCACATCTGGTGGCATTCTGTAATCTGTGGAGTATCAGGGTCTTGATGAAACACAGAAATTGAATCGGATTTGAATACAACAGTCACCATGCGCACTTTCCTCCATGGGAGTAATGTCTCAAATAGTTTACGCTTTGATCGTTTCCTGGAATACAAGTAGTAGTTTCCGATGCACATCTGGTGGCATTCTGTAATCTGTGGACTATCAGAGTGTTGAAGAAACACAGATATTGCATCGGGATTGAATACAACAGTCACAACGCGCACTTTCCTCCACGGGAGTAATGTTTCAAACAGTCTACGCTTTGATCGTTCCCTGGAAGAACAGTAGTAGTTTCCGATGCGCATCTGGAGGCATTCTGTAATCTGTGGAGTATCCGAGTGTTGATGAAACACAGAAATTGCATCGGGATTGAACACAACAGTCACCATGCGCACTTTCCTCTATGGGAGTATTGTCTCAACGAGTTTACGCTTTGATCGTTCCTTGGAATACCAGTAGTAGTTTCTGATGCACATCTGGAGGCATTCTGTAATGTGTGGACTATCAGAGTGTTGATGAAACAGAGAAATTGAATCGGGATTGAATACAACAGTCACCATGCGCACCTTCCTCCATGGGAGTAATGTCTCAAAGAGTTTACGCTTTGATCGTTCACTGGAAGACCAGTAGTAGTTTCCGATGCACATATGGAGGCATTCTATAATCTGTGAAGTGTCAGAGTGTTGATGAAACACAGAAATGCCATAGGGATTGAATACAACAGTCACCTTTCGCACCTTCCTCCATGGGAGTAATGAGTCCAAGAGTTTACGCTTTGATCGTACCCTGGAAGACCAGTAGTAATTTCCGATGCACATCTGGAGTCATTCTGAAATCTGTGGACTAACTGAGTGTTGATGAAACACAGAAATTGCATCGGGATTGAATACAACAGTCAGCATGCGCACTTTCCTCCTTTGGAGTAATGTCTCAAACAGTCTACGCTTTGATCGTTCCCAGGAAGACCAGTAGTAGTTTCCGATGAACATCTGGAGGCATTCTGCAATCTGTGGACTATCAGAGTGTTGATGAAATACAGAAATTGAATCGGGATTGAATACAACAGTCACCATGTTCACTTCCCTCCATGGGAGTAATTCTCAATCAGTATACGCTTTGATCGTTCCCTGGAAGACCAGTAGTAGTTTCCGATGCATATCAGGTGGCATTCTGTAAACTGTGGACTATCATAGTGTTGATGAAAAACAGAAATTGAATCGGGATTAAATACAACAGTCACCATGCGCAGTTTCCTCCATGGGAGTAATGTCTCAAAGAGTCTACGCTTTGATCGTGCTCTGGAAGACCAGTAGTAGTTTCCGATGCACATCTGGAGGCCTTCTGTAATCTGTGGACTATCAGACTGTTGATGAAACACAGAAATTGCATCGGGATTGAATACAACAGTCACCATGCGCAGTTTCCTCCATGGGAGTGATGTCTCAAACAGTCTACGCTTTGATCGTTCCCTGGAAGACCAGTAGTAGTTTCCGATGCACATCTGGAGGCATTCTGAAATCTGTGGACTAACTGAGTGTTGATGAATCACAGAAATTGCATCGGGATGGGATACAACAGTCACCATGCGCACTTTCCTCCATGGGAGTAATGTCTCAAACAGTCTACGCTTTGATCGTTCCCTTGAAGGCCAGTAGTAGTTTCCGATGCACATCCAGAAGCATTCTGTAATCTGTGGACTATAAGATTGTTGATGAAACACAGAAATTGAATCGGGATAGAATACAACAGTCACCATGCCCACTTTCCTCCATGCGAGTAACGTCTCTAACAGTCTACGCTTTGATCGTTCCCTGGTAGACCAGTAGGCAGTTTGCGATGCACATCTGGAGGCATTCTGAAACCTGTGGAGTATCAGAGTCTTGATGAAACACAGAAATTGAATCGGGTTTTAATACAACAGTCACCATGCGCTCTTTCCTCCATGGGAGTAATGTCTCAAATAGTTTACGCTTTGATCGTTTCCTGGAATACAAGTAGTAGTTTCTGATGCACATCTGGAGGCATCCTGTAATGTGTGGACTATCAGAGTGTTGATGAAACACAGCAATTGCTTCGGGATTGAATACAACAGTGACCATGCGCACTTTCCTCCATGGGAGCAACGTCTCAAACAGTCTACGATTTGATCGTTCCCTGGAAGACCAGTAGTAGTTTCCAATGCACGTCTGGAGGCATTCTGAAATCGGTGGACTAACTGAGTGTTGATGAAACACAGAAATTGCATCGGGATTGAATACAACAGTCACCATGCGCACTTTCCTCCATGGGAGTAATATCTCAAACAGTCTACGCTTTGATCGTTCCCTGGAAGACCAGTAGTAGTTTCCGATGCACATCTGGAAGCATTCTGTAATCTGTGGACCATCAGAGTGTTGATGAAACACAGAAATTGCATCGGGATTAAATACAACAGTCACCATGCGCACTTTCCTCTATGGGAGTGATGTCTCAAACAGTCTACGCTTTGATCGTTCCCTGGAAAGCCAGTAATAGTTTGCGATGCACATCTGTAGATATTCTGTAATCTGTGGGCTGTCAGACTTTTCATAAAACACAGAAATTGCATCGGAATGGAATACAACAGTCACCAAGCGCACTTTCCTGCGTTGGGAATAATTCTCAAAGAGTCTACGCTTTGATCGTGGCCTGGAAGGCCAGTAGTAGTTTCCGATGAACACCTGGAGGCATTCTGTAATCTGTGGAGTATCAGAGTGTTGATGAAACACAGAAATTGCATCGGGATTGAATACAACAGTCACCATGCGCACTTTCCTCCATGGGAGTATTGTCTCAAAGAGGTTACGCTTTGATCGTTCCCTGGAATACCAGTAGTAGTTCTCTGATGCACATCTGGAGGCATTCTGTAATGTGTTTACTATTAGAGTGTTGATGAAACCCAGAAATTGCATCGGGATTGAATACAACAGTCACCATGCGCACTTTCCTCCATGGGAGTAATTTCCCAAACATTCTAAACTTTGATCCTTCCCTGGAAGACCAGTAGTAGTTTCCGATGCACATCTGGACCCTTTCTGTAATCTGTGGACTATCAGAGTGTTGATGAAACACGGAAATGGCATCGGGATTGAATACAACAGTCACCATGCGCACTTTCCTCCATGGGAGTAATTCGCAAACATGCTACGCTTTCATCGTTCCCTGGTAGCCCAGTAGTAGTTTCCGATGCACATCTGGTGGCATTCTGTAATCTGTGGACTATCAGAGTGTTGATGAAACACAGAAATTGCATCGGGATGGAATACAACAGTCACAACGCGCACTTTCCTCCACGGGAGTAATGTCTCAAACAGTCTACGCTTTGATCGTTCCCTGGAAGACCAGTAGTGGTTTCCGATGCACATCTGGAGGCATTCTGTAATCTGTGGAGTATCAGAGTGTTGATAAAACACAGAAATTGCATCGGGATTGAATACAACAGTCACCATGCACACCTTCCTCCATGGGAGTAATGTCTCAAAGAGTTTATGTTTTGATCGTTCACTGGAAGACCAGTAGTAGTTTCCGATGCACATATGGAGGCATTCTATAATCTGTGAAGTGTCAGAGTGTTGATGAAACACAGAAATTCCATAGGGATTGAATACAACAGTCACCATTCGCACCTTCCTCCATGGGAGTAATGAGTCCAAGAGTTTACGCTTTGATCGTACCCTGGAAGACCAGTAGTAATTTGCGATGGACATCTGGAGGTATTCTGTAATCTGTGACTATCAGAGTGTTGATGAAACACAGAAATTGCATCGGGATTGAATTCAACAGTCACCATGTTCACTTCCCTCCATGGCAGTAATTCTCAATCAGTATACGCTTTGATCGTTCCCTGGAAGACTAGTAGTAGTTTCCGATGCACATCTGGTGGCATTCTGTAATCTGTGGGCTATCAGACTGTTGATGAAACACAGAAATAGCATCGGGATTGAACACAACAGTCACCATGCGCAGTTTCCTCTATGGGAGTGATGTCTCAAACAGTCTACCCTTTGATCGTTCCCTGAAAGACCAGTAGTAGTTTCCGATGCACATCTGGAGGCATTCTGTAATCTGTGGACTATCAGACTGTTGATGAAACACAGAAATTGCATCGGGATTGAATACAACAATCACCATGCGCACTTTCCTCTATGGGAGTGATGTCTCAAACAGTCTACGCTTTGATCGATCCCTGGAAAGCCAGTAATAGTTTGCGATGCACATCTGTAGATATTCTGTAATCTGTGGGCTGTCAGACTTTTAATAAAACACAGAAATTGCATCGGAATGGAATACAACAGTCACCAAGCGCACTTTCCTGCATTGGGAATAATTCTCAAAGAGTCTACGCTTTGATCGTGGCCTGGAAGGCCAGTAGTAGTTTCCGATGAACACCTGGAGGCATTCTGTAATCTGTGGAGTATCAGAGTGTTGATGAAACACAGAAATTGCATCGGGATTGAATACAACAGTCACCATGCGCACTTTCCTCCATGGGAGTATTGTCTCAAAGAGGTTACGCTTTGATCGTTCCCTGGAATACCAGTAGTAGTTCTCAGATGCACATCTGGAGGCATTCTGTAATGTGTTTACTATTAGAGTGTTGATGAAACCCAGAAATTGCATCGGGATTGAATACAACAGTCACCATGCGCACTCTCCTCCATGGGAGTAATTTCCCAAACATTCTAAACTTTGATCCTTCCCTGGAAGACCAGTAGTAGTTTCCGATGCACATCTGGACCCTTTCTGTAATCTGTGGACTATCAGAGTGTTGATGAAACACAGAAATGGCATCGGGATTGAATACAACAGTCACCATGCGCACTTTCCTCCATGGGAGTAATTCTCAAACATGCTACGCTTTCATCGTTCCCTGGTAGCCCAATAGTAGTTTCCGATGCACATCTGGTGGCATTCTGTAATCTGTGGACTATCAGAGTGTTGATGAAACACAGAAATTGCATCGGGATGCAATACAACAGTCATAACGCGCACTTTCCTCCACGGGAGTAATGTCTCAAACAGTCTACGCTTTGATCGTTCCCTGGAAGACCAGTAGTGGTTTCCGATGCACATCTGGAGGCATTCTGTAATCTGTGGAGTATCAGAGTGTTGATAAAACACAGAAATTGCATCGGGATTGAATACAACAGTCACCATGCGCACCTTCCTCCATGGGAGTAATGTCTCAAAGAGTTTATGTTTTGATCGTTCAGTGGAAGACCAGTAGTAGTTTCCGATGCACATATGGAGGCATTCTATAATCTGAGAAGTGTCAGAGTGTTGATGAAACACAGAAAATCCATAGGGATTGAATACAACAGTCACCATGCGCACTTTCCTCTATGGGAGTGATGTCTCAAACAGTCTACGCTTTTATCGTTCCCTGGAAAGCCAGTAATAGTTTGCGATGCACATCTGGAGATATTCTGTAATCTGTGGGCTATCAGACTTTTAATAAAACACAGAAATTGCATCGGAATGGAATACAACAGTCACCAAGCGCACTTTCCTGCATTGGGAATAATTCTCAAAGAGTCTACGCTTTGATCGTGGCCTGGAAGACCAGTAGTAGTTTCCAATGAACACCTGGAGGCATTCTGTAATCTGTGGAGTATCAGAGTGTTGATGAAACACAGAAATTGCATCGGGATTGAATACAACAGTCACCATGCGCACTTTCCTCCATGGGAGTATTGTCTCAAAGAGTTTACGCTTTGATCGTTCCCTGGAATACCAGTAGTAGTTTCTGATGCACATCTGGAGGCATTCTGTAATGTGTTTACTATCAGAGTGTTGATGAAACCCAGAAATTGCATCGGGATTGACTACAACAGTCACCATGCGCACTTTCCTCCATGGGAGTAATTCTCAAACCTGCTACGCTTTCATCGTTCCCTGGTAGCCCAGTAGTGGTTTCCGATGCACACCTGGTGGCATTCTGTAATCTGTGGACTATCAGAGTGTTGATGAAAGACAGAAATTGCATCGGGATGGAATACAACAGTCACAACGCGCACTTTCCTCCACGGGGGTAATGTCTCAAACAGTCTACGCTTTGATCGTTCCCTGGAAGACCAGTAGTGGTTTCCGATGCACATCTGGAGGCATTCTGTAATCTGTGGAGTATCAGAGTGTTGATAAAACACAGAAATTGCATCGGGATTGAATACAACAGTCACCATGCGCACCTTCCTCCATGGGAGTAATGTCTCAAAGAGTTTACGCTTTGATCGTTCACTGGAAGACCAGTAGTAGTTTCCGATGCACATATGGAGGCATTCTATAATCTGTGAAGTGTCAGAGTGTTGATGAAACACAGAAATTCCATAGGGATTGAATACAACAGTCACCATTCGCACCTTCCTCCATGGGAGTAATGAGTCCAAGAGTTTACGCTTTGATCGTCCCCTGGAAGACCAGTAGTAGTTTCCGATGCACATCTGGAGGCATTCTGTAATCTGTGACTATCAGAGTGTTGATGAAACACAGAAATTGCATCGGGATCGAATACAACAGTCACCATGCCCACTTTCCTCGATGGGAGTAGTGTCTCAAACAGTCTACGACTTGATCGTTCCTTGGAAGACCACAAGTAGTTTCCGATGCACATCTGGAGTCATTCTGAAATCTGTGGACTAACTGAGTGTTGATGAAACACAGAAATTGCATCGGGATTGAATTCATCAGTCACCATGAGCACTTTCCTCCATGGGAGTAATTTCCCAAACATTCTAAACTTTGATCCTTCCCTGGAAGACCAGTAGTAGTTTCCGATGCACATCTGGACCCTTTCTGTAATCTGTGGACTATCAGAGTGTTGATGAAACACAGAAATGGCATCGGGATTGAATACAACAGTCACCATGCGCACTTTCCTCCATGGGAGTAATTCGCAAACATGCTACGCTTTCATCGTTCCCTGGTAGCCCAGTAGTAGTTTCCGATGCACATCTGGTGGCATTCTGTAATCTGTGGACTATCAGAGTGTTGATGAAACACAGAAATTGCATCGGGATGGAATACAACAGTCACAACGCGCACTTTCCTCCACGGGAGTAATGTCTCAAACAGTCTACGCTTTGATCGTTCCCTGGAAGACCAGTAGTGGTTTCCGATGCACATCTGGAGGCATTCTGTAATCTGTGGAGTATCAGAGTGTTGATAAAACACAGAAATTGCATCGGGATTGAATACAACAGTCACCATGCACACCTTCCTCCATGGGAGTAATGTCTCAAAGAGTTTATGTTTTGATCGTTCACTGGAAGACCAGTAGTAGTTTCCGATGCACATATGGAGGCATTCTATAATCTGTGAAGTGTCAGAGTGTTGATGAAACACAGAAATTCCATAGGGATTGAATACAACAGTCACCATTCGCACCTTCCTCCATGGGAGTAATGAGTCCAAGAGTTTACGCTTTGATCGTACCCTGGAAGACCAGTAGTAATTTGCGATGGACATCTGGAGGTATTCTGTAATCTGTGACTATCAGAGTGTTGATGAAACACAGAAATTGCATCGGGATTGAATTCAACAGTCACCATGTTCACTTCCCTCCATGGCAGTAATTCTCAATCAGTATACGCTTTGATCGTTCCCTGGAAGACTAGTAGTAGTTTCCGATGCACATCTGGTGGCATTCTGTAATCTGTGGGCTATCAGACTGTTGATGAAACACAGAAATAGCATCGGGATTGAACACAACAGTCACCATGCGCAGTTTCCTCTATGGGAGTGATGTCTCAAACAGTCTACCCTTTGATCGTTCCCTGAAAGACCAGTAGTAGTTTCCGATGCACATGTGGAGGCATTCTGTAATCTGTGGACTATCAGACTGTTGATGAAACACAGAAATTGCATCGGGATTGAATACAACAATCACCATGCGCACTTTCCTCTATGGGAGTGATGTCTCAAACAGTCTACGCTTTGATCGTTCCCTGGAAAGCCAGTAATAGTTTGCGATGCACATCTGTAGATATTCTGTAATCTGTGGGCTGTCAGACTTTTAATAAAACACAGAAATTGCATCGGAATGGAATACAACAGTCACCAAGCGCACTTTCCTCCATGGGAGTAATTCTCAAACATGCTACGCTTTCATCGTTCCCTGGTAGCCCAATAGTAGTTTCCGATGCACATCTGGTGGCATTCTGTAATCTGTGGACTATCAGAGTGTTGATGAAACACAGAAATTGCATCGGGATGCAATACAACAGTCATAACGCGCACTTTCCTCCACGGGAGTAATGTCTCAAACAGTCTACGCTTTGATCGTTCCCTGGAAGACCAGTAGTGGTTTCCGATGCACATCTGGAGGCATTCTGTAATCTGTGGAGTATCATAGTGTTGATAAAACACAGAAATTGCATCGGGATTGAATACAACAGTCACCATGCGCACCTTCCTCCATGGGAGTAATGTCTCAAAGAGTTTATGTTTTGATCGTTCAGTGGAAGACCAGTAGTAGTTTCCGATGCACATATGGAGGCATTCTATAATCTGAGAAGTGTCAGAGTGTTGATGAAACACAGAAATTCCATAGGGATTGAATACTACAGTCACCATGCGCACTTTCCTCTATGGGAGTGATGTCTCAAACAGTCTACGCTTTTATCGTTCCCTGGAAAGCCAGTAATAGTTTGCGATGCACATCTGGAGATATTCTGTAATCTGTGGGCTATCAGACTTTTAATAAAACACAGAAATTGCATCGGAATGGAATACAACAGTCACCAAGCGCACTTTCCTGCATTGGGAATAATTCTCAAAGAGTCTACGCTTTGATCGTGGCCTGGAAGACCAGTAGTAGTTTCCAATGAACACCTGGAGGCATTCTGTAATCTGTGGAGTATCAGAGTGTTGATGAAACACAGAAATTGCATCGGGATTGAATACAACAGTCACCATGCGCACTTTCCTCCATGGGAGTATTGTCTCAAAGAGTTTACGCTTTGATCGTTCCCTGGAATACCAGTAGTAGTTTCTGATGCACATCTGGAGGCATTCTGTAATGTGTTTACTATCAGAGTGTTGATGAAACCCAGAAATTGCATCGGGATTGACTACAACAGTCACCATGCGCACTTTCCTCCATGGGAGTAATTCTCAAACCTGCTACGCTTTCATCGTTCCCTGGTAGCCCAGTAGTGGTTTCCGATGCACACCTGGTGGCATTCTGTAATCTGTGGACTATCAGAGTGTTGATGAAAGACAGAAATTGCATCGGGATGGAATACAACAGTCACAACGCGCACTTTCCTCCACGGGGGTAATGTCTCAAACAGTCTACGCTTTGATCGTTCCCTGGAAGACCAGTAGTGGTTTCCGATGCACATCTGGAGGCATTCTGTAATCTGTGGAGTATCAGAGTGTTGATAAAACACAGAAATTGCATCGGGATTGAATACAACAGTCACCATGCGCACCTTCCTCCATGGGAGTAATGTCTCAAAGAGTTTACGCTTTGATCGTTCACTGGAAGACCAGTAGTAGTTTCCGATGCACATATGGAGGCATTCTATAATCTGTGAAGTGTCAGAGTGTTGATGAAACACAGAAATTCCATAGGGATTGAATACAACAGTCACCATTCGCACCTTCCTCCATGGGAGTAATGAGTCCAAGAGTTTACGCTTTGATCGTCCCCTGGAAGACCAGTAGTAGTTTCCGATGCACATCTGGAGGCATTCTGTAATCTGTGACTATCAGAGTGTTGATGAAACACAGAAATTGCATCGGGATCGAATACAACAGTCACCATGCCCACTTTCCTCGATGGGAGTAGTGTCTCAAACAGTCTACGACTTGATCGTTCCTTGGAAGACCACAAGTAGTTTCCGATGCACATCTGGAGTCATTCTGAAATCTGTGGACTAACTGAGTGTTGATGAAACACAGAAATTGCATCGGGATTGAATTCATCAGTCACCATGAGCACTTTCCTCCATGGGAGTAATTTCCCAAACATTCTAAACTTTGATCCTTCCCTGGAAGACCAGTAGTAGTTTCCGATGCACATCTGGACCCTTTCTGTAATCTGTGGACTATCAGAGTGTTGATGAAACACAGAAATGGCATCGGGATTGAATACAACAGTCACCATGCGCACTTTCCTCCATGGGAGTAATTCGCAAACATGCTACGCTTTCATCGTTCCCTGGTAGCCCAGTAGTAGTTTCCGATGCACATCTGGTGGCATTCTGTAATCTGTGGACTATCAGAGTGTTGATGAAACACAGAAATTGCATCGGGATGGAATACAACAGTCACAACGCGCACTTTCCTCCACGGGAGTAATGTCTCAAACAGTCTACGCTTTGATCGTTCCCTGGAAGACCAGTAGTGGTTTCCGATGCACATCTGGAGGCATTCTGTAATCTGTGGAGTATCAGAGTGTTGATAAAACACAGAAATTGCATCGGGATTGAATACAACAGTCACCATGCACACCTTCCTCCATGGGAGTAATGTCTCAAAGAGTTTATGTTTTGATCGTTCACTGGAAGACCAGTAGTAGTTTCCGATGCACATATGGAGGCATTCTATAATCTGTGAAGTGTCAGAGTGTTGATGAAACACAGAAATTCCATAGGGATTGAATACAACAGTCACCATTCGCACCTTCCTCCATGGGAGTAATGAGTCCAAGAGTTTACGCTTTGATCGTACCCTGGAAGACCAGTAGTAATTTGCGATGGACATCTGGAGGTATTCTGTAATCTGTGACTATCAGAGTGTTGATGAAACACAGAAATTGCATCGGGATTGAATTCAACAGTCACCATGTTCACTTCCCTCCATGGCAGTAATTCTCAATCAGTATACGCTTTGATCGTTCCCTGGAAGACTAGTAGTAGTTTCCGATGCACATCTGGTGGCATTCTGTAATCTGTGGGCTATCAGACTGTTGATGAAACACAGAAATAGCATCGGGATTGAACACAACAGTCACCATGCGCAGTTTCCTCTATGGGAGTGATGTCTCAAACAGTCTACCCTTTGATCGTTCCCTGAAAGACCAGTAGTAGTTTCCGATGCACATGTGGAGGCATTCTGTAATCTGTGGACTATCAGACTGTTGATGAAACACAGAAATTGCATCGGGATTGAATACAACAATCACCATGCGCACTTTCCTCTATGGGAGTGATGTCTCAAACAGTCTACGCTTTGATCGTTCCCTGGAAAGCCAGTAATAGTTTGCGATGCACATCTGTAGATATTCTGTAATCTGTGGGCTGTCAGACTTTTAATAAAACACAGAAATTGCATCGGAATGGAATACAACAGTCACCAAGCGCACTTTCCTCCATGGGAGTAATTCTCAAACATGCTACGCTTTCATCGTTCCCTGGTAGCCCAATAGTAGTTTCCGATGCACATCTGGTGGCATTCTGTAATCTGTGGACTATCAGAGTGTTGATGAAACACAGAAATTGCATCGGGATGCAATACAACAGTCATAACGCGCACTTTCCTCCACGGGAGTAATGTCTCAAACAGTCTACGCTTTGATCGTTCCCTGGAAGACCAGTAGTGGTTTCCGATGCACATCTGGAGGCATTCTGTAATCTGTGGAGTATCATAGTGTTGATAAAACACAGAAATTGCATCGGGATTGAATACAACAGTCACCATGCGCACCTTCCTCCATGGGAGTAATGTCTCAAAGAGTTTATGTTTTGATCGTTCAGTGGAAGACCAGTAGTAGTTTCCGATGCACATATGGAGGCATTCTATAATCTGAGAAGTGTCAGAGTGTTGATGAAACACAGAAATTCCATAGGGATTGAATACTACAGTCACCATGCGCACTTTCCTCTATGGGAGTGATGTCTCAAACAGTCTACGCTTTTATCGTTCCCTGGAAAGCCAGTAATAGTTTGCGATGCACATCTGGAGATATTCTGTAATCTGTGGGCTATCAGACTTTTAATAAAACACAGAAATTGCATCGGAATGGAATACAACAGTCACCAAGCGCACTTTCCTGCATTGGGAATAATTCTCAAAGAGTCTTCGCTTTGATCGTGGCCTGGAAGACCAGTAGTAGTTTCCAATGAACACCTGGAGGCATTCTGTAATCTGTGGAGTATCAGAGTGTTGATGAAACACAGAAATTGCATCGGGATTGAATACAACAGTCACCATGCGCACTTTCCTCCATGGGAGTATTGTCTCAAAGAGGTTACGCTTTGATCGTTCCCTGGAATACCAGTAGTAGTTCTCAGATGCACATCTGGAGGCATTCTGTAATGTGTTTACTATTAGAGTGTTGATGAAACCCAGAAATTGCATCGGGATTGAATACAACAGTCACCATGCGCACTCTCCTCCATGGGAGTAATTTCCCAAACATTCTAAACTTTGATCCTTCCCTGGAAGACCAGTAGTAGTTTCCGATGCACATCTGGACCCTTTCTGTAATCTGTGGACTATCAGAGTGTTGATGAAACACAGAAATGGCATCGGGATTGAATACAACAGTCACCATGCGCACTTTCCTCCATGGGAGTAATTCTCAAACATGCTACGCTTTCATCGTTCCCTGGTAGCCCAATAGTAGTTTCCGATGCACATCTGGTGGCATTCTGTAATCTGTGGACTATCAGAGTGTTGATGAAACACAGAAATTGCATCGGGATGCAATACAACAGTCATAACGCGCACTTTCCTCCACGGGAGTAATGTCTCAAACAGTCTACGCTTTGATCGTTCCCTGGAAGACCAGTAGTGGTTTCCGATGCACATCTGGAGGCATTCTGTAATCTGTGGAGTATCAGAGTGTTGATAAAACACAGAAATTGCATCGGGATTGAATACAACAGTCACCATGCGCACCTTCCTCCATGGGAGTAATGTCTCAAAGAGTTTATGTTTTGATCGTTCAGTGGAAGACCAGTAGTAGTTTCCGATGCACATATGGAGGCATTCTATAATCTGAGAAGTGTCAGAGTGTTGATGAAACACAGAAATTCCATAGGGATTGAATACAACAGTCACCATGCGCACTTTCCTCTATGGGAGTGATGTCTCAAACAGTCTACGCTTTTATCGTTCCCTGGAAAGCCAGTAATAGTTTGCGATGCACATCTGGAGATATTCTGTAATCTGTGGGCTATCAGACTTTTAATAAAACACAGAAATTGCATCGGAATGGAATACAACAGTCACCAAGCGCACTTTCCTGCATTGGGAATAATTCTCAAAGAGTCTACGCTTTGATCGTGGCCTGGAAGACCAGTAGTAGTTTCCAATGAACACCTGAAGGCATTCTGTAATCTGTGGAGTATCAGAGTGTTGATGAAACACAGAAATTGCATCGGGATTGAATACAACAGTCAC
Organism: Schistocerca gregaria; assembly: GCF_023897955.1. Classification (NCBI taxonomy): domain Eukaryota; kingdom Metazoa; phylum Arthropoda; class Insecta; order Orthoptera; family Acrididae; genus Schistocerca; species Schistocerca gregaria. The sequence continues at coordinate 1,255,871 of NW_026061798.1, read as the reverse complement.
CATGCGCACTTTCCTCCATGGGAGTATTGTCTCAAAGAGTTTACGCTTTGATCGTTCCCTGGAATACCAGTAGTAGTTTCTGATGCACATCTGGAGGCATTCTGTAATGTGTTTACTATCATAGTGTTGATGAAACCCAGAAATTGCATCGGGATTGACTACAACAGTCACCATGCGCACTTTCCTCCATGGGAGTAATTCTCAAACCTGCTACGCTTTCATCGTTCCCTGGTAGCCCAGTAGTGGTTTCCGATGCACATCTGGTGGCATTCTGTAATCTGTGGACTATCAGAGTGTTGATGAAAGACAGAAATTGCATCGGGATGGAATACAACAGTCACAACGCGCACTTTCCTCCACGGGGGTAATGTCTCAAACAGTCTACGCTTTGATCGTTCCCTGGAAGACCAGTAGTGGTTTCCGATGCACATCTGGAGGCATTCTGTAATCTGTGGAGTATCAGAGTGTTGATAAAACACAGAAATTGCATCGGGATTGAATACAACAGTCACCATGCGCACCTTCCTCCATGGGAGTAATGTCTCAAAGAGTTTACGCTTTGATCGTTCACTGGAAGACCAGTAGTAGTTTCCGATGCACATATGGAGGCATTCTATAATCTGTGAAGTGTCAGAGTGTTGATGAAACACAGAAATTCCATAGGGATTGAATACAACAGTCACCATTCGCACCTTCCTCCATGGGAGTAATGAGTCCAAGAGTTTACGCTTTGATCGTCCCCTGGAAGACCAGTAGTAGTTTCCGATGCACATCTGGAGGCATTCTGTAATCTGTGACTATCAGAGTGTTGATGAAACACAGAAATTGCATCGGGATCGAATACAACAGTCACCATGCCCACTTTCCTCGATGGGAGTAGTGTCTCAAACAGTCTACGACTTGATCGTTCCTTGGAAGACCACAAGTAGTTTCCGATGCACATCTGGAGTCATTCTGAAATCTGTGGACTAACTGAGTGTTGATGAAACACAGAAATTGCATCGGGATTGAATTCATCAGTCACCATGAGCACTTTCCTCCTTTGGAGTAATGTCTCAAACAGTCTACGCTTTGATCGTTCCCAGGAAGACCAGTAGTAGTTTCCGATGAACATCTGGAGGCATTCTGCAATCTGTGGACTATCAGAGTGTTCATGAAATACAGAAATTGAATCGGGATTGAATACAACAGTCACCATGTTCACTTCCCTCCATGGCAGTAATTCTCAATCAGTATACGCTTTGATCGTTCCCTGGAGGACCAGTAGTAGTTTCCGATGCACATCTGGTGGCATTCTGTAATCTGTGGGCTATCAGACTGTTGATGAAACACAGAAATAGGATCGGGATTGAACACAACAGTCACCATGCGCACTTTCCTCCACGTGAGGTATGTCTCAAACAATCTGCGCTTTGATCGATCCCTGGAAGACCAGTAGTAGTTTCCGATGCACATCAGGTGGCATTCTGTAATCTGTGGACTATCAGGGCGTTGATGAAACACAGAAATTGCATCGGGATGGAATACAACAGTCACAACGCGCACTTTCCTCCACGGGAGTAATGTCTCAAAGAGTTTACGCTTTGATCGTTCCCTGGAAGACCAGTAGTGGTTTCCGATGCACATCTGGAGGCATTCTGTAATCTGTGGAGTATCAGAGTGTTGATAAAACACAGAAATTGCATCGGGATTGAATACAACAGTCACCATTCGCACCTTCCTCCATGGGAGTAATGTCTCAAAGAGTTTACGCTTTGATCGTTCAATGGAACACCAGTAGTAGTTTCCGATGCACATATGGAGGCATTCTGTAATCTGTGGACTATCAGAGTGTTGTTGAAACACAAAAATTTCATCGGGATTGAATACAACAGTCACCATGCCCACCTTCCTCCATGGGAGTAATGTCTCTAACAGTCTACGCTTTGATCGTTCCCTGGAAGACCAGTAGTATTTTCCGATGCACATCTGGAGGCATTCTGTAATCTGTGGACTATCAGAGTTTTCATGAAACACAGAAATTGCATCGGGATTGAATACAACAGTCACCATGCGCACTTTCCTCCATGGGAGTAAGATCCCAAACAGTCTACGCTTTGATCGTCCCCTGGAAGACCAGTAGTAGTTTCCGATGCACATCTGGATGCATTCTGTAATCTGTGGAGTATTAGAGTGTTGATGAAACACAGAAATTGCATCGGGATTGAATACAACAGTCACCATGCGCACCTTCCTCCATGGGAGTAATGTCTCAAAGAGTTTACGCTTTGATCGTTCAATGGAACACCAGTAGTAGTTTCCGATGCACATATGGAGGCATTCTATAATCTGTGGAGTGTCAGAGTGTTGATGAAACACAGAAATTCCATCGGGATTGAATACAACAGTCACCATGCGCACCTTCCTCCATTTGAGTAATGTGTCCAAGAGTTTACGCTTTGATCGTTCCTTTGAAGACCAGTAGCAATGTCCGATGCACATCTGGAGTCATTCTGAAATCTGTGGACAAACTGAGTGTTGATGGAACACAGAAATTGTATCGGGATGGAATACACCAGTCACCATGTTCGCTTCCCTCCATAGGAGTAATTCTCAATCAGTATACGCTTTGATCGTTCCCTGGAAGACCAGTAGTAGTTTCCGATGAACATCTGGTGTCATTCTGCAATCTGAGGACTATCAGAGTGTTGATAAAACACAGAAATTGCATCGGGATTGAACACAACAGTCACCATGCGCACTTTCCTCCACGGGAGTTATGTCTCTTAGAGTCTACGCTTTGATCGTTCCCTGCTAGACCAGTAGTAGATTCCAATGCACATCTGGAGGCTTTCTGTAATCTGTGGACTGTCAGAGTGTTGATGAAACACAGAAATTGCATCGGGATTGAATACAACAGTCACCATGCGCACTTTCCTCCATGGGAGTAATGTCTCAAACAGTCTACGCTTTGATCGTCCCTGGAAGACCAGTAGTAGTTTCCGATGCACATCTGGAGATATTCTGTAATCTGTGGACTATCAGATTGTTGATGAAACACAGAAATTGCATCGGGATTGAATACAAGAGTCACCATGCGCACTTTTCTGCATTGGGAGTAATGTCTCAAAGAATCTACGCTTTGATCGTGCTCTGGAAGATCAGTAGTAGTTTCCGATGCACATCTGGAGGCATTCTGTAATCTGTGGACTATCAGAGTGTTGATGAAACACAGAATTTGCTTCGGGATTGAATACAACAGTCGCCATGCGCACTTTCCTCCATGGGAGTGATGTCTCAAACAGTGCACGCTTTGATCATTCCCTGGAAGACCAGTAGTAGTTTCCAATGCACATCTGGAGGCATTCTGTAATCTCTGGACTATCAGACTGTTGATGAATCACAGATATTTCATCGGGATTGAATACAACAGTCACCATGCGCACTTTCCTCAATGGGCGTGATGTCTCAAACAGGCTACGCCTTGATCGTTCCCTGGAAAAACAGTAGTAGTTTCCGATGCACATCTGGAGGCATTCTGTTATCTGTGGACTATCAGAGTGTTGCTGAAACACAGAAATTTCATCGGGATTGAATACAACAGTCACCATGCGCACTTTCCTCCATGGGAGTATTGTCTCAAAGAGTTTACGCTTTGATCGTTCCCTGGAATACCAGTAGTAGTTTCTGATGCACATCTGGAGGCATTCTGTAATGTGTTTACTATCAGAGTGTTGATGAAACCCAGAAATTGCATCGGGATTGAATACAACAGTCACCATGCGCACTTTCCTCCATGGGAGTAATTTCCCAAACATTCTAAACTTTCATCCTTCCCTGGAAGACCAGTAGTAGTTTCCGATGCACATCTGGACCCTTTCTGTAATCTGTGGACTATCAGAGTGTTGATGAAACACAGAAATGGCATCGGGATTGAATACAACAGTCACCATGCGCACTTACCTCCATGGGAGTAATTCTCAAACATGCTACGCTTTCATCGTTCCCTGGTAGCCCAGTAGTAGTTTCCGATGCACATCTGGTGGCATTCTGTAATCTGTGGACTATCAGAGTGTTGATGAAACACAGAAATTGCATCGGGATGGAATACAACAGTCACAACGCGCACTTTCCTCCACGGGAGTAATGTCTCAAACAGTCTACGCTTTGATCGTTCCCTGGAAGACCAGTAGTGGTTTCCGATGCACATCTGGAGGCATTCTGTAATCTGTGGAGTATCAGAGTGTTGATAAAACACAGAAATTGCATCGGGATTGAATACAACAGTCACCATGCGCACCTTCCTCCATGGGAGTAATGTCTCAAAGAGTTTACGCTTTGATCGTTCACTGGAAGACCAGTAGTAGTTTCCGATGCACATATGGAGGCATTCTATAATCTGTGAAGTGTCAGAGTGTTGATGAAACACAGAAATTCCATAGGGGTTGAATACAACAGTCACCATTCGCACCTTCCTCCATGGGAGTAATGAGTCCAAGAGTTTACGCTTTGATCGTACCCTGGAAGACCAGTAGTAATTTCCGATGGACATCTGGAGGCATTCTGTAATCTGTGACTATCTGAGTGTTGATGAAACACAGAAATAGCATCGGGATTGAACACAACAGTCACCATGCGCACTTTCCTCCACGTGAGGTATGTCTCAAACAATCTGCGCTTTGATCGATCCCTGGAAGACCAGTAGTAGTTTCCGATGCACATCAGGTAGCATTCTGTAATCTGTGGACTATCATAGTGTTGATGAAAAACAGAAATTGAATCGGGATTAAATACAACAGTCACCATGCACACTTTCCTCCACGGGAGTAATGTCTCAAAGAGTCTACGTTTTGATCGTGCTCTGGAAGACCAGTAGTAGTTTCCTATGCACATCTGGAGGCCTTCTGTAATCTGTGGACTATCACAGTGTTGATGAAACACAGAGTTTGCATTGGGATTGAATACAACAGTCACCATGCGCATTTTCCTCCATGGGAGTAATGTCTCAAACAGTCTACGCTTTGATCGTTCCCTGAAAGACCAGTAGTAGTTTCCGATGCACATCAGGAGGCATTCTGTAATCTGTGGACTATCAGACTGTTGATGAAACACAGAAATTGCATCGGGATTGAATACAACAGTCACTATACGCACTTTTCTGCATTGGGAGTAATGTCTCAAACAGTCTACGCTTTGATCGTGCTCTAGAAGTCCAGTAGTAGTTTCCGATGCACATCTGGAGGCATTCTGTAATCTGTGGACTATCAGAGTGTTGATGAAACACAGTATATGCATTGGGATTGAATACAACAGTCACAATGCGCACTTTCCTCCATGGGAGTAATGTCTGAAACAGTATACGTTTTGATCGTTCCCTGGAAGACCAGTAGTAGTTTCCGATTCACATCTGGAGGCATTCTGTAATCTGTGGACTATCAGACTGTTGATGAAACACAGAAATTGCATCGGGATTGAATACAACAGTCACCATGCGCACTTTCCTCCATGGGAGTAATGTCTCAATCAGTCTACGCTTTGATCGTTCCCTGGAAGACCAGTAGTAGTTTCCGATACACATCTGGAGGCATTCTGTAATCTGTGGACTATCAGAGTGTTGATAAAACACAGAAATTGCATCGGGATTGAATACAACAGTCACCATGCGCACTTTCCCCAACGGGAGTAATGTCTCAAACAGTCTCCGCTTTGATCGTTCCCTGGAAGACCAGTAGTAGTTTCCGATGGACATCTGGTGGCATTCTGTAATCTGTGGACTATCAGAGTGTTGATGTAACACAGAAATTGCATCGGGATTGAATACAACACTCACCAGGCGCACTTTCCTCCATGGGAGTAATGTTTCAAACAGTCTACGCTTTGATCGTTCCCTGGAAGACCAGTAGTTGTTTCCGATGCACATCTGGAGATATTATATAATCTGTGGACTATCAGACTGTTGATGAAACACAGAAATTGCATTGGGATTGAATACAACAGTCACCATGCGCACTTTCCTGCATTGGGAGTTATGTCTCAAACAGTCTACGCTTTGATCGTTCCCTGGTAGTCCAGTAGTAGTTTCCGATGCACATCTGGAGGCTTTCTGTAATCTGTGGACTATCAGAGTGTTGATGAAACACAGAAATTGCATCGGGATTGAATACAACTGTCACCATGCGCACCTTCCTCCATGGGAGTAAAGTCTCCAAGAGTTTACGCTTTGATCGTTCCCTGGAAGACCAGTAGTAGTTTTCGATGCACATCTGGAGGCAGTCTGTAATCTGTGGACTGTCAGAGTGTTCATGAAATACAGAAATTGCATCGGTATTGAATACAACAGTCACCATGCGCACCTTCCTCCATGGGAGTAATGTCTCAAAGAGTTTACGCTTTGATTGTTCCCTGGAAGACCAGTAGTAATTTCCGATGCACATCTGGAGGCATTTTGTAAAGTGTGGACTAACAGAGTTTTGACGAAACAAAGAAATTGCATCGTGATTGATTACAACAGTCACCATGCCACTTACCTCCATGGGAGTAATTCTCAAACAGTCTACGCTTTCATCATTCCCTGGAAGACCAGTAGTAGTCTCCGATCTACATCTGGAGGCATTCTGTAATCTATGGACTATCAGAGCGTTGATGAAACACAGAAATTGCATCGGGATTGAATACAACAGTCACCATGCGCACTTTCCTGCATTGGGAGTAATATCTCAAACAGTCTAGGCTTTTACCGTTCCCTGGAAGACCAGTAGTAGTTTCCGATGGACATCTAGTGGCATTCTGTAATCTGTGGACCATCAGAGTGTTGATGAAACACAGAAATGGCATCGGGATTGAATACAACAGTCACCATGCGCACTTTCCTCCATAGGAGTAACGTCTCAAACAGTCTACGATTTGATCGTTCCCTGCAAGACCAGTAGTAGTTTCCGATGCACATCTGGAGGCTTTCTGTAATCTGTGGACTATCAGAGTGTTGATGAAACGCAGAAATTGCATCGGGATTGAATACAACAGTCACCATGCCACTTACCTCCATGGGAGTAATTCTCAAACAGTCTACGCTTTGATCATTCCCTGGAAGACCAGTAGTAGTTTCCGATCTACATCTGGAGGCATTCTGTAATCTGTGGACTATCAGAACGTTGATGAAACACAGAAATAGCAATGGGATTGAAAACAACAGTCACCATGCGCACTTTCCTGCATTGGGAGTAATATCTCAAACAGTCTAGGCTTTTACCGTTCCCTGGAAGACCAGTAGTAGTTTCCGATGGACATCTGGTGTCATTCTGTAAACTGTGGACTATCAGAGTGTTGATGAAACACAGAAATAGCATCGGGATTGAATACAACAGTCACCATGCGCAGTTTCCTCCATGGGAGTAACGTCTCAAAGAGTCTACGATTTGATCGTTCCCTGCAAAGACCAGTAGTAGTTTCCGATGCACATCTGGAGGCTTTCTGTAATCTGTGGACTATCAGAGTGTTGATGAAACACAGAAATTGCATCGGGATTGAATACAACACTCACCATGCGCACTTTCCTCCATGGGAGTAATGTTTCAAACAGTCTACGCTTCGATCGTTCCCTGGAAGACCAGTTGCAGTTTCCGATGCACATCTGGAGATATTCTGTAATCTGTGGACTATCAGACTGTTGATGAAACGCAGAAATTGCATCGGGATTGAATACAACAGTCACCATGCGCACTTTCCTGCATTGGGAGTAATGTCTCAAACAGTCGACGCTTTGCTCGTGCCCTGGAAGACCAGTAGTAGTTTCCGATGCACATCTGGATGCATTGTGTAATCTGTGGACTATCAGAGTGTTGATGAAACACAGAAATTGCATCGGGATTAAATACAACAGTCACCATGCGCACTTTCCTCCATGGGAGTAATGTCTCAAACAGTCTACGCTTTGATCGTTCCCTGGAAGACCAGTAGTAGTTTCCGATACACATCTGGAGGCATTCTGTAATCTGTGGACTATCAGACTGTTGATGAAACACAGAAATTGCATCGGGATTGAATACAACAGTCACCATGCGCACTTTCCTCCATGGGAGTAATGTCTCAAACAGTCTACGCTTTGATCGTTCCCTGGAAGACCAGTAGTAATTTCCCATACACATCTGGAGTTATTCTGTAATCTGTGGACTATCAGAGTGTTGATGAAACACAGAAATTGCATCGGGATTGAATACAACAGTCACCATGCGCACTTTCCTCCACGGGAGTAATGTCTCAAACAGTCTCCGCTTTGATCGTTCCCTGGAAGATCAGTAGTAGTTTCCGATGCACATCTGAGGCATTTTGTATAGTGTGGACTGTCAAAGTGTTGATGAAACACAGAAATTGCATCGGGAGTGAATACAACAGTCACCATGCGCACTTTCCTCCACGGGAGTAGTGTCTCAAACATTCTACGTTTTGATCGTTCTCTGGAAGACCAGTACTAGTTTCCGATGCACATCTGGAGGCATTCTGTTATCTGTGGACTATAAGAGTGTTGCTGAAACACATAAATTGCATCGGGATTGAATATAACAGTCACAATGCGCACTTTCCTCCATGGGAGTAATTCTCAAACAGTCTACGATTTGATCATTCCCTGGAAGACCAGTAGTAGTTTCCGATGCACATCTGGAGGCATTCTGTAATCTGTGGACTATCAGAGTGTTGATGAAACACAGAAATTGCATCGGGATTGAATACAACACTCACCAGGCGCACTTTCCTCCATGGGAGTAATGTTTCAAACAGTCTACGCTTTGATCGTTCCCTGGAAGACCAGTAGTAGTTTCCGGTGCACATCTGGATGCATTGTGTAATCTGTGGACTATCAGAGTGTTGATGAAACACAGAAATTGCATTTGGATTGAATACAACAGTCACCATGCGCACTTTCCTCCAAGGGAGGTATGTCTCAAACAGTCTACGCCTTGATCGTTCCCTGCAAGACCAGTAGTATTTTCTGATGCACATCTGGAGGCATTCTGTAATCTGTGGACTATCAGACTGTTGATGAAACACAGAAATTGCATCGGGATTTTATACAACAGTCACCATGCGCACTTTTCTGCATTGGGAGTAATGTCTCAAAGAGTCTACGCTTTGATCGTGCTCTAGAAGTCCAGTAGTAGTTTCCGATGAACACCTGGAGGCATTCTGTAATCTGTGGGCTATCAGAGTGTTGATGAAACACAGTATTTGCATCGGGATTGAATACAACAGTCACAATGCGCACTTTCCCCCATGGGAGTAATGTCTCAAACAGTCTACCCTTTGATCGTTCCCTGGAAGACCATTACTAGTTTCCGATTCACATATGGAGGCATTCTGTAATCTGTGGACTATCAGACTGTTGATGAAACACAGAAATTGCATCGGGATTGAATACAACAGTCACCATGCGCACTTTCCTAAACGGGAGTAATGTCTGAAAGAGTCTACGCGTTGATCGTTCCCTGGCAGACCAGTAGTAGTTTCCGATGGACATGTGGCAATCTGTAATCTATGGACTATCAGAGTATTGATGAAACATAGAAATTGCATCGGGATTGAATACAACAGTCAGCATGCGCACTTTCCTCCATGGGAGTAATGTCTCTAACAGTCTACGCTTTGATCGTTCCCTGCAAGACCAGTAGTACTTTCCGATGCACATCTGGAGGCATTCTGTAATCTGTGGACTATCAGACTGTTGATGAAACACAGAAATTGCGTCGGGATTGAATACAACAGTCACTATGCGCACTTTTCTGCATTGGGAGTAATGTCTCAAACAGTCTACGCTTTGATCGTGCTCTAGACGTCCAGTAGTAGTTTCCGATGCACATCTGGAGGCATTCTGTAATCTGTGGACTATCAGAGTGTTGATGAAACACAGTATATGCATTGGGATTGAATACAACAGTCACAATGCGCACTTTCCTCCATGGGAGTAATGTCTGAAACAGTATACGTTTTGATCGTTCCCTGGAAGACCAGTAGTAGTTTCCGATTCACATCTGGAGGCATTCTGTAATCTGTGGACTATCAGACTGTTGATGAAACACAGAAATTGCATCGGGATTGAATACAACAGTCACCATGCGCACTTTCCTCCATGGGAGTAATGTCTCAATCAGTCTACGCTTTGATCGTTCCCTGGAAGACCAGTAGTAGTTTCCGATACACATCTGGAGGCATTCTGTAATCTGTGGACTATCAGAGTGTTCATAAAACACAGAAATTGCATCGGGATTGAATACAACAGTCACCATGCGCACTTTCCTCCACGGGAGTAATGTCTCAAACAGTCTCCGCTTTGATCGTTCCCTGGAAGACCAGTAGTAGTTTCCGATGGACATCTGGTGGCATTCTGTAATCTGTGGACTATCAGAGTGTTGATGTAACACAGAAATTGCATCGGGATTGAATACAACAGTCACCATGCGCACCTTTGTCAATGGGAGTAATGTCTCAAAGAGTTTGCGCTTTGATCGTTCCCTGGAAGATCAGTAGTAGTTTCCGATGCACATCTTAGGCATTTTGTACAGTGTGGACTGTCAAAGTGTTGATGAAACACAGAAATTCCATCGGGATTGAATACAACAGTCTCCATGCGCACTTTCCTCCACGGGAGTAGTGTCTCAAACATTCTACGCTTTGATCGTTCTCTGGAAGACCAGTACTAGTTTCCGATGCACATCTGGAGGCATTCTGTTATCTATGGACTATAAGAGTGTTGCTGAAACACAGAAATTGCATCGGGATTGAATATAACAGTCACAATGCGCACTTTCCTCCATGGGAGTAATTCTCAAACAGTCTACGACTTGATCATTCCCTGGAAGACCAGTAGTAGTTTCCGATGCACATCTGGAGGCATTCTGTAATCTGTGGACTATCAGAGTGTTGATGAAACACAGAAAGTGCATCGGGATTGAATACAACACTCACCAGGCGCACTTTCCTCCATGGGAGTAATGTTTCAAACAGTCTACGCTTTGATCGTTCCCTGGAAGACCAGTAGTTGTTTCCGATGCACATCTGGAGATATTATATAATCTGTGGACTATCAGACTGTTGATGAAACACAGAAATTGCATCGGGATTGAATACAACAGTCACCATGCGCACTTTCCTGCATTGGGAGTTATGTCTCAAACAGTCTACGCTTTGATCGTTCCCTGGAAGACCAGTAGTAATTTCCGATGCACATCTGGAGGCATTTTGTAAAGTGTGGACTAACAGAGTTTTGACGAAACAAAGAAATTGCATCGTGATAGATTACAACAGTCACCATGCCACTTACCTCCATGCGAGTAATTCTCAAACAGTCTACGCTTTCATCATTCCCTGGAAGACCAGTAGTAGTTTCCGATCTACATCTGGAGGCATTCTGTAATCTATGGACTATCAGAGCGTTGATGAAACACAGAAATTGCATCGGGATTGAATACAACAGTCACCATGCGCACTTTCCTGCATTGGGAGTAATATCTCAAACAGTCTAGGCTTTTACCGATCCCTGGAAGACCAGTAGTAGTTTCCGATGGACATCTAGTGGCATTCTGTAATCTGTGGACTATCAGAGTGTTGATGAAACACAGAAATGGCATCGGGATTGAATACAACAGTCACCATGCGAACTTTCCTCCATAGGAGTAACGTCTCAAACAGTCTACGATTTGATCGTTCCCTGCAAGACCAGTAGTAGTTTCCGATACACATCTGGAGGCATTCTGTAATCTGTGGACTATCAGACTGTTGATGAAACACAGAAATTGCATCGGGATTGAATACAACAGTCACCATGCGCACTTTCCTTCATGGGAGTAATGTCTCAAACAGTCTACGCTTTGATCGTTCCCTGGAAGACCAGTAGTAATTTCCCATACACATCTGGAGTTATTCTGTAATCTGTGGACTATCAGAGTGTTGATGAAACACAGAAATTGCATCGGGATTGAATACAACAGTCACCATGCGCACTTTCCTCCACGGGAGTAATGTCTCAAACAGTCTCCGCTTTGATCGTTCCCTGGAAGAAAACTAGTAGTTTCCGATGGACATCTGGTGGCATTCTGTAATCTGTGGATTATCAGAGTGTTGATGAAACACAGAAATTGCATCGGGATTGAATACAACATCACCATGCGCACCTTTCTCAATGGGAGTAATGTCTCAAAGAGTTTGCGCTTTGATCGTTCCCTGGAAGATCAGTAGTAGTTTCCGATGCACATCTGAGGCATTTTGTATAGTGTGGACTGTCAAAGTGTTGATGAAACACAGAAATTGCATCGGGAGTGAATACAACAGTCACCATGCGCACTTTCCTCCACGGGAGTAGTGTCTCAAACATTCTACGTTTTGATCGTTCTCTAGAAGACCAGTACTAGTTTCCGATGCACATCTGGAGGCATTCTGTTATCTGTGGACTATAAGAGTGTTGCTGATACACATAAATTGCATCGGGATTGAATATAACAGTCACCATGCGCACTTTCCTCCATCGGAGTAATGTCTCAAACAGTCTACGCTTTGATCGTTCCCTGGAAGACCAGTAGTTGTTTCGGATGCACATCTGGAGATATTATATATACTGTGGACTATCAGACTGTTGATGAAACACAGAAATTGCATCGGGATTGAATACAACAGTCACCATGCGCACTTTCCTTCATGGGAGTAATGTCTCAAACAGTCTACGCTTTGATCGTTCCCTGGAAGACCAGTAGTAATTTCCCATACACATCTGGAGTTATTCTGTAATCTGTGGACTATCAGAGTGTTGATGAAACACAGAAATTGCATCGGGATTGAATACAACAGTCACCATGCGCACTTTCCTCCACGGGAGTAATGTCTCAAACAGTCTCCGCTTTGATCGTTCCCTGGAAGAAAACTAGTAGTTTCCGATGGACATCTAGTGGCATTCTGTAATCTGTGGATTATCAGAGTGTTGATGAAACACAGAAATTGCATCGGGATTGAATACAACATTCACCAGGCGCACTTTCCTCCATGGGAGTAATGTTTCAAACAGTCTACGCTTTGATCGTTCCCTGGAAGACCAGTAGTAGTTTCCGATGCACTTCTGGATGCATTGTGTAATCTGTGGACTATCAGAGTGTTGATGAAACACAGAAATTGCATCGGGATTGAATACAACAGTCACCATGCGCACTTTCCTCCATGGGAGTAATGTCTCAAACAGTCTACGCTTTGATCGTTCCCTGGAAGACCAGTAAATGTTTCGGATGCACATCTGGAGATATTATATAATCTGTGGACTATCAGACTGTTGATGAAACGCAGAAATTGCATCGGGATTGAATACAACAGTCACCATGCGCACTTTCCTGCATTGGGAGTAATGTCTCAAACAGTCGACGCTTTGCTCGTGCCCTGGAAGACCAGTTGTAGTTTCTGATGCACATCTGGATGCATTGTGTAATCTGTGGACTATCAGAGTGTTGATGAAACACAGTAATTGCATCGGGATTAAATACAACAGTCACCATGCGCATTTTCCTCCATGGGAGTAATGTCTCAAACAGTCTACGCTTTGATCGTTCCCTGGAAGACCAGTAGTAATTTCCGATACACATCTGGAGGCATCCTGTAATCTGTGGACTATCAGACTGTTGATGAAACACAGAAATTGCATCGGGATTGAATACAACAGTCAGCATGCGCACTTTCCTTCATGGGAGTAATGTCTCAAACAGTCTACGCTTTGATCGTTCCCTGGAAGACCAGTAGTAATTTCCCATACACATCTGGAGTTATTCTGTAATCTGTGGACTATCAGAGTGTTGATGAAACACAGAAATTGCATCGGTATTGAATACAACAGTCATCATGCGCACTTTCCTCCATGGGAGTAATGTCTCAAACAGTCTACGCTTTGATCGTTAACTGGTAGTCCAGTAGTAGTTTCCGATGCACATCTGGAGGCTTTCTGTTATCTTTGGACTATCAGAGTTTTAACGAAACAAAGAAATTGCATCGGGATTGAATACAACAGTCACCATGCCACTTACCTCCATGGGAGTAATTCTCAAACAGTCTACGCTTTGATCATTCCCTGGAAGACCAGTAGTAGTTTCCGATCCACATCTGGAGGCATTCTGTAATCTGTGGACTATCAGAGCGTTGATGAAACAGAGAAATTGCATCGGTATTGAATACAACAGTCACCATGCGCACTTTCCTCCACGGGAGTAATGTCTCAAACAGTCTACGCTTTGATCGTCAACTGGGAGACCAGTAGTAGTTTCCGATGGACATCTGGTGGTTTTCTGTAATCTGTGGACTATCAGAGTGTTGATGAAACACAGAAATTGCATCGGGATTGAATACAACTTTCACCATCCGCACTTTCCTCCATGGGAGTAATGTCTCAAAGAGTCTAGGCTTTGATCGTTCCCTGGAAGACCAGTAGTAGTTTCCGATGCACATCTGAAGGCATTCTGTAATCTGTGGACTATCAGACTGTTGATGAAACACAGAAATTGCATCGGGGTTGAATACAACAGTCACCATGCGCACTTTCCTCCACAGGAGTAATGTCTCAAACAGTCTACGCTTTGATCGTTCCCTGGAAAACCAGTAGTAGTTTCCGTGGCACATCTGGTGGCATTCTGTAATCTGTGGAGTATCAGGGTCTTGATGAAACACAGAAATTGCATCGGGATTGGATACAACAGTCACCATTCGCACTTTCGTCCACGGGAGTAATGTCTCAAACAGTCTACGCTTTGATCGTTCCCTGGAAGACCAGTAGTAGTTTCCGATGGACATCTGGTGGCATTCTGTAATCTGTGGACTATCAGAGTGTTGATGAAACACAGAAATTGCATCGGGATTGAATACAACAGTCACCATGCGCACTTTCCTCCATGGGAGTAATGTCTCAAACAGTCTACACTTTGATCGTTCCCTGGAAAACCAGTAATAGTTTCCGATGCACATCTGGAGATAATCTGTAATCTGAGGGCTATCAGACTTTTAATGAAACACAGAAATGGCATCGGGATTGAATACAATAGTCA